>NW_027309901.1:313336-626673 GCF_047496795.1 Chiloscyllium punctatum | reverse complement strand
CCCTCCCTCTCTCTCTCCCTCTCTCTCCCCCTCCCCTCCCTCCCTCCAATCCCTCCCCTCCCCCTCTCTCTCTCCCCCTCCCCTCCCTCCCACCTATCCCTCCCCTCTGTTTCTCTCTCTCTCTCTCTCTCAATCCGCTCTCTCCCTCCTATCCCTCCCCTCCCTCTTCTCTCTCTCTCTCTCCCCCTCCTCTCCCTCCCTCCTGTCCCTCCCTTCCCGCTCTCTCTCTCTCCCCCCTCCCCTCCCTCCCTCCTATCCCTCCCCTCCCTCTCTCTTCCCCTCACCTCCCTACCTCTTATCCCTCCCCTCCCTCTCGCTCTCTCTCCCTCCCCCTCCCCTCCCTCCCTCCTATCCCTCCCCTCCCTCTCTCGCTCTGTCTCTCTCTCCCCCTCCCCTCCCTCCCTCCTATCCCTCCCCTCCCTCTCTGTCTCTCCCCCTCCCCTCCCTCCCTCCTATCCCTCCCCTCCCTCTCCCTCTCACTCTCTCTCTCCCCCACCACTCCCTCCCTCCTTTCCCTCCCCTCCCTCTCTCTCTCTCCCTCTCCCCCTCCTCTCCCTCCCTCCTATCCCTCCCCTCCCTCTCTAACTCTCCCCCTCCCCTCCCTCCTTCCTATCCCTCCCCTCCCTCTCTCTCTCCCTCCCCTCCCTCCCTCCTCTCCCACCCCTCCCTCTCTCTCTCTCTCCCACTCCCCTTCCTCCCTCCTATCCCTCCCCTCCCTCTCTCTGTCTCTCCCCCTCCCCTCCCTCCTCCTATCCCTCCCCTCCCTCTCTGTCTCTCCCCCCCTCCCTCCCTCCTATCCCTCCCCTCCCTCTCCCTCTCACTCTCTCTCTCCCCCTCCACTCCCTCCCTCCTTTCCCTCCCCTCCCTCTCTCTCTCTCCCTCTCCCCCTCCTCTCCCTCCCTCCTATCCCTCCCCTCCCTCTCTATCTCTCCCCCTCCCCTCCCTCCCTCCTCTCCCACCCCTCCCTCTCTCTCTCTCTTCCTCTCCCCTCCGCTCCCTCCTATCCCTCCCCTCCCTCTCTATCTCTCTCCCTCCCCTCCCTCCCTCCTATCCCTCCCCTCCCTCTCTCTCCCCCTCCCCTCCCTCCCTCCTATCCCTCCCCTCCCTCTCTGTCTCTCCCCCTCCCCTCCCTCCCTCCTATCCCTCCCCTCCCTCTCCCTCTCACTCTCTCTCTCCCCCTCCACTCCCTCCCTCCTTTCCCTCCCCTCCCTCTCTCTCTCTCCCTCTCCCCCTCCTCTCCCTCACTCCTATCCCTCCCCTCCCTCTCTATCTCTCTCCCTCCCCTCCCTCCCTCCTATCCCTCCCCTCCCTCTCTCTCCCCCTCCCCTCCTCCCTCCTATCCCTCCCCTCCCTCTCTGTCTCTCCCCCTCCCCTCCCTCCCTCCTATCCCTCCCCTCCCTCTCCCTCTCACTCTCTCTCCCCCTCCACTCCCTCCCTCCTTTCCCTCCCCTCCCTCTCTCTCTCTCCCTCTCCCCTCCTCTCCCTCCCTCCTATCCCTCCCCTCCCTCTCTATCTCTCCCCCTCCCCTCCCTCCCTCCTATCCCTCCCCTCCCTCTGTCTCTCCCTCCCCTCCCTCCCTCCTCTCCCACCCCTCCCTCTCTCTCTCTCTCCCACTCCCCTTTCTCCCTCCTATCCCTCCCCTCCCTCTCTCTCTCTCTCCCCCTCCCCTTCCTCCCTCCTGTCCCTCCCCCCTCTCTCTCTCTCTGTGTGTGAGAGAGGGGGAGAGAGAGAGTGTGAAGAGGAGGGGTGGTGAGAAAGAGGGAGAGAATTGAGTCGAAAGTCGGGGGAAGATGAAATGGGGAGTCCAGGTTGGAGGGGGGAGCAGAGGGAGTTAAACCCAGCTCCTGAGCTCAGGACGCGGTGCCCTCCCCTTCCCTGAGGACCAGGACTTGGGGTTGAGTCTGTCTCTCTCCAGCTCAGCTTCTCCAACACAAAGACACACAACAACATCGGTCACTCTGCTGCTCGGCACGATTTAATCAACATTTTTATTGGTTACAAATGGAAGTGATGGATACAGTCAGTGGGATGGTGCCTTTTCTCACTGGCCCCTGAGTTGTGAGAAACATTGAAATGTTTCCCTGTAACCCCCCTGTGGGATAAGGATGGACAAACCAGCGCTACCCTCAGTCTGTTACCATAGCGACAGGCTGCTCCATCGCTGAAGCACTGAACTGAAATGAGAAAATCCCGGATGGTGTGATTAATGAGGGAATTTGATGGATGGATGGATTTGGGTGAAGGGATATTTCAGCACATTCTTCAGCTGCTGCCTGAACTTAGTCTGGGTCACGGCATAAATCGCGGTGTTTGTGCAGCAACTGAGGAGCTGCAGCATGAAGCCCAATTCCTGCACAAAGAGATGGAGATACACAGACTGATACCCAATAAACCACATCCGGTTCCGTATAGAATACAGCATTAACATTGACCATAACAGGATGAAATTGGCCGAGATCACAAACAGTAAAATGATGGATTTTTTTCGGTTTCTCATTTCAGTGTCAGACTGAGCGTCCCCATTGGTGTGAGCGCGGAGTCTCCTGCGGGCTCTGCTGGTCACTAAAATGTGTCTGACGGTGAGAACATTGAGCAGCAGAATCAGGAGAAATGGGACACACGGGGTTAGAATGTGGTGGAGGAACTCGATTGTGACCCAGACAATGGAGGATAGAACAGCGTCTGTTACATCACAAAACCAGGGGGAGTTCATCAGCCGATACCGAGACTCGAGCATAAAATACCAGGAAATGTTCTTTAAACAGCTCAGCACAGTCACTGCTCCCAGAACCACAGCCGCCGTTTTCTCGCTGCAATATTTACTTTTCAGCTTCTGGCAACAAATGGCTACAAACCGATCAAAGGTGAAAGTGACGGTGAACCAGACAGAGCAGTCAGTGGCTGCATAAAGCAGGACGGCGTGGATATTACACACGGGGACGGAGTGCTTCAGGAAATAAAACTGTTCCCGATAAACAATGGGAATGTGTCTCAGGATCAGGTCGAGGATAATGACCAGGAGATCCGCCGCTGCCATGGCCCCCAGGTAACGTCTGACACATGAAGACAATCCACAATCTTTATAAAGCAGGACGTAGATGGTCACTACGTTAACTGTGAGGAAGGAAAACAAACCCATTATCCATCAGCCTGGAGGCAAAGGGACCCGTTTGATCGGGGACCCAGTGAGATTTTCAAATATGTTCTTGTATTCAGGGATTTATTAAAATAATTGGAGCTGGAATAACAAATGGGAAGGTCGGAATTACTGACAAAAATGTGACATAAACCACAAGAAACCCTCCCTCCCCAAACACACAGAGACACATCCATAAGGACGGATGGTTTCTAGAACATTCCCACACACTCGATGCCTCGAGAGCAGACACAGGTCACTCCTTCCCAGTTCCTAATACGGAGGGTGGAAACGTTGCTGTCCTGAAGGATTCTCTCCCAGTTTCCTGAAGACAAACGGAGTTTGGAATTTCCTGTATTTTGGTCTAAATTGTGGTCGATCCTGTGTCGTGGAGAAATGTAAACGCAGGGAAAACGTATTCACCCCTTTAACTGCCCGAGGGTCCTTCGGAACAGTGTCTCCTTCTCCCTGGAACGGGATCTCTTCCCTCGGGATCTTATCGTTTGTTCAATTCACTGACGTCCGGCCGTTCACAAACAATGTCAGGGACAGAACGTTCTGGGGAATGTCAGTTATAGAATGTCACGGACAGAACGTTCCGGGGATTGGCAGTTATAGAATGTCAGGGACAGAACGTTCCAGGGAATGTCAGTTACAGAATGTTGGGGACAGAACGTTCCGGGGAATGTCAGTTACAGAATGTCGGGGACAGGACGTTCCGGGGAATGTCAGTTATAGAATGTCGGGGACAGGACGTTCCGGGGAATGTCAGTTATAGAATGTCAGGGACAGAACGTTCCGGGGAATGTCAGTTATAGAATGTCGGGGACAGAACGTTCCAGGGAATGTCAGTTATAGAATGTCAGGGACAGAACGTTCTGGGGAATGTCAGTTATAGAATGTCAGGGACAGAACGTTCCGGGGAATGTCAGTTATAGAATGTCGGGGACAGAACGTTCCAGGGAATGTCAGTTATAGAATGTCAGGGACAGAACGTTCCGGGGAATGTCAGTTATAGAATGTCGGGGACAGAACGTTCCAGGGAACGTCAGTTATAGCATGTCGGGGACAGGACGCTCCCATCCACTTACTGCTCCTTATCTCCATTGTTGCCCTGACAAGGGGCTGCTGTGGGTGTAGGCATCACATGTCAGGGAGAGACGGCGGGGGAATCAGTTTAAATATCACCACATGGGAGGGGTTTGGTGTATAGACAGAGAGGGGGAGACTGAGAGACAGTGTCATGGAAGGATGTGTTCCCAGGTTGCAGAATGCTGAAATGTCGACACTTCGATAACATCCTGTAACATGAGCCAGTCTTCCCAGGAAAGATGGGAAAAAGGGATATTGGTGTGAGGCCAGATGATGGAGAGTTTTGGATGAGCATTTGTTCTACAGCTTTGTAAATGGAGTCCGTCACGGCTGGAGGTACACACCATCACCCAGATACCCCTGGATATTCTGTGATCCCTGACACTGATGCCATCTTTAAAAGGCCAAGGGGCACACGATTGAGCTTTCTCAGCTTGAAGCTGCTGCCCTATACAGTTTACCCCGAGCATGGGGAATAAGGGACAATTACACCATGGTTTGTCAACAGGGCCTGGTGGATGGGCTAGTACAGAGGGGGACCATTATCTTCCCAGAGGGGGCGACACCACCAGACCCACCGAGTATGTTCTGAGCTCCCCACCCAGCTCAGTACAGTAACTGGGGTGTGAAGAAATGCCCAGCAATACAGGATAAGCATCAATAACCGTCCCCACTCTGTCAGGATAAGGGTCACCGTATTCTCTCTGCTCCCTCACACTCACTGTATATCTGTTATAGCACCGACCCCCGAACAAGGCTCATGGTCAACCACTCTCACTACTGCATACAGCATCTTCTCTCTCTGTCTCTGTCTCTGTCTCTGTCTCTCTCCCTCTCTCTTCCTCCTCTCTCCACTTCACCCCCCCCCCCCCCACACACATTAATAACACTGCATGGATACAACACTGTGGACTGACTCTCTCCAGATCCCTCACCATGACCCCCTCCCCACCTACACTAACACTAACAGCAGGACCACCCACTCACACCCTCACTCCCTCCCTCCCTCCCTTTCTCCCGTTCCAGGAGAAACAGCCTGGAATAGGACAGAAAGGGCCAAGCCGGATGGTGGAGTGCCCGATATCCGTTCTGGTAGGAGCCGGAGAGGACAGGGACACCTCGAGTGGAGATTCTGAAACATCCACGTCCCACCGACCGAGTAAGGAGCAATGTTCAGTGAAGGGCAATTCTCACTTTAAACCCACTGGCAGCTCCGTTTCCCCCCGGCACGACTTAGAAGCCGTGGCCCTGATGCCATCTCCCTTTTGTGTCGAGCTGATACAAATGGAATCCCCACGGTCTCTGTGGGCAGGAGGGTGGGCTCACAACACATCGTCACCACCACCTCCCAGGAAGGGAGCACCGAGACTCCCTCCTACACCTCCCCCTGTAAACAGCTCAGATACTGAAACTGATCTGTGATAGTTACTGCTCTCCTCATTGTCCTGACATCTTCAATAATCTGTGCTCATATACACCCAGTGCTCTCTGCTCCTGCAGCCCCTTTATAATGGTACAGCCTGTTTTAAACTGTCTTTCATTGTCTTTCCTACCAAAATGTTTCACCTCAAACTGTTCTGCATTGATCCCCATCTGCCATAAACTTGAACACTACACCAATGTGTGATTGTCCTGTTAGAGTTCCACACTCTCCTCCATAGACTTCAGAGTTCTTCCAGGTTCGGTGCAATCTACAAACATTGAGATTGTTATAGCGTCACAGTCCCCATGAAACAACTGAAATCCTGCCCCACACTCACGAGTGTGAGCAAGTGAAATACTGATATATTCCTATGGACAAAGTCGAATAATGACATGCTGTCAATGGAGCAACAAAACTCCTGACACACACCAGACGGAGCGAATGAAATATTGACAAACCACAGAACAAGAGAAATCCGGTTAGGTACCACTTATCGATATTCATCAGGGTATAATGTGATGAAGTTGAAAGTGTGTACTGTACTTTTAAGAGAGAGGGAATGCTGTTCTGAACTGAGAGCAGTCAAACACCTGTGATACGAGAGGATAGAAGACCCAGAAACAGTATATTGCTATAGAGCTGGAGTCGGGTAATAAGCAGTTAAGAGAAAGAGGGTCCCAGAGTTGTGCATAGTTGATGTAAAATGTTCACTTTCAGAGTGAAAAAATAAATTGATGTTTTTATTTAAACAATGGAATTTGGGAGTTCTCTGTCACTCATATTTGAACAGTTTAGGAGGCGAATTGAGCATTTATTTATGTTTAGTTTAATTTACAGGATGAGCTCCATGTCGTGTCCTAACAATTGCTGTGTGTATATCTGTGTGTCCCTGTGTGGGGCAGGTCTGGCTGTCTCTGTGGTGCTTAAAGTGATGCAATGCCACCCTCTGCTGGCCTCCACACGCCACTGCACAGGCATTGGCAGAGGGTGAAAACCAACAGGGATTCATTCAGAGATGGGGAGGGAGAGGGCAGCTGCTCACAGCACCATCCAAACTGATGTCTTATCCATGTACTGATCTAAATGTCCTTTAAACGTTGTAACTGTCCCTGCTATCACCACTTCCTCTGGAAGTTCATTCCACACACAAGCCAGCTTCTGTCTAAAATAATTACCTCTCATGACTTTCGTAAATCTTTTTTCCTCGCACCTTAAAATATCCCTTAGTTTTGAATCCTCAACTCTAGAGAAAAGACACCAGCCCTTCAACTTCTTTGTAACCCTCATTATTTTATAAACCTCTGTAAAGTTACTGCTCAATCTCGTATTCTTCAGTGAAAAAATTCCCAGCTGATCCAGACACTCCTTATAGCTCACTCCCTCCTTTCCCTGCAACATCCAGGTTAATCTCTTCTCAACCCTCTCCAGCTTAATAATATCAAGGTCAGTAATATCAAAGTGAATAGTCAAGGTATTTTCTCAGGGTACGGGGAGACCAAAACTAGAGGACATAGGGTTAAGGTGAGAGGGGAAACATTTAAAAGTGACCTAAGGGGCAGCGTTTTCACCCAGAGGGTGGTGTGCCTATGGAATGAGCGGGCAGGATGACCAGACTGGACACAGTATTCCAGAAGAGGTCTCACCAATATCCTGTACAACCACAACATGACAACCCAATTCCGATACTCAAACGTCTGTCCTATGAAGACGTGTGTTAAACACCTTCTTAACCACACTATCAATATGATATGCAAATTTTAAAGAATTAAACCTGACGGCCTGGGTTTCTGTACTACAGCACTGCCAAAGGCCCTGCTTTTAATTGTATAGGTCCTGCTGTTGTTTGATTTACCAAATCCAATACCTCGCATTAATCCAAACTAAACTCCATCTGCCACCCCTCAACCCAGTGAGTGATATTACTGTCACCTCCCCCTCCCCCTTCAATTTTAAAACGCCCATCCCTCTCCAGGACGCCTGCACACTCCGGCATTGATTTTCACAAAGACCCTGAGCTTGGTTTGCCTTCTGTGGTTAGGGGGAGGTGGGACAGATTGCAGACACAGTCAGTGGGGAGGAGAGACTGGGCAATAATCAGCGGCCTGGTGTCACTTCATGGTTTTAGGAAAAGGGGAGTCACACGTGAGAGTTGGGTAAGAGTGATCGGTGTTTTGGGGTCAGAAATTAAGCTCTTCCTTCATCTCTGGTGTTCAGTAATAAATATCTATTTGAGACCCTTCATTGGGCAGAGTGTGTCTGCAGGATTTCTTTCCTTAATATTGCAGACTACAGATAATAGCACTTAAAGATGTTCATAGTTAATTGCGATAGCATAGAAAGTATACTCAATATCCTACAGTTGAGACAAATATCTTGCATTTGTTTAATAATACAAAGTGTTGTTTGTAATTCAGTAATGGTAACCTGATTCTAATAAATCCACATCAAGCTGAAAGTGGGAACTAAAATGTGACCCAAAATCTGGGTATGGTAGTGTAGTGGGTAGTGTCCCTGTCTCTGAGCCGGGCTCTGGATTTGATTCCAATTCCTGAACTTGTGTGGTAGTGTTCCTAGCTCTGGGCTAGAAGGCCTGGATTCAAGTCCTGCCTGTTGCATAGGTATGTCCCAGCATGTCAGAACAGGCTGATGAACAAACACACAGGAGAATAATGTTACAGCTTTATGGGTATTGTCGAGCGATGCTAGTGTCCCTGCCTCCGGGCACAAAGGTCTAGGTGTAAAGCCCACAGAAGTGTCTCAGGATACATCTGAACAAACTGATTAAAATGGATTTAGAATTGTGACTTGATGGAGAAGGAAGAGGTGTCAGTATTGAATTTCAGAATTTAGGCCCAGGATGACTGAAAGTACAGCCATTCGTGTTGATTGGGGTCACATTTTGCAACAGCAAAGGTTTATAAAATCAAAATGGCCATAGATAGGGTGAGTAGTCAGGGTTTTTTTCCCCAGGTTAAAACTAGAGGGCTTTGGTGGAAAGTGAGAGGGGAAAGGTTTTGAGGAGGCCTAATGGGCACCATTTCACACAGAGGGTGGTGTGCATATGGAATGAGCTGCCAGAGGAAGTGGTGGAGGCTGGTACAACTACAGCATCTGGGTACTGAGAGACCTGGCGAGCTTTTCCAGCAATTTCTGTATTTCTTGAAAAAATGCATTCATTTTAGCACAGGTATTCTGAATAAATTAAACATTTTTATTTTTTAATGACACAGGGACATATAAACATATCTTCAAATAGACCGAGACCATTTTCTGCTCAGGGTATTGCTCTGTGTGTGACAGCAGCAATGATGCACCTACATGGAACAGGGAATGTGATGGAGACATAGTTTAGACAATGTACAAGGAGACCTCACATGGTCCAGTTTGGGACAGGATGACATTACTGTGTGATTCAACTCAGAGAGGGAGAAAATGTAATCTGTCTGAGAAGGAATGGCCTATTGCACTCTCTCTCCTTCATTGTTCCTCATCACAGCAATGTGTGCGAGCTAAAAAAAACCTCTACAGTCATCGTTACCATTCTTATTTTTATGGAATCCCTGCAGTGTGGAAACAGGCTGTTCGACCCAACAAGTCCATAACAACCTTCCCAACCCATTCCCCTATATTTACCCCTGACTATTGCACATAACCTAGAAATCCCTGAACACTATGGACAATTTAGCATGACCAATCCACCGAACCTACACAGTCTGTGGTAGGAAACAGGATCACCCATTAGAAGCTCACACAGACAAGGGGAGAATGTGCAAACTCCACACAGACAGTCACCCAAGGCTGGAATCGACCCCAAGTCCCTGGTGCTGTGAGGCAGCAGTGCTAAGCTTCGTGCTACCCTTTGGATGATCCCGAACCAGAATTCACTGGAATCTACTCACTGCCTAAAGCAAAGGGAATTCAGCCAAATCCAAACTCTCCCAGAATGAAATCCCATTGCTAGCAGCTTGTGTGAGTACAATATCTTCAAAAGCAGAATAACGTTTTGGACAATCTCACAATTTTTCCTTTGTCACGGGTTTCAATAATATTTGGACCAAGTTATTTCAAGTTAGAATTGCAGAGATTGTGTGTGTGTGTGTGTGTGTGTGTGTGTGTGTGTGTGTGTGTGTGTGTGTGTGTGTGTGTGTGTGTGTGTGTGTGTGTGTGTGTGTGTGTGTGTGTGTGTGTCAGTGTTTTTAGAAAGGGAAATATTGATTATATAATTGCAATACCCAAACAGTTTGCTATTCATCTTTCCATCATAGTTTGAGTAACATTGTTCTGGATTATAAACGTGTTGTTTTAGCAGATTAAAGAAACTAGCCTTACTTGGTTGCTAAAACTGACCCTGACCCAGTCTGAGACCGATATCATCAGCCATATCACCAACCTGGTTACATTTAACATTTGTTGTGAGCAGTGGAGGAGTGGGACTAGAAAAGGAAACAGTGGCCCAAAAGGCCGGGGAACTATAGACCGGTGAGCCTGATGTCAGTGGTGGGTAAGTTGTTGGAGGGGATTCTGAGGGACACGATTTACATACATTTGGGAAGGCAAGGGCTGATCTGAGTAGACAACGAAGCTTTCTGCATGGGAAATCATGTCTCATTAATTTGGTTGAGTTTTTTGAAGAGGTGACAAAGACGATTGATGAAGGCAATTTGGTAGACATTGTCTATATGGACTTCAGCAAGGTGTTCATTTAAAGAACAAAGACCAAAGAAAATTGACAGCCCAGGAACAGGCCCTTCACCCTCCAAGCCTGAGCCGATCCAAATGTACTGTCTAAATGTATCGGTCAATTCCTAAGCATCTGTATCCCTCTGCTCCCCACCTACTCATACATCTGTCCAGATGCATCTTAACTGAATCGACCGTGCCTGCCTCTACCACCTCAGCTGGCAACACGTTCCAAATGCCTACCACCCTCTGTGTGAAGTACTTACCATGTGTATCCCCCTTAAACATTCCACCTCTCACTTTGAAGGCACGACGTCTCGTTATTAAATCCTTCAACCTGGGAAAAAGCTTGTCTCTATCCACCCTGTCCAGATCCTTCATGATTTTGCAAACCTTAATCAGGTCCCCCCTCAATCTCCTTTTATCTAGTGAAAATAAACCTAACCTACTCAGCCTCTCTTCACAGCTGGTATTTCATTCTGATTGGTAGACAGATTAGTAAGTTTCAGTTACATAAGATACAGAGGAAGCTAGTCACAATTGGCTTGAAGGAAGAGGGATAGTTTTCAGCCTGGAGGCTTGTGAGCAGCAGTGTGCTGTAAGAATCAGTACTGAGTTCACTGCATTTCATCATTTATGTAAAGGATTTAGATGTGAATATTGGGGCCATAGTTAGTAAATTTACAGATGAAACCAGAAAGATGGTGTAGTAGATTATCTCAGAGTACAACAAGACCACAATTAGATGGGACAAAGGGGCAAGGAGTGACAGATGAAGTTTAATTTAGATAAATACGAGGTTTTGTATTTTGTGAACGCACACCAGGGCAGGAATTATACACTTAATGATAAGGTCCTGGGGTGTGTTGTAGAACAAAGGGACATAGGACTGCAGGTATATTGTTCCTTGAATGTGGACTCGCAGGTAGACAGAGTGGTGCAGAACACATTTGGCACATTTGTCTTAATCAGTCAGAGCATTGAGAACAGGAATTGTGGTGGGATGTTGTATCTGTACAGGACGTTGTGAGGCCACTTTAAGAATACTGCGTACAACTCGGTTTTCTGCAGAAATAACTTACCCAGATGTTCCAGGACTGGAGGTTTGAGCTTTAGGGAGAGGCTGATTAGGTTGAGGTGCTTTCTACTGGAGTGTCAGAGGCTGAAGGGTGACATTATAGAGGTTTATAAAACCATCAGGGGCATGGATATTCTGAACAGCCACGTTCTGCTCTCCAGGTTAGGGGAGTCCAGAACAAGAGGGCATTGGTTGAAGGGGAGAGGGCGAATGATTTAGAAGGGACCTGAAGATAAATGTTTCACACAGAGAGTGGTGTGTGTACAGAAAGTGCTGTCAGAGGAAGTGCTGAAGGCGGTTACAATCGCACATTTAAAAAGTATCTGAAAGAGGAGAGATATTTACCAAATGCTGGCAAATGGGACTGGATCAGATTTGATATCTGATCGGAATGAACAGATTGGACTGACAGGTCTGTTTCCGTTCTGCATGACTCTCTGGTTCTATAAGAAGGATGTTGAATAATTCTTAAAGGACCTTTCAAGTGGGAATTCTCTTCAGTGGAAGGTTATCGTTTCTCTATGTTCACATTGATTGAAAGCTGCATCAGTTAAATATTTGACAGAGAATTGAGTCACGGATAATGGGATATAGACAGGAAAGTGGGGCTGAGACCCCAACCTGATCAGCCACAATCTTAGTGCCTGGTGGAGAAGGCTCAAAGTATTTAATGAACCACTCCTGCTCCTCAGTCCCATGTTCCTGTGTTCCATTCAGCCCCTCATACCTGCTAGACAGGGACAGTTGGAGGCCACTTACTCCTATAATCTGGTGCACAGAAACAGAGGAGACCATTCAGCCTCTCAATACTGTCACACATGCTTTGAAGTGATTTGGGAAGTGTAATTTGAAAACCCAGGCTGGGTAAGAAAGAGGCCCCTCATCTCTCTTCACAGAGCTTCCCCTCTCTGCAACTTGTGCTTCATTTGTTGGTCATGTTGTACACCCAGATTCACTGTGAATACAGCCCCCATACCTCAACCAGAGTTGGCTCACAAAATCCTCTGGTCTCCTTGACTGCAATATTCAGTAATTGCACATTCATGAAAATAACACCCACTAACTCTCCAATAACAGAATGTGAGAACATCAGAAACAGGGGTAGGTCGTTCACCCCCCAAGCCTGCCTTGCCCTTCACTAAGATCATGACTGATCTGCTCACTGTCTCAAATTCTCTTTCAAACCCAATTCTTCATAGCCCTCACCTCTCTGTCAGGTCAATATCCATCTAGTTACTCTTCAAATACTTTCAGTCATCTAGCTTCCCGAACACTCTTGAGAACAGAAATCCTGACATTCAATCCCACCTGTTTGAAGAAAACACTTGCTGCTCCTATATCATGGTTTATTGATGCGAACAAAAGAGGTTGAGACAAGGGTTCAGGTAAAAATGACTGGCCCTGATATCAAGGCAGTGGTTGACTTCTGTTGACATCAAGGAGCTGAACAAAACTGGACTTATTGGGAATCAGAGTAACCTCTCCAGTGTTTGGGGTCAAACATGGCACAAAGGAAGATGGTCATCATCTCAGTCCTGGGTCATCTCTGTGGGAGATCCTCCGGGTAAGTTCCTCTTCACAAACAGCTTCAGCTGCTTCATCAATGTCTCCCCACCCCCACCTTCCCCACCATAAGATCAGAAGTGGGGATGGTCACCGAAGATGCCACAATGTTCAGAACATTTTGTTCCCCCCTCAGCTCCTGAACTAGTCTGTGTCCGTGTGCAGCAAGACCCAGACTCCATTGAGACTTGTGCTGTTAAAGTATCAGTAACATTCATCTACCAGCGCTGCCTGTCACTGCACATTGCCACAGTCAAACAAGAGTTCATTCGGCACCTCACGCTAGTTTCACAGGAATATGAGGAAGTCGTTCAGCCCATTGACACTATTGGAGATGAACAGGGACAGCCCATTCAGTGCCTTCAGCCTATTACTCAGGAAGAGAAGGAGTCTAGTGTGATGGACCACACGAGAGCCCCTCGAAAATATTTGAAGGCGGTCACCTAGACTCTATTTTTTTTATTTTAAAGGGAATATAAAGTGACTGTTCCAGATGCAATGTGACAGGTCAACCTACTCGGTGTGAAGCTAAACACTATTTATTGAAACGGGAAAGATAAAATGAATGCAAAGAAAGAGGAATTTAGAAAATCATAATTCCATTAGACAAGTTAACAGAATAACAAATCAAGGAACTATTACTCATGAACTGTACCAATATAGGAAAATCCCCAAAACACAGCCCCTGGCAGAAAGGAAATTTCAGACACAGATCGTCACAAACATTTCTCGAATCTGGGAATTAAAAACAGCACCAAGAGAAAATTCAGAGAGAGTAGCACCCAGGTGATAGTCACTGAAGATTCTGTGCAGACCCCAATAGTTTCTGATGTTACTGAGAAACCAAAACCCAGAGATCCTAACTTGTGAGAGCTGGCCACACCCATTCAGGCTGCATTAAAATAAACCCAAGACCTCCCTAGCTGTTTACTCAGTGGTCTTAACTAACCAGTTTGGTAACGATCATTCAATCTCTCTCTTAAAAGAAACCAGGACAAAATAACCTCTCAAAGCCTGCAGCATCATCACACTTGTCAGTACATCGAGCTGTCAAACAGGAACCAGGGGTAACCCAATCAGGCCCTTGGCCCTGTCCAATCGGAAGAGGAAGAAGCCATTCAGACGCTTGAGTCTCTTACACAGGAACAGGAGGAGGCCATTCAGCCCCTAAAGCCACTTCCACAGCAACAGGATAAGGCCATTCAGCTCCTTCAGTCTCTTACACAGGAACAGGAGGAGGCCATTCCCCCCTCAACGCACTTGCAAAGGGACAGAATGAGGTAATTGATGCTGATTCCTGATGAATGGCTTATGCCCAAAACGTGGATTCTCCTGCTCCTCGGAGCTGCCTGACTATCTGTGCTTTTCCAGCAATCTACTGTCTACTACAATCTCCAGCATCGGCAGTCCTCACTGTCTCCAGATTGACGCTCCAATATGATGAACAAGTGGAGCAGATGCACATTAGTGCACAGACAGACTGCTCCACGTTGTTCCTCTTGGCTCCGATGCTCATGATAAACACGTGGGACTTTAACGTGGTTTTCTAGTGTTGAGGAGAGAAGCCATATGTCTTGTGTGAAGTCTCAAGAAGGCACCTTCCATCTCTGAGAAGCCAGCCTTTCTCTATGCAGGGTGGAAGCTGGTGGGAATGGTTACCTGTTTCAGATCGAAGGTATTATGGCTGATGTTGGGGATTGTAAACAACATGGCGTTCAGTACGGGTTCACACGCCAACAGCACAATAACATGGGGAGAGCTAATTTAGGCATATAAACTATTAGGAAAGTCACGTTAGACTGATGAATCGACTCTCTGTGTTCAAATAACGCTGATCTTTCTCATGTTGATCCTGTCGAGTGCACGTCCTGTTCAGTGTAACCTGTGTGCCTTACTCTGTCCAAGTCTATTTCCACCCTCTGATCAGTCTGGCCATGCTTACTATGATCTGGCTCCACTGCTCATAAATAAAGTGTTTCCCTGTACTGAGGTACACGTGGCAATAAATCAGATCAATCAATCCTGAGTAAAGTATGGAATTTCTCACCCTATCAATGTGTCTTTTGGAAATATACCTGCTACACCTCGTGTTTCAGGATCACCATTTCAGATTTTACAGCTCTGCAGATTAAACTCTCAGGTTCTTCAGTCTACCCACATGATACTGCCATCTGTATCTGTGGTAAGGAGATCATTCCTTACAAAGGAGATCAAATCTGTAGAGAGCGCCCCAAATGCTCTCTCAGCAAGGCTCTACAACAGCAGGAGGATGGCTTTACTCATGTACTCGAATCATCTTACAATGAAGGACAGCATGCCATTGACTGCACCCATTACTTACACAGGGTTTGATTTGGAGCAGTCAGCATAGACTTGTGAGTGGGAGATCATGCTTCCCAAATTTGTTAGAGTTCTTTGATGAAGTGACCAAGAAGGTTTACGAGGACAGAGCTGTAAATTAAGTCTCTATGGATTTCAGTAAGGCCTTTGATAAGGTTCCACATGGCAGGCTGCTCTGGAAGGTTCCATCACGTGGAATGCTGGGGGAACTGTCCAATCGGATACAAAGTTGGGTTGATGGTCGGAAGCAGAGGGTTTAGTGGAAGGATGATGGTCAGACTGAAGGCTGTGTCCATTGCTGTTTGTTATCTATGATTTGGATGAGAATATACAAGGCATGATTAGTAAGTTTGCAGATGACACTAAAATAAGTGGTAGCATGATCAGTGAGGAAGTTTATCAGAAATTGCAGCAGGACCTTAATCAGGTGGGGAAGTGGGCCGAGAAATGGCAAATGGAATTTAATATAGATGTGTGAGGTCTTACATTTTGGAAACTCAAATCAAGGCAGGAGTTTCACGGTGAATGGGAGGGTCTTAAGAGGTGCAGTGGGCAGAGAGACTTTGGTTTTCACGGGCACGGTTCTCTAAGAGTAGAGTCACAGGTTGACAGGGCAGTGAAGAAGAAGGCTTTTGGCACATTGGCCTTCATCAGGCAGGACATTGAGGATAGAAGTTGGGAATTTATGTTGCAGTTACACAGGACTTTGGTAAGGCTGCACTTGGAGTATTGTATTCAGTTTTTATAACCTTGTTATAGGGAAGATGTTATGAAATTAGAAAGAGTGCAGAAGAACTTTACAAAGACGTTGCCAGGACCCAATGGTCTAAGTTATAGGGAGAGGTTGGACAAGCTAGGACCTTTTCTTTAGCATGTAAGAGACTGAGGGAGTCCTTATAGAGCTGTATAAAATCATGAGGGGTATTTTAGGGTTAATGCTCTCAGTCTTTTTCCAAGGTGTACAGAATCGAGGAGTAGAGGGGATAAGTTTAAGGTTAGAGGGGAAGGAATAAAAGGGGACCTGAGTGGCCACTTCTTTACACAGAGGGCTGGTACAGGGATGAGCTGCCAGCAGATGTGGTTGGTGGTGGGGGGCGGGGGGGGGGGGGGTGGGTGGTGTACATTAACAACATTAACAACATTTCAATGCATTTGCATAAATATGTCGATAGGAAAGGACTGGAAGGACATGGGCCAACTGCAGGGAAATGGGGCTCACGTGGATGCACATTTACAAGGTGAAGATGAACCCCTCTGTTAATTAAAACCAAACACCCAGAAAAGCTCGCCTCACCTCGTAATCTGTTAAAACATGAGTGACACCGATCTCCTATATTCCACTATTTAAACAAAAATTAACAAGTTTGTTTCTTAACTTTAATAGTGAACACTAAACAACAACTATTGACAAATACAAGCCCCTCTTTTCTTAGCTACTTAATATCTGACTCCAACTCTGTAAAAATATGCTGTTCCAAAAGCCCACATATAAAACATTACAATCTCGAGAGCACACAGTCTCTATCTTCCCCACTGTGCTCACTCATTCAGCTGCTGATCTCCCCGGGTCATTTTATTATTGCATGTAGGTTTAGATGAACATGTATCATTGATAGAGAGTGTTTGGGATGGCCAGTTAGCACTGCTGCTCTACAGCAGTTGCTCTGCTGTTGGATGGCAGTAGCTCTCCCTGTAGTGTTCAAAATGCTGGGTATGTATACTCCCCATGATATAGTAATTCCCATAATTTGGTTGCTTACCAGGTGTCCAAACAATAATATTCAAATTCCATTGGCTTCTGGTTTACTGAGCGTTATTTAAACTCTTTGGTTGCATTTGAATGGCTGTCAAAACAACAACCAAAACTCAGGTATCCATTTCTCAGCTAATGGTGACATGTGGAACAGTTTGACCTTTAGCTAGCATCTGTGGCTTTAATTTCTATTCGGCAAAACCCGTTCTGTTTTAAAGTACTCTACATGTTTTTGGCTTCACAACATCTCCCCGCTTCAGAAAATAGAGTGAACCAGCAGAATGAAAAGATGACTACATTTCTTCTCCTCTAATTTTAAATCCCAATTTTATGAAATACAAAAGTATTTATCTCAGTTATATCATTCATATTAATTCTGCACACCATTATAACACTGGAATAACACTAAATCTTATCTACACTTTTTCCTTTAAATCCGCGATAACACATCTGCTATCACATTGTAGGAGCCGCAGCATGTACCTTTTGTAAGTTTAAAGTCAGGAAGGTAAAACTCCAATGAAATAGTCTCATAGTCGGGTCTTTAAATATTCCAAAAAATGTGAGAGATTTGTCATTGTCCAAAACCATCTCCGACAATTTGTTTGTCATATACACGTTAAAATATTGTCAGGCCAGTGCGAAACATAATCATTCTTGTTCAATAATGGAGATTTTGTATCTTTGTTCTAGTGGATATTGAGTTTTTTTCGACAAGTAGCCAAATAGCCATTCAGTTCCATCATCATCTTTCTGTATCAATACATCTCCGACCCCGACATCCCGAGCATCAAACACAATTTTCAAAGGGTTTCAGAATATTTGGTGTAGCTAAAACGGGTGCGGTGATTAATCCTGCTTTAAAATTCTCAAATGCCTCCTGGCATTGTTCTGTCCACCACAATTCTGTGTTCTTCTTTAGTAAATCCATCAATGGTGCTGAAGTTTGGAACAAACTTCTGATAGAATCCAATCAGTTCCAAAAATTGAAGCACCTCTTTCTTCGAGGATGGTTGTGTAAATCCCTCAAAGCCCTTCGACTTTGTGTTCCATGGGGTCAACCTCCCATGGCCAATGTAATGTCCCAAGAACGTCACCTCTGCCTTCGCGAATTCTGTTTTCTTTAAGTTTATTACCAAGTTTGCTTCTTGTTCAACATGATCTGTCAACTGTAACATGTGAGCTTTTAATCACTTGCTAAATATCACCACATCATACAGATAAACTACACAATTTGTTCATCTGGCCACAGCTCTGTTCCTGAGTCATAAATGTGTCTGGAGCATTATTCATCCATATAAAATACTCGATAAACTTTTTGTCATCTCCAGTATCTTTACTAGATAGCTGAACTGACTCCACATTTTTTTTAATTTGAAAGGGGCCACCAAACCTGGCTTTGAAGGGATTACCTACCCCTGGTGGCAATACTAATACGTCATCCCCACGGGAAATCCGCAAAGTTTCAGAGTTTTTATCTGCCACCTGCTTCATTCTATGTTGTGCTCTTCAGATACTATTCAGATATAGTATTTAGCAAACTCACCTACTCCATCTACTCTCTCCTTCACCTCACACACAGAATCCAAGTGTGAGATTTCCGACTTCGGTCCTGTCAATTTATATTTAATTAATTTCAAAGGACCTCTCACTTCATGTACGAATATTAACTCAAAGGAAGTAAAGTGAGTAGATTTATTTGGGGCATCTCTAATGGCAAACAATATAATGGGACACCTTTATTCCAATCATTCGTGTAATCATAACAGTACGCTGTTAACATGGTCTTCAGCGTCTGATGCTAACTTTCCAAGACTCCCTGGTATTCAGGATGGGACGCACTTGATTTAAACTGCTGTATGCCTAAGCTATCCATGACTTCCTTAAACAGCTGAGCGGTAAAATGAGATCTTTCGTCTGACTCAATCTTACTGCCTAGCCCACAGCGAGTAAAGAAAGCTACCAACCCCTCCACCTCCCTTTTTATCTTAACATTCCGTAATGGAATTGCCTCTGGAAATCTGGTGGACATTTTCATTATGGTCAGCAAATATAGTTTTCCACTTCTATGTTAGGAAGTGAAGCTACACAATTAATCATAACCCACGTGAAATGTTCTTCGAATGCAGTAATTGGCACGAAAGGTGCTGGTTTTATTACTGCCTGTTACTTACCTACCATTTGGGAAGTATGTCACGTACAAAAAAAACCACGTCCTTGTGCATTCCAGGCCAGTGGGAATGCTTCTGTACCTTAGCCTGAGTCTTCTGTACACCTAAGTGACCGCCTGCAGTTCGTTTATGAGCTACCCGTAACACTGTACGTTGCTGCAAACACAATGTGGTGCCCTTCGGCCCATTTCCCTTCTGCAGTAACCTATCGGGGTCTCCATTTTAATTTTATGATTCTATCTTTAAGTTAATAACATTCAACAATATATTCTGATTCCTTTTCTGTGTGTGTGCATGTGTATGTGTGTGTGAATGTGTGTGTATATATCTGTTGTAAGTCCATTAGTCTTTCTGGACTAAACCCCTCTGCCTGATCCTCTGCCTGTTCAGGTTTATCCTGCACCGTGACATCAAACAGGGGGTCAGGTCACCGAGCATCAACTCCTTTGTCTTTTTCTTTCGGTTTTACTTCCTGCTGTAACTTATGACAGTGGGATCTTGTTACTACACACTCTGGAAGGATTCCTCGGTATTTTTCTTTTAACACCCCAATTCCTTAGACTTCTGTTGGCTTCTCCACCACAAGGGGTGCGTCTCCCACCTCGCCTCCTGCTAAATCGTTCACAAGAACAAACTGTATTCCTGGAACTGACACTCTGTTACTCACTGTCACTGTTACTTCCCTAATCTTGATTTGGCATTCCATCCTGATGTAACACAAGGGAATGATTAATTTCTGTCCCCATTCCATAAATTAACACACTCTTGATTAACATGCCAGAAAGAGTGAAAAAATCTTTCATCTCTTCCTATTAGAGGGTGAGAGAAAGTGAGGGCTGCAGATGCTGGAGATGAGAGTTGTAAAGTGTGGGGCTGGAAAAGCACAGCATGTCGGCAGCATCCGAGGGGCAGGAGCGTTAACGTTTCAGTCATAAATGCTTCATCAGGAAAATAGGATGTAAGGGAGGGGCAAAGAGGTTGAGAAATAAATAGGAGGGTGGGGTGGAGCTGGGTGGAAGGGAGCTTGGAAGGCGATAGGTAGATGCAGGTGGGGTGTGATGGTGATAGGTTGGACAGGAGGGTGATAGGACTCCTATCGGTGGGAGGACAGCTGGAACCCTCAAACTGTACAGCATCAAAGTTGACTTCACCAAATTCCAAATCTCCCCTCCACCAACCTCTCCCAGATCCAAACGTTCAACCGAGCACTGCCCTCTTGAACTGCCCTAACTAGCCATCTTCCTTCCCACCTAACGACTCCACCCTCCCCTCCAACATATCACTATTACTCCCACCTACATCTTCTCATTGCCTTCCCAATGACCCTCCCACCAGCCCAGCTGCTCCCCTCGTATTTATCTTTCAGCTCCATTTTCCCCCCACCACATTCCTGACGATGGGTTTCTGCCCGATATTCGATTGTCCTGCTGTCTGGATGCTGCCTGATCTGTTGTGCTTTTCTGGCGCCTCACTTCTCAACTATTACAGACTGAGCAGATCCCACATCTCACAAAATTATAACTTCTTGTCCTTCTCCCCCTGTTCTTTCTGAGTAAACTTTATCTACAGAGGTGAATTCTTTAGAGAGATCAGGCACTACCTCCATACCCAGCCCTTGCCTCGGCTGTGCATTCTCCTGCAGCTCCTCGGCTCCACTTGGGGTCTCCTTTACCAGTTTCACTAATGCCACTGGGCTTAGCCTCTTCTACCACATCTTTCCCCAAAGTGACTTCCTTTAACGCCCAGCATGATGTGTCCCAGCTTACTGTCGTGAAAACAACTTTTCCCAGTGCCCTTCTTAAATCATCAGCACTGTCATTTTATGTTTTCCACTCCCTTATAGTGAGAACACCTGAGGCCTTTCACCACCTTTCAACCCCCTTGGGCTTCTTTCTTCACCTGTGGTAAAGTATTGTGCGCTACTGTTCGCTTTGTACTGTGTGATCTTCCCTTCTCCCAATTTCTATCCCTCACAGGATGCAACTCCTGCCAGAAGCTAAATATCATCTCATGCCCCAGTGCATATTTACCTGCCCTTTCTGCCGTGCTTCTCACTTCTTGAACTTTCGGTACATTCACATGAATTCTTACTATCTCTGGAAGTGAGTCTTTTAACTTCTCCAGCAAATTAATCTCCCTTCAAGCCTCACAGGTCTTATCCATTTTTAAGACCAGCACCCACCTGTCAAAATGACTGGTAACTTCTTTCAAACTCAATATAAGTCTGACCTGGTTCCGTCTCTATTTTTCTGAACTTCTGTCTATATGCTTCTAGTACCAATTCATAACCAATCAAAATAGCCAATTTGACATCTTGATAATCTCTTGACCCCTCATCTGATAGCGCTGCACATACCTCACCAGCTGTGCCCATCAGCTTAGTCTGAACTACCATTACCCACAAGTTCACTGGACACGTCATCTGCCTAGCCATTTTTTCAAATGAAATAAAAAAGGTTTTGACATTTTTGTCACCGAAATATGGCAAGTTATTAACATAGTTGTATACATCCCTATGTTCTCCCTTCATCTCCATCCTGTTAACTTAACTTGCTTGTCTAATTCCCAACTTCTGCATTTCAAATCCTCTCTCTCTTTCTTTTTCTTCTCTTTCTCTTTCTTGTCTCTATTTCCTTCCCTTTAGTTATCTTCTATCTCCAGTTGCCACATTTGCAATTTAAGTTTTTTCTAACTCCACTGCAGTTTCCTATTTCTCTGATACATCAAAGTGCTTAACCAACTCCATTACAATTTCAGCTTCCCTTTTCTCCCTGGTTAAACCCAATTCCAACCTATTTGCTAATTCTAAAAAATGTCCTCCTTCTGTCTTTCTAAACTTCCTTGGAAAATTTGGGAACCTCTTTCGTAATGTTAAAAGCCATTTCCCTCACTTTTGATTTACTCAACCACAAGTAACAAAATTAAACGAATTTTCCCACTGGTTTTATTTGAAGATCAAAGTCACTAATTGCAATGAGTTGGAATTTGCTGGGACCTGTTGTATCTCAAATCTGTTCAAGTCGGTCCAAGTGCCACACGGCAAGGCCCCAAAATGTTATGACATCAATGACGAACCCCTTTGTTAAATAAAACCACGCACCCAGAAACGCTCACCTCACATCATAATCTGTTAAAACGTGAGCGACAGAGAACTCCTAAATTCCACTAATAAACAAAAAATAACAATTCATATCTATGCAAGTTAGCTCGCTGAGCTTGAAGGTTTGTTTTCAGAAATTTCATCACCATGACTAGGTGACATCATCAATAAGAGTATCTGCTGAAGCTCTGGTGGTATGTCCCACCTCTCTATTTATAGGTCTTGGTTTCTTAAAGTGGGTGACGTCATTTCCGGTTATTTTAACAAGAGAATGTAGACAGGATCTAAATTGATGTGTCTATTGATGGACTTCTGGTTCGAAAGCCATTCCTCTAAGAAGGTCCTTGCATGTCTTAGTATGTGTGTGTGCTTTGTCCCAGTCAAAGTGGTACCTTTCTTTGTCTGTATGTATGGAACATAGTGATAGTGCGTCATGTCTTTTGGTGGCCAGTTGGTGTTCATGTATCCTCATAACACGACAACAGGACAGTTTCAATGTTCGAAAAGTGATTTTATACACACTGTTTAATCAATGTTTGTGTGGAGTTAAGTAGCATTTTTCAGAAGTGCACAACACATTGTAAATGAACAACAGAGACACAGTTAACGAAAAATGATGCACATGATGTATAAAATTGATAAAACATTAAAACATGATTTGATCCTCTCAACGTTCCCTCCTTTTCTGGAATTCCCGACTCTACTCTCTCATTCTTACCAGGATGAGTGCTCCAAATTCTTGATTCTAGTGTCCCAAATTATTTCAGTTAATCCCCTTCAATATATTGGCCTGTTGGGTTCTTTCCAAAGCTAGTGTCTGTCATATAATGGGAGATAAATATTCTGGAATTAGACTCAGCATTTGAACATATTACTCTGTTGTACACGCACTGTACCAAGGACCACAGCACACAGGCATTGCCAAACCATTGGGGAATGTTCATCTACTTCTTTCGATCATGTAGTTTTCTCATTTTCCACATCTCCAGATCTATATCCTCTCTCTCCTTCTCCCTTTGCATCTAGTTAAGAAATCCACCAATTATTCTTCGTGTCCCATCTCCCAAAACTCCTTCTTTCAGTTTATATCTAATGCTCTCTTCAAGATGTAATGTGGTTACAATTAAGCAATATAACTACAAAGACATGCGGGAGGAGCTGGCCAGAGTTAATTGGAAGGGGAGCAGAGCAGGAAAGACCATGGAGCAGCAATGGGAGGAAGTTCTGGGGATAATTCGGAAGATAATACCAGAAATGCAACCCCAAGAAGATGAAACATACTCATGGCAGAACAAGGCAGCCATGAGTGATAAGGCATCAAACCAAAAGATAAAACATACAATGTGGTGAAGATGATTGGGAATCCAGAGAATTCGTTGCCTCTGAAACTACATAACGCTGGCATCACTGACACTACAGAGCTCTTAATCATGGTCAGGGAGAGAAACAGAGGAAACACATTCACTTTAAACACAGAAGATGGTATTTCTCAAGGAAAAAGATTCAGGTGAATTAAACATTTGCATTAAGATCAGTTAAATGCTTTTGCGGAATGTGTCAGATTGGAAGCAAGACCCGGGGAGACAGACCCTCAGCAGAATGAGAGTTTGGAAATGAAAGTATTTCCACATCAGAAACCAGGTTAGGTCACTGAGTGCAGGGCTGATGGGTGAATGGGTCTCAGTGAGACTTGGGGAACAGACAGCAGAATTGCATTGCAGATATTGCAGCTCGAAACTGCATATTCATGTCGTGCTGTAGACCACAGCAGCAGGAGAAGCAGACCTGCATTCAACCACAACCTGTAACTTTTTGTCAGGGTAACACTTCAGTTTGTCATTACCATCAACACCATCTATGGCTCAGTGACGAGTGTGGGTGAACATGTCAGAGTCAGATTCACATAAACTTTAACCTGATGCTAACTCATTAAAGCTACCAGACTTGACCAACAGATCTGATCGAAGCCCTGCAGTCCTGTCACGTTCAGTTATAAAATGGTGATGGACGATTAAACAAATGACTGGAGGAGAGGGCTCCACAAACATTCCCATCCTAAATAATGGAACAGACCTGCACATCAATGTAAAAGAGAAGGATGTTTCATCTGCACCATCTTCTGCCAGAAGTGTTGAGTCGATGATACACCTCACCCTCAGATGTCAGTCTTCAACCAATTTCAATTGCTGCACGTGACATGAAGAAACAGCTGAACAGAGTAGATAAGACACAGGCAATGGGCCCTGACACCATTTCTGCAATAGGACTGAAGACTTGTGCTGCACAACAAGCTGTGTCCCTGGGGAAACTGTTTCATTCCAGTTCCAACTCCGACATCTCCATGGCAGTGTGGAAAATTACTCAGCTATGTCCCGCTCCCTAAGAGGGGAATAATTACAATCTGACCAATTACCACCCCCTCAGACCCATCGCGACAGTCAAATTGGTGGGAGTTCTTTTTGACAGAGCTGGCAAACAGCAGAGAAATAACCAGCTCAGTGTGGTTTCCAATAGGTCCCCATGTGGAGATGGTGCTGTTGTGGAAATGTCACTGGATTACTAATCCAGACCAGGCTAATGCTCTGGCAGCGGGTGCAAGTTAAAGACAATTAATAAAATATCGAGATGTAAAATCTGGTGTCAGGCATAGTGACCTTGAAGACAATATCGATTGTAAACAGAATTTCCTTCTCCAAAGTACTTTTAGGAAGTGAATCTCCCATGATTTCCTGGGCTGGCCTAAAACTGACTCCAAAGACCCTGACATGTGATAAACATTTCAATGGTCTCTGAAACGGTCAAGCAAAACACTCATTTGTATCAAACTACTCCGAGGTCTGAAAGGATGAAACCGGACAGAACACCCGGCCTCTGCATCAGTGTCGGAAACGGGAATGAGAACACAGTCCTGTCGACTCTGCAGAGACCTCCTTCCTAACATCTGAGAGCTTGTGACAATATTTACAGAGCTTTCCTACAGACTGCACAGAAACAGCGGGAAAGGAGTAGGTCATTCAACACATTGAGCCTCCCCCATTCTAGTTCATTGAAAAAGTCTCCTCAATGCACTTACCCCACACGATATACATATCTGTTAATGTGAGTAACCTTGATAAGCTATAAAATAAGTGGTGCAGTAGTACGTTTGGTCCATCGAGTTTGCTATCCAATTCATTGTAATGATGGTTGGCCCTTCATTTCCACACCGTACTCCTGCTCTCCCACCATCCCTTTACTGTCTCTAAATCTTTATCTATAATCAATGTCTGGGTTTCCAGGTGCGAGCGAATTCCCCAGGTTCACCAGTCAGTGAGTGCAGACATTTATTCTCATCTCAATGCAGAATGACCTGCTTCCAATCTGACTCACCCTGTCAGAGTTTTGTATATTTCACTGAGATCTCCATTCATTTTCCGAAACACCGTGGAATACTTATCCAGTCTCCCCAATCTGTGCTCCCACAACAAGCCCGTCATCCCAGAGATCAGTCTGGTCATCCTTCACTGCTCTCCATCAATGTCAGGTTTGCCCTTTATTAGGTAAGGAGACCAAAACTACACACAATTTTGCACAATGTTCGGGATGATAGCTCACCAGGCCCTGTACAGCTGCAGTAAGACACCCTTACTTCTGGACTCACATCCCCCTGAAATGAAGGTTAACACACCATTTATCTTCATCACTGCTTTCTGTTTCTGCAATATTGTTTTCAGCATCTGGTGTACAGGGAGATGCAGATCCTTTTTAATGTTACAGCTCCCCACTTGGTGGGTCTGTGTACACTCGGCAGCGTGCCAATCTCCATGCCCAGTATTGTCATCTGGTTGCAGAACTCACTGCATTGCATGGGCCTCAGAGGTTTATGCAGAAGGAAAAAACAAACAGGAGCATACGTCCCTTTGTAGATCAACATGTTTCAACCAATCCCTTTCAAATGGTAGGCTGACAATTTATCGTTTCCACCAAAGGGTACACCGTCACCTCTATTCACATTGTTCTCCATCTGTCACGTATTTACCCATTCACTTCACTTGTCTTAGTCTTCTTGGTGCTTTTTTACATCCTCCTCACCCACTCACAATCCCACATCCGTTAGTGCTGTCAGCAGGCTGGGATATATTGTATCTGATTCCAGTAACCAAATGTTTAAAGGGCATTGTGAACAGCTGGGCCCCAAGCACCGATCCCTGCGATACCTCAGCAACCTTCCTCTGTTAATTTCTATTTATTTATTTCTTGAATCTGGGTGTCACTGGCTAGGCCAGCATTTATTGCCCGTCCCTAGTTGCCCTTGAGAAGGTGGTGGTGAGCTGCCTTGTTGAACGCTGCAGTCCACCTGCTGTGGTTGACCTCCAATGCTATTAGGGAGGGAATCCCAGGATTCTGACCCAGTGGCTGTGAAGGAGCAGTGATATATTTCCAAGTCAGGATGGTGAATGGCTTGGAGGGAACCTGAAGATGATGGTATTTCCATACATCTGTAGCCCTTGTCCTTCTAGATAGACATGGGAGCTGGGAAGTTGGTCTCTGAGGATCTTTGGTGAATCATTTCATTGCAGCATGTAGATAGTAAAACACTGCTGCTGCTGCTGAGTGTTGATGGTGGAGCCTTGTGGATGAAGGGACAGTCAAACTGGCTGCTTTGTCCTGGATGGTGTAAAGCTTCTTGAGTGTTGTTGGGACTGCACTCATCCAGGCAAATTGGGAGTGTTCCATCACACTTCTGACTTACGCATTGTAGATGATGGACAGACATTTGGAAGTCAGGATGTGAGTTACTCGCCGCAGTAATCTTAGTTTCTAATCTGCTGTTATCGTTACTGTATTTATGTGGCCAGACCAGTGAGTTTTTGAGCAATGATTACCCATTAGGACTTTGATACTGGGGGATTCAGTGATAGTAACACCATTGAATGCCAAGGGGCAGGTTAGATTGTATTTTATTGGTGATGGTCATGGTCTGGCATTTGCATGGCCTGAATATTACTTGCCACTTGTCAGCCTGGATACTGTCCAGATCTTGTCCCATTTGGACATAGACTGCTTCAGTATCTGAGGAGCCACAAATGTTGCAGAACATTGTATAATCATTGGCGAACATCCCCACTGCTGACCTTAAAATGGAGGGAAGGTCATTAATGAAGGAACCTTGAAGAAGTTTTCGGTCACTGCCCAAGGGACTCCTACAGACTTGTCCTGGAGCTGAGTTGACAGACCTTTATCAACCATGACCACCTTCCTCCGTGTCAGGTATGATTCTAACCAGCGGGGAGTTTGCCCCTGATACCCATTGATTCCAGTGTTGGCAAAGCTCCTTGATACCACACTTGGTCGAAGACAGCCTTGATTTAAAGGGCTATCACCCTCACCCCACCTGTGGAATTCAGCTCTTTTGTCCATGTTTGAAGCACTGTAATGAGCTCAGGAGCTGAGTGGCCCTGGAGGAGCCCAAACTGGGCGTCATTGACCAGGGTATTGCTGAGCAGGTGCTGCTTAAAAACACTGAGACCTTCCACCACTTTACTGATGATCGAGAGGAGACTGGTGCGGTGGTATTGGCCGGATTGGATTTGTTCTGCTTTTTACATACAGGAGCAATGATTACTTGGGGTAATTTTCCAAGTAACCAGGAAAAGCCATTGTTGTAACTGTATTGAAATAGTTTGGCTAGGGGAGTGGCAAGTTATGTAGCACAGGTTTTCAGTTCTATTGACCTAATGGTGTCAGATTATGCACCTTTTGGAGTATCCAGTATCTGTAATCGTTTCTGGATATCGAGTGGACTGAATCGAATTGGCTGATGACTGGTAACTGAATTGCTGACGACCACTGTAGGGGGCTGAAATGGATCATCCACTCAGCACTTCTGACTGAAGATTGTTGCGAATGCATCAGCCTGATCTTATACACTGAAGTGCTGGGCTCTTCCATCATAGAGGAAGGGGTTATTTGTGGAATCTCTTCCTCCAGTGAATTGTTTTTTGTCCCCAGCGTTTCTCGGCTAGATGTGGAAGGACTGCAGAGCTTAGATCTGTTCCTTTGCTGTGGGATCACTTAGCTGTGTCTATCACTTACTGCTTATGCTGTTTGGCGCACAAGTAGTCCTGATTGGTGGCTTCCCCAGGCTGACACCCCATTATCAGGTATGCCTGGTGCAGCTCCTGCCACCCTGCACACTCCACTGAACCAATGTTGATCCTCTAGATTGATGGCAATTGTTGCGAGGGGGATATGCGGGAGGCCATGAGGTTATGCGGGAGTAAAACTTGGCTGCTATTGATGACTCATGACACCTTATGGACATCCAGATTTGAGCTGCTAGATCTGTTCGAAGTCTGCCCTGTTTAGCAACGTGATAGTACCACCCAAAATAGTGGAGGTTATTCTCAATGTGCAGGTGTGATTTTGTCTCCACAATCACTATGTGGTGGTCTCTCTTACCGATCATGTCATGGACAGATACTTCTGTAACTGGCAGATTAGTAAGGCTGTGTTCAAGTATATATTTTCCTCTTGTTGGTTCTTTCCCCACCTGCTGCAGAACCAGTCGAGCAGTTATATCCTTTGGGGCCTGGCCAGCTCGATCAGTAATGCTGTCGCTGAGATACTCTTGCTCGTGAACATTGAAATCCCCCACCCAGAGCAGATCTTGCACCCGTGCTACCCTCAGTGCTTCCTCCAAGTTTTGGTCAGCATGGAGGAGTACTGATTCATCAGTTGCGAGAGGCTGGTACATGGTAATCAGCAGGAGGTTTCCTTTCCCATGTGCAAAGTAATGCCATGAGACTTCATGGGATACGGAGTCACTGTTGAGGACTCCAAGAGCAATTCCCTTCCAACTGTATCCCACTGTGCCGCCACTTCTGCTGTGTCCGTCCTGATGAGACAGGAGATATCTGGGGAAGGTAATGGGGAGTCTGGGACATAGTCATACTCACAGAATCATACCTTACAGACAATGTCAGGCTGTTGCTTGACGAGTCTGTTTATTTCTATTCACCGTTTCCTTCCAGCTGTCCCATTCTGGAAACATAGCCAAATATTAGCCCCCAATCCACTCAGATTTGATTTCGCAAATTGGGCTTGGAGCTTTACCAAAATCTTTCTAAAAATCCACATGTTTTACATCCATTGCTTCTCTTTCATTTGTCTCCCATTCTGTTTCTCAAACATAATTCCCATTTCATAAATCTACGTTAGTGTTGCCTATGACCAATACTTTCAGCCACAATAATTTCTCCTAAACCATTTACTTACTATGTACTATGTTCCATGTACTCTATCATTTTCCCACACCAGACATGGTTTTCCTTGTATTGTTTGAAAGTTTTGTGAAGACAGAACTGAAGTAGTGGCTTCATAGTTCTGCCATTTCCCTGTTCCCCATCCTCCATTCTCTGGTTTCAAACTGTAGGGAAACTGCACTTGTTTTCTCATATTTCTAACATTGACATAATTCAACCAGCTATTACAGTTCACTCTTTTAACCCTTGTGAATATACTCTTCAGAAAGCCATCAATTCCTGCCTTAAACTGCTCAATAATTGACCTTCCACACCATACACTCACAGGAGCATAGACTCTGTGCCAACAGAAATACAGCACAATCTATATTAGTCCCACTTTCCTACACCAGGCCCATAGCCAGGAATGTTATGACACTTCCACGTGCTCGTCCAAGTACTTTTTAATGATTGTGAGGTTACCCGTGATAATTCCCCTTCTCGGGAAGTAATCCCAGAACTCCACATCCTCGAGATGAAAAAATATTTAAATCCTCTCTGAACCTCAAACTTTTCACTTTAAATTGGGCTCATTTGTTCTTGACCCTCTGACTAAAAGGAACAGCTGCTGTCTATCCACCCTGTCCATGTCCCTCATAATCTTATCTCCCTGAATCACAGAGCCCTCAGCTTTCTCTGCTCCAAAGTAAACAACCCGAGCTTATCCAGCCTCTCTCCAGAGCTGATATGCTCCATCCCAGGGAACATTCTGGTGAATCACCTCTGCACCCTCTCCAGTACAATCACATCTTTCCTGGAATGTGGCTCCCAGAGCTACATACAGTACTCCAAAGCCCTGTATTGCTCTTATAATCTACTCCTGATTAGGAAATGCTACACCCAAGGTCCAATTCTTATCTAGTCCATTAACCTGTCCAGTCACATTCAAGGATGTGTGGAGAAGCACACCCTGAGTTTCCCAGTGTGCTGCCATTCATTGAGTCCTCCCCTGCCTGGTTCCTTCTCGCAAAGTGCATCACCTCATATTTATCAGGGTTACATTCCATCTGCCATTGATTTGCCCATCTGACCAATCATCTGCATCTTCCTGTAACTTAAGACCTTCCTCCTCACTAGGAACCATCCGGTCAATCTTTATGTCAAACATACAGTTACTTATCACACCTCCCCCACTCTCCACCTAGCCCCCTCCACATTCACATCTTTTTTTTACGAATAACACAAACAATAAGGGACACAGCACTGATCCCTGTGGTACACCAGGGAACACTGGTCTCCAGTCGCTCAAAGAGCCTTCTCTCACCACCCTCTGCCTGCTGCCATTAAAAGAACTCTCCATGTAACCTATCAAGGTATCCTTCATATTGTGATATTTTACATTATTTCTCAGTATCCCAGCTGGAAATTTGTCAAAGGCCTTCCTACAAAACTAAGCAATCGACCTCCTCAAACTAATTCAATCAAATCCATTAGATGCGACTCCCTTCTGATAACGTCATGATAATTATCCCTGATCAAACCTTGTGACTCTGATTGGAGTTCGATTTTATCCTTCCCTATTTTCTCCAGTAGTTTCCTTAACAGTGATCTAATACTCGCTCATCTATAGTCACCTGGTGTATCTCTCCCACCCTTACTGTGAAGTGGAATCGTATAGCAGTTCTCCAGTTCTCTGGCACCTCCCCCATGGTCAGATTCTAATTAAAATATTCAATCAGGGTCATTCCTCCCTTGACCCCAACAGCCGCCTGTGATACAATACTTTCAGACATGGAGATTGGTCCAAATTTGTACAGAACAAAGCCTCAAATACCTGCTCGTAGTTTACATCAATCTGTTCAAGAGCTGTCCAGTCCATCTTCTTGAATTCTGTACCTGCATCCTCCTTCTCCCAAGTAAAATAGATGTGAAGGTCTCATGTTACAATCCATCAATGTTCTCCAGCTTGACACACAGATTGCCCCTTTGGTTTCTAATGGACACTAACTGTTTGCTGATTATTCTGTTTAACCTGTCCGTGTAGAATATCGTGGGATTCTCCCAGATCTCGCCTACTTGTACTTCCTCATGTCCCTCTGTTATTCAGTCCTTTCGATGTTTCTAAGATTCACTACGATCACCTCTCTTGTTTCGAAATTCGAGATTACAGGCTGAGTTACCCCATCAGTCAACCTTGCCAACTTAGGGGTTAATTTGGAGAATTCCTTTTGAAGTTCCTCTGTAGTCAGTATATTCTTTCTTAGATTGGGACTCAGAGCGATACACAATATTCTAAGTTTAGTCTCACCAACGCTCGATGCAACTGGTGCACGACATCCTCTATCTTCCAATTACATTCACATGAATGTAAACCTAATTTTTACTTTCCCATTTGCATATGTTCTTCCTAATACCTCTCGGTTTAACTTTTCTTATGAGCTCAGTGTGTGAGTTCTTTAAAAAAAGCTCATGAATATCCAACTATACATTATCCATTGGTTCTTCATTGCCTATGTCCACAAGAATCATCTTCAAACTATTCCAATAAAATGTTTGCCACTTCTGGTTTTCCGTTCGTCGGTGCATTCTCACACTCCCCAGTTATGTTTTTACCTTCTAAATATCTAGTAGCATGTTCTTTGTAATCGAGTCCAAGAGATACCTGTCTGCGGATGACAGGTTAACTGGTCTGTAGTTTACCATTCTCCAAATTCATCCTTTCTTAAACTGTTGGATAATATTTATAACCTTTTCCTTATCCAGATTGGCAAAATGCCTTTCGGGAATGTGTCGGAAAATAAAGTGAAAATCCGCGATGCAATCAACATGTCTATTGCTACTTCCTCTGAAATTCTTGTATGAAGTACATCTAGACTGTCAGATTTATAAATACTCAATCCAGTTTTCTTTTCAAAGATGACCTCATCACTGATAAGAATGATCTTAGACGTTACTTACACAAGTCCGATGGTCACTTGGTATTTCGGGGAGAATTTCTGGACATTCTTCCATGGAGATAGACACAAAGAAACTGTTTCATTTCCCTGCGATTTCTCTGTAATCTGCAATAAATTATCCTGTCTGCACACCAACTGTTCCCCATTTGACCTTGTTTTTATTTTTTTCATACACTGATAGACGCTTTTTAGCTGTCTTCATGTTTTTCTTCCGTTTGCATGCTTTTTCTCTTTCTGATTTTGGTCATCCTTTGCTGGGTCCTACATCTCTCTGAATCCACTGGCTTACTGCAACACTTGGCATTTTTCTAAGCTGCCTTCTTTCATCTAATAGGTAGATGAAAGTGGGGTTGAAAGTGATAGTTGGAGAGGAGGGTGGCCCAGATTGAAAGGAAGGAAGGTGGACACATAGGAACATTCAAAAGGGTGGTGCTGACTTGGAAGGTTGGAGTAGGATAAGGTGGGATTAGGGGAAATGGGGAAATGTGGAAATCAACTATGAGCCCCTGCGGTTGGAGGGTCCCAAGGCAGAAGAGGAGGCTTTCCTACTCCAGGCTTCTGGTGGCTCCGGTTTGGAGATGGAGCAGGTCCAGGATCCTCATGTCCTTGGCAGAGTGGGAAGGGGAGTTAAAGTGCTCAGCCACTAGGCGATGGTGTCGTTCAATGTGGTTGTCCTAGAGATGTTCCCTGAAATGATCTACAAGTTGACCACCTGCCTCGCCAATGAAGAGAAGACAACATTGTCTTTAATGGATGCAGTAGATGAGGCGTTCTGTCTCCCTTCATCACCTATCACTTTCAACCCCACCTTCATCTACCTATCGTAATCCCAGCTACCTCCCTCCTGCCGCACCCTCTTCTCATTTATCTCTCAGCCCCCTTGGCCTATAAGCTTCATTCCTGATGAAAAGCTTATGCCCGAAACATCGATTTATCTGCTCATCTGCCTGACTGTGCTTTTCCAGCACCACACTCTTCGACTCTGATCTTCAGCATCTGTAGTCCCCACTTTCTCCTCACATGACTCAGATTTCAAATGGCTACTTCAAATACAACAAAAACTGTCGTGTACTCAAACAGCATAAAAGAAAACCAATACATTGTGGTCACTGTTCCCAAAATGTCCTTTCCAGCAAAATTTTCAATTAGCTCTTCTGATCACCCAACACCAATTCCAAAATAACCTGATCTCCAGCTCAGTGCTCAACATAATGTTCATGTAAACCATCTCACACGCGGTAATGAAATCCATTTTCCCAGCATTAGCATTCAATTGGGTTAACACAGTTTAGATATAATGTAAGCAGTATATTATTACTGCAGTACGTACAAATGTGTATATCTCATTTCCTGTTTTATAACATGTCCAGCATTTGTATTGCAGCTTTCACTTTGAGATATAACTCCCATCAATGTTTGCTCCATCTTACTAGATTCTGTGGAATCTGAGCGACGTGGGTTCTGGGGAGTTTAATGGCAGAGATCATCTCGCCACATCATTTATGATCTTCTCTAACTTTAATTTCTCCAGATCTCCCATTATGCTGATGGAGTAGAGAAGGACAATGATTTTCCAACAATGCTCTATATTCCCCCAGAGAGCTGAGACAGCTCTAACCTGGGTGGGAACCTTACAACAGGCTGGTAAAGTGTTGCTGCTGCTGTACAGGGTCTTAGTGAGATCACATCTGGAGTAGTGTGTACAGATTTAATCTCTTCAGTGAAGAAATGATGTTGTTATATTGGAAGCAGCTCAGAGATGGTTCCCTCAACTGATTCCTGCAATGGAGGTGCGAGCTTATAACGAAAGGATGATCAGGTTGATCCAGTAGCCATTGGAGTTTGCAAAAAATAAGGATGACCTTATTTCAACATAGATGACAGATGTAGTCAACGAGTGAAGCGAATTACACAGATAGTGGAGGAACCATTCCGTTCTCCAGTGTGTTACACAGGAACAACAGGAGGCTATTCAAGCCTTCGACCCTGTTACACCAAAACAGGATGAGGCTATTCAGCCCCTGGAGCCTGATATACATTTAGAGAAGGAGGCCAATCAGCCATTTAACCCTGTAACAGTAGGCCATGCTGCACCAGTATCCTGTTAAACAGCAACAGGATCAGTCCATTCAGCCTCCTTAAGTCTGTAACATAGGAACTGGAAGAGGTCACACAATGACTGGAGATTCTTACACTGGGATAACAGGAGGCCATTCAGACCCACCGGGCCTATTGCAAGGGAATTGGATAAGGATAAAAACTATCTGAGACTTCTTTAATGAGAAAGGAAGTAGTAATTTCGATACGTTTCTGTTGTATGGGAACAAGATAAGACCAATCAATCCCTCGGAACCATCTCCCGGATACATGAGGAGACCATTCAATCTTTCCATGGAGAAGTATGAGAAGACCCATCAGCCCATCAAAATGTTAGTGAGCAACAGTAAGATTCCATAATCTCCCAATCCTCTAAAGGATCAATAGGAGGAGGTCATTCTGGCCTTGGAGATGACAACATGGGAACACCAGAAAGACGTCAGCCCATCGAGTTTGTACACCAGCAGGATGATGAGTCCATTCAGCCACACATACCGCTTACACAGCAATTGGAGCAGATCTCTTAAAAACGTGCGCCCATTAAATAGGAATTCAAAGAAAACGTGTAGGTTTTTGAAAGGGATGAACTTATAATAATGGTGTACATTAGGGACTAAAGTGTAACAATAAACGATTGTAATTTAAGGCTAATTGTTAGAGTCCATTGTTCAGGACATTTGCAAAGTTAAACCACAATCCGTCAGAGTAAACATGGTTTTACAAAGGACAAACAAGTTTGAAGTGTTTGCTTGAGTTATTTGAAGATGTCACAAAAAAGGTGATTCGTGGGAGATGGAATATATCTGGTCTTCCTGAAGGCATTGGATGTGTCTCTTCTCCAAAGAGTAAGTCGTAAGATCAGACAACATGGGTTTAGGGGTAATTTATTCGCTTGGATGGAGGATTGGTTCACCAACAAAATGGAGTCAGATGGAATAAATGTGTCATTTTATTTTGGCAAATACAATTTCTGGGGTGCCATTGATTTCAGCACTCATGCCTCAACCATTTGCATTGATGGTATTACTGTACTCGGTTGACGGGAGAGAAAATACAATGCCACATTTTCAGATGACTGTCACATCGGTGGAAAATTACTTCGGAATGATGAATCAAGAGATTTTAAAACTATTTGGATAGGTTGCGTGAATAGGCCAACATTTAGCAAGGAAAATTAAAGGGAATAAATATGGGGCTATTCAAGTTGGCCAGTATAATATAAAGACAAATTATTATCTAAATGGAGAGCAAGTTTAAAGTGTTTAGGTGCAGAGGGATCTTGGTGTCTGCTTGCATATCACAGAAAACTTACCTGTGGGTACTTCAAGTAAGACCTCATTGAGGTCTGTAACATTCTAAAAGTAATTGAATGTGTAGATATGGAGTGGATTTTTTTTCATGTGGTGCAATCTACAACAAGAGACTCGAGTTTTAGGATGGAGAGATGGCAGGAAAGTAGAACAGAGGCCGTGTTGACATCAGCCTCATCGAGGGGTTGGATTCCTCACAGATGCTCCTTGTTATTTTTCAACCCTTCGACAGTGTTTCACTGGAATGGGGGAGGACTGGGTATCATACACGAAGCAGGCACTCAGGATAAATCAGTCTCAATCAGTTAGACAGAACGTAACCAGTAGGGTCACACATTGACCAGCGCTGGGTTCTCAACTATTTACAATCTATATTAATGATCAGGAGGATGGAACAGATATACAGATGCTGAGTTTGGTGATGTCGCTGTGGTAAGCAAGAGATTAAATTATCAAGAGAGGGTGGAGAGTCTGCAGATAGATTCAGAGAGGTAAAGGCAACAGATAATAGTTTAGCATGTGGAATTTAACATGATTTAACCTGTCATTTCATTTCCAGGAATAACGGAAAGCCATATGTTACTGAAATGGAGAGGGATTACAGGACTTAATGATACTGTGTACTGGGGGTTCACTCAGACCCGTTCAGACATGGGAGGTTTTGCTCCAACCCTGATCGTCTGCTCCCAGACACTCAAAGTGACCCCATTGCTCTCCATACACATGGACTACTTTGATGTGGTTGATTGGTGGTGGGGATGGTGTTTTGAAACGTGCATCAAGGGAATGTCCTTTATCCAAGATATATTCATTTCTTTCTACGTGGAGACCCGATGACGATGGGAATGGCTGACTGCTTCTGAATGAAGAGACCATGACTGTTGCCAGGACAGTGGGTATTCATCAACATGATGTACTGTGATGGGCACACTGTAACATTAATGGAGAGAGAGAGAGAGCTCCTTCAGTTCCTCTACCTCTCCGCATTGACATGGATACTCTGCAGATGCCATTGACACCATCGGGAATACCACTATACTGAATACACCCGGCTGCTCCCTGCTGATGGAGAAACAATCTATTTACCTCATCCACCATTTCTATCCTCCATCACCGAATGGTAACACTGTTGTTGAGATACTGTGAAATGATGGATATGTCACCTAGTCCTGCGTGGAAAGTTCTGGATCATAGAAACTGAATGTAACTGTGACCCTGTCAGCCCCTGGCAGCACTGTCCTCCCCCTGGTGTGAAGCTGCAGGTCGTGTTGAAGGAGGTGACACCGCTCTGTGACCAGCTCCTTGTTCAGTCAGGATCCCCTCACACTTTGATCCTAGGTTAAGTGGAGTTTGGGCAATTGTTCCTGGAAAATCCGGGGTGGATACAGCAGATCCCCTTCCCACACATACTCACTGCGTGGTTTCAGAGCTTCCCCTCTCTGCAGCCTCTGCTCCATTTGTTGTTCATGTTGCAGACCCAGATGCTGTAATTACAGTCCCCATGCTCCATCCAGAGTTGTGTCGCCAAATCCTCAGGTCTCCCTGAATGTCTGAGGCAACTTACAGCACAACCTCCAGCAAAACATCCCCTGCCCCGCCACTAACTTTTCAATTGCAGAAGACAGTCAGAAGCCCCTCGCTACAAGTGTTGTGGACCAGACCGGATTGCCTCAAAATATTTCCAGAAGGCCGTTTAGACCCAAACCTTTCCTTATTTTAAATATAGATGTGAAGTGTGTGTTCCAGTTATGTTGTGACTAGTCAAACCACTCAACATTGAGTAAAATATAATCTATTCAAATGCTTTAGTTAAAATACAATCAAAGGAAAGAATGTTTTGGGATAGCTTATATGTTGGAACACTTACACAAACAATAGATACCGTACCTTCTTGGTTAACACCGCTTGGCACAAAGATATATTCAAATACAGATCCTTACAGCAGTTTTCCAATCCAGGGGGAAACAACATCAACAGAGATCTCAGAGAAAAGCAGCTGGTGATCATGTATTGAAACTTACAACCCTTCTGGGATCCCCAGCAGCTTCTGAATGCTGCAGCTAAAAGTAAAATGAGGAAATCTGGTCTGGGAGAGCTGGCCACTGTCCTTCCATTGTTACCACCGTTTTAATGAAACCTAAAATCTCAGTTATTTATTTAAACTGTTTTCAGACAGCAGTTCTACACCTCTGCCTTTAACACCTCTCTTCAAAAAAAAACCCAAGAGAAAATAACCTTTTTACAGTGATAGTATCCTCACAGCTCCATCTTTAATAAAATAATCCATCAATACAAAAAGGTGGATACATTTTAGACCTCCTAATCTTCCTCTATTAGTAGACTGAAATGCATATATATTACATTGACTCTGAGCATACAAATATTCACACCTATTTCGATTTCAGTCATTTTACTCCTGCCACAGAATGCCTTTGTCTTTCTTCATCCAAGTCTCCACACTTAGGTTTTATCGCCCTGTCACCTGTATAGTTTCAAACTGAATGGCAGCAATAATAAGCTCAATCGAAACAGACTGGTATTTTTCTCCCTAAACTTCTCCAAAAACTTTAAGGGGTTATGATCTGTGATAAAGATTTGTCTCAGGTATGTTATTCCCAATGTAAATCTGAAATGTTGCAACGTCAACACCAAGCTCAAGGCCTCCTTCCCCATTGTGGAATAAATCTGTTGATGTTTTCACTGGACACGCCAACCACACGTTACATAATGGAGCACTTCTAATCTTTCCAATAATCCTTTTGAATTACATAGCTCCTCATGTCTCAGCATAAAAGAATTGCATGATCTGTACCTCTTAATGCTCTAACCTCTTTACCTGCTACTCCTGGCCTGTGCCAGTAAACCTTAACAAGACCTCGCACATTCTTCTCGATCTCTCACAGAAACCAAACTTTGATTTCTGAACTCAATCATCATCATCAGCCATTTCAGCTTCTAATGTTGCCGTTTTAACTCTGCTCTTCCACACGAGTTTTCACTACTGCAGGAAGTGAATTGCTGAACTTCTTCAAAATAAGAATCTTTCTAAGAGTGTCATAGGTTTTCTCTGTTTTTAATACCCTTACCACCTTTCAAAATTACTTTGTTTGATACTTTCAAACTGAATGTGCGTTTAACCAGGGACCCTCTTTTAGATTCCTGTAACGCTGTCTGTCAGTGTCTGGCCCAAGCTCATATGCACTTCAGATGACTTTCTTCACCACTCCATACTGGCCAGATACCTCCTCCGACAGGGATGCAAATACCTATCAGCTTTGGATCAAATAAATCCACATGGTCACTGGTGTCTGCATTTGTTTAGCCACTTTCTCAAATGAAATTCAAAAGGCTTCCCCATCCTTCTCATCAAATTTAGAGAATGCCTGGATGCATTTAAACAGAACCCCGTTAGGCCATTGGTTACAATAGGGTTGCTCAACTCCACTATCCTCCTCATCCCACCGACATTCTACCTTCATCTCCGCCTTCTATATCAACTTTCCTCTCTAATTGCTAACTTTTTAAGTTGAAACTCTCTGCTTTTCTTCTGTCCTTTTCTCTCTTTCTTCTTCGTTTCCCTTTCTTTTATTTCTACTTTTCATCATAATTCAAACTCTTTCAATTCCTTCTCAGGTTCAAAGACCATCATTTCAAATTGAATTCCAGCCACTTCCAAAGAGTCTGATGGCGGTTCCACTAAATGTAATTGCCGATATATAGCTGTAATTATCTCTCATTTTCTCACAGACAATCGCAACCCCAACTCCAGGTTGTCTGTCAATTCCTAAAGCTTTACCATCATTACCTTTTGTAAAACCGCCAACTTCACTTTTCCACACCCAGAGAATTCTTAATGACTGAATCTTTACACACAAAATACTGTTTAAACCAACCGAATTCAACATCCAGAAAAAAGACACTATCAACTACCATACGCGACCTTTGAACCCAATAGTCTCCCAGTGCATACTCTCCAATGCCTGCATGAGCTTATTCTGGTTACACTGGTTTCCTCCCACAACCCAAAGATGTGCATGTCAGGTGTATTGGCCATGATAAATTGTTCATAGTTTTCAGGGATGTGTGGGTTAGTTGCCTTCGTTGGGGTAAATGTGTAATAATAGGGTAAGGGAATGGGTCTGGGTCGGTTACTCCTCGGAGGGTCAGTGTGGACTTGTTGGGGAGAATGGCCTGTTTTTGCAAATTCTAAACCCAATTTTGTATTATCGATTTAGAACCAGACAAGAGTCCACAGTTTGCTATAGTCGAACCAGACTGCCTCAAACTATTTTAAGAAGGTAGGTTGGATGCCAACCTTTCCTTATTTTAAAGGTAGATGTGAGTTGGGTGTTCCAGATGTCAAACTATTCAAACCACTCACCATTAAGCAAAATACAATATATTTAAACACTCTAATGAAAATCCAATTACAAATGAAGATGAATTTAGAATAATTTTTCTATTGGCAATCTTAACCGAATAATGGATGCAGTACCTTCTACTAATGAACTGTTCCAATATATCAACAATCCATAAACACACCCCTTGGCAAAAAGGAACATTCAGACATGCATTCTTGCGTACAGGTCTCCAATCCAGGAGGAAACACCATCAAAGGATTTTCTACTCCTGGTTTTAATGCCCTGTTTTCAAATCCTTTCATAACCTTGAGACAGAACATTGAGACTGCTGCTCAGTAACAGGCCAAAGCAATTCTGTCCTTATGGGTCCCTTACAGAGGGATAGGAGAAGGCCTTTCAGCCCATAGTAACCTGTTGCTACTTGAAGAGGTGGAAAGTTGGAATATTGGCACATTTTGCCAACAGAATCATTCAAAACAAAGAGATTTGTCGCTGCAGCTGTATGAGGTGTCACTGAGAGGGCACCTAGAGTACATTGTGTTGTTTGTGTTTCTGTAACTGAAAAGGAATGGGTCTCCATTAGATACAGTTTACCGGCTGCTCATAATCCACAGGTTGCTGTGTCTCGGATCTGTTACACAGGGACACGAGGAGGCCATGCAGCCTCTCAAGTGTGTTTAGAAGAACTGGAGGAGGCCATTAAGTCTCTTGGGTCTATTACAGAGGGACAGCATTTCCAGTGTAATACAGAGGGACAGGAGGAGCCTATTCAGTCTCTCGAGCCCGTTATAGAGGCACAGGAAGTGTTTATTTAACTTTCAAGTTTGTTATGCATAAATATTAGTTTTAAATTAATTATGGAATCGGAAATACCTGATGTTAACATTAAAGTTCAAACTTTGAACAAGGCCAATTTTGAAAGTGTTAGGCGAGCCCTGTGAAAGGCAGATTGGGATATCCTATTCACAGGTAAAGGGATGGTTGGAAAATGCAAGATCATCAAAACTTGCTTTCAGAGAGTCCAGAGCCAACGTGTTCCTATTAGTGAGATGGGCAAGGCTGGTGGGTGCAGCGAGTGCTGGATGGCTAGATATATTGATGCTCTGGTCAAGGTGAGGAAGGAGGCATATGTCAGGTAAACAGAGCTGAGATCAAGTGAAGAGGTGTATAAGGGCAGCAAGTGTATCATCAATCGGGAAATTGGGCCAGAAAAATGTGGACAAGAGATTGCTTTAGAAATTGGGTTAATGAGGCATTGAAGAAATTCTCCAAATCCTTTAATGGCAAAAGATTAACTAGGGAGAGAATAGGGCCCCTTAAAGATCAGTAAGGCTACCTATGTGTGGAACCACAGCAGATTGGAGGGATACTAAACCGGTATTTCTCCTCAGTATTTAATGTGGAGGAGGTTACAAGAGCGAGAGAATGAAGAAATATACAATGATACCTTGAAAAGTGTCTATATTACAAGGAGGTGTTGGACATTTTAAAACACATAAAGGTGAACAAATCCCTGGGACCTGATCAGTTGTATCCCAGATGTTTGTGGGAAGCTAGGAAATAGATTGCTTATGCATTTTGCTCATATATTTGTAACATTGATTTTCACAGGTGAGGTGTCAAAAGACTGGAGGGCTGCTAACATAGTGCAATTATTTCAGAAAGTAAAGAAAAAAACAGGTAACTATAGATCGGTGAGCATGACGTCAATGGTGATTAAATTGTTGGAGGGGATTTCGAGGAAAAAGATCGATATGTATTTGGAAAGACAAGGACTGAAGAGGGCTTTGTACTTTGGAGATCACGTCTCACTGACTCGGTGGATTTTTTTGAGGAAGTGATGAAGATGATTGATGAAGGCAGGACAGTGGATGTTTGTCTTTATGGAATTCAGTAAGAAAACCAAAATGTTCTACATAGTAGACTGGTTAGCAAGGTTAGACTGGCTGGGATCCAGGGAGAACTCACCAGTTAGGTCCAAACCTTTCTTGAATATTGGAGACAGGGTGTGACAATGGACATTTGTTCATTAAACATTGAGACCGATGACCAGTGGCGTGCCGCAAAGATCAATAGTGGGTCCACTGCCTTTTGTCACTGATACAAATCATTTACATTTGAGTATATGAAGTATGGTCAGGAAGTTTGTAGATAATAACAAATTTGTTGGTGTCGTTGACAGTGATGAATGATCTCTCAGACCACAATGGGACTTTGTTTAGGTGAACCGAGGAGTGGCAGATGGAGTTTATTTTAGTTAAATGTGAGGTGTAGCATTTTGGCAAGACATATCAAGGCAAGACATATAGGTAGGGTCCTGTCGAAAGCTGCCAATCAAGGAGAATTCCATAGAAGTTATCGAATCCCTACAGTGAGGAAACAGGCTTTTCGGCCCATCGAGACCACACCGAACCTCTAAACAGTATCCCACTAGACAAACCCCTACTCTATCCCTCTGAGCCTGCATTTCCCATGGCTACTCCACCTCGCCTGCACATCCCTGGGTACTTTACTCAATTTAGCATGGCCGATCTACCCTTATCTATATATCTTTATACTGTCGGAGGAAAACATAACATCCGGAGGAAACTCGTACAGACACGGGGAGAATGTGCAAACTCCACACAGGCTGTCATTCAAGGAAGGAGTTAAACCCAGATCGCTGCGCTCTGAAGCAGCAATGCTAGTCACCGAGCTACTGTGTCACCTGGTGGTGCAGGTTCTCAGTTCCTTGAAAGTGCCGTCACAGGTAGACAGCGCAGTGAAGAAGGCACTTGGTGATCTTCCCTTTATTGGTGCGTGCTTTGTGTCTAAACAGTTTCACGATGCGTTGCATCTGTACAGGACATTGGTTTGGCCACTTTTGTAATATTGCCTTTAATTCCAGTTTCCCTGCCGTCGGAAAGATGTTATCAAACTTGAAAGGGTACAGAAGAGATTTAAAAGAATGCTGCAAGTGTTGGAGGATTAGAGTCTCAGGGAGAGTTTGAATAGGCTGGGGCTATTTTCAAGTGTTGAGGCTGAGGGGTGACCTTAAAGGGGTTTATAAAATCATGAGGGGCATAGATAAGGTAAACAGTCAACGTCTTTTACCCAGGATAGGCGAGTCCAAAATTAGAAGACAAAGGTTTAAGGTGAGAGGGGAAAGATTTAAAAAGGAACATGAGGGACAACATTTTCATACAGAGACCGCTGTGTGTATGGATTGAACAGCCAAAAGAAGTGATGGAGGCAGGTACAGTTACACCATGTAAAAGACATTTGGATGGATACATGCATGAGAGATGTTTAGACGGAAATGGGCCAAATGCTGGCAAGGGGAACGAGATTTATTTAGGATATTTGGTTGGCATAGACGACTGGACTGAAGGATCGTTTTCTGTACTGTACATCTCTGAGACTCTATTGCCTTTTGAGTGTATAACACAGGAACAGGAGGAGGCTACTCAGCTTCTGAATTCTGTGAGTCAGATTGTTTGCTCAATTACTGAGAGCAAAATACAAAAATACGTCATTCAGATTTTGATGGTGATTTACAGAATCAGGAGAATTGCTTTTAGTCAACAGAAGCTGTAATGAATGTGAAGAGGCTATTCAGTCCCTCAGTTCCATTCCACAGGAGCAGGAGGTGAGCACAGAGCTATTGGAGCCTGTTAATCTGGAGCAGGAGGAGGACATCCATTTTCACAGACTTGGGATCAGGAAGCAGTCATTCAACTGCTTGAGACTGGGACACAGGAACAGGAGGGAGTCATTCAACTGCTTGAGACTGGGACACAGGAACAGGAGGGAGTCATTCAACTGCTTGAGACTGGGACACAGGAACAGGAGGGAGTCATTCAACTGCTCGAAACTGGGGCATAGGAACAGGACGGAGTCACTCAACTGCTCGAGGCTGGGACACAGGAACAGGAGGGAGTCATTCAACTGCTCGAGGCTGGGACACAGGAACAGGAGGGAGTCACTCAACTGTTGAGACTAGGACACAGGAACAGGAGGGAGTCACTCAACTGCTTGAGAGTGGGACACAGGAACAGGAGGGAGTCACTCAACTGCTCAATACTGGGACACCAGAACAGGAGGCAGTCCCTCAACTGCTCGAAACTGGAACACAGGAACAGGAGGCGGTCGTTCAACTGCTCGACAATGGGACACAGAAACAGGAGGGAGTCACTCAACTGTTGAGACTGGGACACAGGAACAGGAGGCCGTCACTCAACTGTTCGAAACTGTGACACAGGGAAATCTGGAGGCTGGTGAGGCCCCAGGATCCTGTTACACAGGAACAGGAGGAGGGGACTCACTCCCCACCAGTATGGGACACTGGGAGAGAAGGGGCGTTTGCTTGGAACAAACATAAATACATGAAAAAATGCTTTCGTGGTCCATTCAATCCTGCCCCACCATTCACTAAGACCACGGTTGATCTGATGGTGATTCCCTCATTCCATTTTACAGAGATGCCCCTCTCTGCAGCCTCTGCTCCATTTGTTGGTCATGTTGCAGACAGAGATGCTGTAACAACAGTCAGCATCACTCATCCAGAGGGTCGGGTCTAATCGGATGAGTCAGGATTTGAAGGGTCCAATAACAAGAATGAAAACATAAAATAAAGGTATAGCCAGATGTTTAGTTCTCTCACATTCGCAATCAAACTCACATAAACAGCCCATCCATAATACATTCGGGATGGAGCACTGTGTAGATATGGCTAGCGTACTGCTGAATGCAACCCAACAATATCCAGAATGGAACTCTGTGCAGCCCACACCAGTACTTGATCTATATTCCTGGGATAAATGTCCAGCGTGGGGAGATGTGCAGACCTCACTGGTTTATTCATATATAAACACAGGTTGTTCCAGTTTTCGGTAACACTGTGTTAGATCACTGCCCAGTGTGGGGAACCTTGCTGGAAGTGACAGGATGTGCAGCTCCCATCCAGTTACAGCGCCATATCTCCACTGTACCTTGACAAGTTTTGATGCAGATGTGAAAATCATAGCAAGGGAGAGATGTGAATGGAAACAGTTGAAACACCAATAGTTCTGATTAAGGCGAGTATCCCACAAGTATTTAAAGATGAAATAACTGAGATATTATCCGATGAGGTTCTGTGACTGGTACAAGGAAGTAAGAGGGGGTTAGTTAGTTGCCTCCAAATCATCAATGGGAATTAGAGGAACAAATATGCAGGGAAACTGGTGAGAGTAGCAGGATCATTAGGATTGTCATAATAGGTGATTTAAATTTTCCTAACATAGACTGGGACATCCAGCTGGTTAAGAACTTCGATGGAACGTAATTTCTTAAGTTTGTTCAAGAAAGTTTCCCAAGCAGTATATAAAGGGTCCTACACGGGAAGGGACAAACTCGACCTACTTTTGTGAAATAGGTGACGGTGGTAAAGTGGGGGAGCATTTTGGGAAAAGTGACTGGCGTTGTATTAATTTTAAAATAGTTGTGGGAAGGACAAAATTGGTCCACAGATTCAAGTTCTAAATTGGGGCAAGGCATATTTTGTTGGAATTAGACAGAGGATTGCAGGAGTTAATTGGAGTAGTTTGTTTTCAGGTAAAAGGATATCGGGCACGAGGGAGGGCTGTAAACGTGAGATAGCTCGAGTTCAAGGTTTATATATTCCTGTGAGGGTGAAGTGAAAGTGAGGGTGGAAGAGAAAACCCTGGATGACAAGAGATATTGAGGCTCTTACCAGCAAAAAGGAGGCGTGGCTCAGGTACAGGCAGCTGGAATTAAGGGAATCCCTGGAGGTACACTGGGGATACAGGAGTTTACTGAAGAAGGAAATCAGGAAGGCGAAAAGGGAGTATGAGATAGCCTTGGCTGAGATGATTAGAGTGAACCCAAATTCACTATAGTAAAGAAAAAGAACAACTAGAGAGAGAATAGGACGCCTTAAAAACCAAAATAGGCACGCATATGTAAAACTACAAGAGATGGTTGAGGTCCTCAATTTCCCCTCTGTGTTTACCATGAAGAAAGACATGAAGTCCTGTGACCTTTGGGAGGTTAATTGTCGTATCTTGGTACTGTCGAAATCACATTAGAGGTGCTGCTGGACATATTAGAGTGCACAAAGTCAGATAAATCTCTTGGTCTTCACCAGATATATCCAAGAGCACTGCAAGAGGTGAGAGAAGACAGGGGCCAAGGTCCCGGAAGACTGGGCGGTAACAAATATATAGTGCCCTTCTTCAAGAAGGGCTGCAAATAAATGCCTGGGAAATACAGACCAGTAAGCTTCACATCTGTTTGTGGTAAACTACTTGAGAAGGTTCTGAGGTACAGATATGCATGCATTTGGAAAGACAGAATTTGACTTGGAGCAGTCAGCATAGCTTTGTGCATGGCGGATCATGCCTTACAAATTTTATTAGGGTTTTTTGAGGAAGTGACTAGGAAAGTTGTCGAGGGCAGGGCGGTCAACATAATCTATATGGATTTCAGTAAGGCCTTCAGTAAGATTCCACATGAAAGGCCGCTCTAGAAGGTTAGATCGCACAGACTCTAAGGTAAGCTGGCAATTTGGCGACGCAATTGGTTTGACATTATAAAGCAAATGGCTATGGTGGAGGTATGCTTGTTGGACTGGAGGCCTGTGACTAGTGGAGTGCCTCGGGGTCGGTACTGTCTCCATTGCTGTGTGTTATCTAGATCAATGATTTAGACGAGAGTGCACAATGCAGGTTAGTAAGTTTGCAGATGGCATTAAAATAGGAAGTATTGTTTACAGTGAGGAACATTATCAGAAATTGCAGCACTACCTTGATCAGCTGGGGAAGTGGGCTGAGAAATAGCAAATGGAGTTTAATATAGATAAATGCAACATCTTTCATTTTGGAAAGTCAAATTCAGGTGGGAGTTTAATGGTGAATGAGAGAGCCTTAAGGAGTGTAGTGGAACAAAAGGATGTTGGATATCAGGTGCATGGTTGTCTGAATTTTAGTCGCAGATATACAGGACAGTGAAGAAGGTTGTTGGCACACTGGCCTCCATCAGGGCATTGAGTATAGTAGTTGGGACGTTCTGTTGCCGTTGTACAGGATGTTGGTAAGGCTGCAGTTGGAGTATTGTGCTCAGTTTTGTTCACCTTGCCCTAGAAAGGATATTATTGAACGAGAAAGAATGTACAAGAAATTTACAAAGATGTTTCCTGGGCTAAAGGGTCTGCATTATAGGGAGAAGTTGGGCAGGTTAGAACATATTTCTTTACAGCATAGAAAACTGAGGGGGACTATATAGAAGTGTACCTCTTATCAAATCATGAGAACCATGCATAGGGTGAATATTTCAATTTTTTTTGCAAGGTTGGGAAACCAAGGACTAGAGGACATCTGTTAATGTTTGGAGGGGACAAAAATAAAAAGGAACCTGAGGGTCAACGTTTTCACACAGACTGTGTTTTGCCTTTGGACTGAGCTGCCAGTGGAAGTGGTTGAGGTGGGTACAATAACAACATTAAAAAGGTATTTGGATAAATACATGGATAGGAAAGGAGCAAGGGCAGGGAAATGGGGTGAGTGTGGATGCACATTTTGGTCGGCATCTACCAGCTGGGCCGAAGGGCCTGTTTCCATGCAGTAAATACGTGTGTTTCAGGATAGGGACAGAGAGGGACAGACTAAGAAAAAATGTTATGGAAAGATATGTTCACAGGTTTTAGAATGCTGATATGAAGACATTTCGATAGTATCATGCAACACGGGTCAGTATTATGAAGAATTATGAGTGAATGGAATAATGCTGTGAGTTCAGGTGATGGGGAGTTTTGAATGAGCATTTGTTCTGCAACTTTGTAACTGGGAATGAGGACAGCAGAGTCTTCGGCTCATTGAACAGTAATTTGTCTCAGTGTCATTTTCATTGAGTGTGACAGAGGGATTGTCTGTACGAAGCTGAGCTAGTTTCCTGGTGCTGTCCTATCGAACTCACCTCATTAAATACCACCCACCCCACCCACCTCTCATTGAATGCCAGCCCGATTTTCCCACCCATCATGATTGGAGGTACTCACAGTCGCCAGGATTTCCCTAGATATTCCGTGTTCCCTGTCGCTGGTGCCATCTTTAAAAGGCCAAGGAGCACACGGCTGAACTTTCTCAGTTTGGAGCTGCCCTGTACAGTTTACCCCGATCATGGCAGATAGTTTGTTGACGGTGCATAGTGTGCATAGTGGATGGGCTAGTGCAGAGCGGGGCCATTGCCTTCTCAGAGGGGGCCATACTACCAGACCCACCGAGCATGGTCTGTGCTCACCACCAAATTCAGTGCAGTATCTGCCGCCTGAAGAAATGTCCAGCAAAACAGGACAAACATCAATAACCTTCTCCGCTCTGTCAGGGTAATTGGTCACCGTATTCTCTCTGCTCCCTCACACTCACTGTATATCTGTTATAGCACGACCAAGGCTCATGCTCCACCACTCTCACTGCTGCATGCGACAGCTTCGCTCTCTCTCTCTCTCTCTCTCGTCTTTGCAATACCCCCCAACACAGTTAGAGAATATTCTGGAGAACACCGAATATGGAATGTTCCAGATAGTGTTCCAACTAATGCCCAGTTTCAGGAAAATGGCAGTGCCCCTGTGTATAACCACATAAGAGGAAGGAGTAGAGATGCACGTTTTCCAAATCACACATATTTCAAACCATGTTGAGGCCACTCAGCCTTTCAAATGTGTTTCAGTCATTCAACCCTCTGCGTTCCTGTCATTGTCCAGACAGCACTCAGGCACTTTTACCCCAATTTTCTTCAAGCGCCTGTTTGAGGGCATTTCCAATGGAACGCACTCTCCTAACAGTATATTCTATCAACTGTATACTTTCATGCAACAGTCAGCATGCTTTACACGGGCCAAACAAAAATATACTTTTATTTTATGGTTATAGATATCCAATCACACTGTGTAATTCTGGTTATTTCAGTTGACTCACCATAATGATATTAAACCAATAAACAACTTCTAAACCCGTCTTGTTATAAAATACAATTTCGAGCAGAGAATGTTTTTACCCTTGCTTGGCCCAAGGGCTTTTATCCACACTGTAAGGATTCTACTAATTCTAAATCACTCAAGTAAGACACATCCCTTGCTGCCCACAGTTTAAACCTGGAATCCATTATCCCAGGATGACAACCCGGTATACCAATTATAGGGATAAGAAACATGGTTTTGACTGTATTGCCCTCAATCTGACACATTGTCATTCATGCTTTAACAGTATTGATAATTATTGGGTTAGGACAATACTTCATAAATGTTATATCCGTTATCTGAACTGTACCACTTTCCTTGAAAGTGTGAACTCTACCCATCCCCGGCTATAGTTTAACACTGGTTAATACCAGAAAAATCCAACAAAATTTCTTTAAGGGAGAAATATGATTATCTAAACATCCAGCTTTCTTTAAAATATCCACAAAGCTTTCGCTTTCTCTGGAGAATCAGACGAGTTCATTGATCCATTCAAAGCAATACAGAGCACCGCTGGGAACCTTAAGGAATACTGAATCCCGAGTTCCCTTACTCTTCTCTTGATATCATCAAAAGGTTTTCTTTCCTGAATCACGGATGCTGAAAAGTCATAAAAGAACATAATCCTGGATCTCTCGTGAATTAAAGCCATCGGAAACCACACTGAGCTTCCATCAATCTTTGTTTATCCCTGTAACTATGTAACCGCGCAAGGACAGGGCAAAGGCGTTGGTCTGAGTCTAACCAACGTGCCGTAACCCAATGAACTTCAGCTTTGAAGTGAAGGAATCACAGCAGCCAGATCAAAGCTGACCACCTGCCGTGTGGCCCAGCAGATCGACGATGTGAACATTCTTCCTGTCCCTGTTCTCGAGGTGGTCATCTTGTTCAGTTAAGGTATGGACCTGTATTTCAAGGGGAAGGATCCTCTCCCGAGAGGAATTGATCGCAGTCTCTGTCAATGCAGTTCGGCACTTGACATTGTATGTTCTGTTTCCAAGGCTGTCTCGTTGCTGCTCATGTTTTTGGAGCACGTCTGAGAGCGGTTCTAGCCACAGCTGGACTTCTGTTCAGTCATGCCTTCAATCATTTCACTTAAGTTGGTGAACTCATTGACCAAGGGCTGGTGAGTAACTGGGTCTATTGAACAAGCAGAATGGGTTGCAGCTACAGCCTCAGGCCTGCTCGATGCTTCTGACGGGCGCACCGTGTGTTGTGACTTGCTCGATCCTTTCCCATGTTTTGTCATTTCCACTTGACGAAACGGGATTAGTAAAGATTCTATCGCTCTTTTTAGTGTTGAATGTTAAGTAACTGGCTGCGATGGGAACTGTTAGAGAACCACTTTGCCTGTGCTCTGATGCAGACCCCAGTAAAACAGACCTTCCAGATCACCACCATCTGGGCTTCCCCCTTAACATTTTATCGATATTACCATTTCGTTTTGAATTATTTTCCTGGATGTTCTGGAGCAGTGTCATTTGGTACCACTGTCTACATTTACCCCTATACCGCATATTATGCCAATCCCTGATAATCCTCGACACCGTTGTTATTTATGAACCTACTGTCTATGCCTCAAAATTATTCAATATCTCTGCCTCCAATGCTCTGTGGGGAAGAGAGTTACAAAGAACCACAACACTGAGAGAAAAAAAATAAAACGCAAGATCTGAGTGTGAGATTATTTTTTCTTTGTCTCCTTCTCTGAGAAAGAATATAATTACGTTAGAAGCAGTTCGGCGATGTTTCACTTCACGCATTCCTGGAATGAGTACCTTATATTATTAAGGATGAAACAGGTCACCCTTGGAAAGAGAGATGATCTTATTGAAACATACAAGACCTAGACGAGAGTGGATCAGATAGATACCCACTGGGTATAGTCTAAATTTCTTGTCATTTTCACAGAATCTCTACAGTGTGTAAGCAGGACATCCCATCCATTACTCCACACTGACCCGCCAAACAGCATCCACCAGACCTGCACCCCTACCCTATCCAAGTAACCCTGCATTTCCCATGACTAACCTACCTAACCTACACATCCCTGGGCACGATGGGTAATTTTTGCATAGCCAATCCACTCTAAGCTGTGGATCTTTGGACTGTTGGAGGAAATTGGAGCATTGGGAGGAAACCCTCACAGAAAACTGCAGAGAGAATGCTCAAACTCCACACATAGCGTCGCCTGAGGTTATATTGAACGCAACTCCTTGATGATGGGAGGGAGCAGTGCTAACCAGATATCCATCATGCACATCCATCAGTTCTATTAGTTATTTGTGGCTGATTAAAGAAATCTGCCTGACTTGTTCCTGTCACTGAACCTGACGCAGTCTGAGAAATTTATGATCGGCCATATCACCAACCTGGTTACATTTAAAGTTTACTAGGAGAATAGTTCATCCACTTTTCTAACACCTTCCACCCCGACCTCAAATTTACCTGGACCGTCTCAGACTCCTCCCTCCCCTTCCTAGACCTCTCCATTTCTATCTCAGACGACCGACTCAACACGGACATTTACTATAAACGGACCGACTCCCACAGCTACCTAGATTACACCGCTTCCCACCCTGCTCCCTGTAAAAACGCCATCGCATGTTCCTAATTGCTTCGTCTCCGCCGCATCTGCTCCCAGAGAGACCAATTCCAATACCGAACAACCCAGATGGCCTCGTTCTTCAAAGACCGCAATATCCCCCCAGACGTGGTTGACGATGCTCTCCACCGCATCTCCTCCACTTCCCACTCCTCCGCCCGTGAACCCAACCCCTCCAATCGCCAGAAGGACAGAACACCACTGGTCCTCACCTACCACCCCACCAGCATCCAGATACATCATATCATCCTTCATCATTTCCGCCACCTCCAAACGAACCCCAACACCAAGGATATATTTCCTTCCCCACCTCTATCATCGTTCTGGAACGACCAGTCCCTCCGCAACTCCCTCGGTAGATCCACACCCACCTCACCAACCCAACCTCCGCTCCTGGCACCTTCCCCTGCAACCGCAAGAAATGCAAAACATGCGCCCACACCTCTCCCCTCACTTCCCTCAAAGGCCCCAAGAGATCCTTCCATATCCATCAGAAATTCACCTGCACCTCCATACTCATCATTTACTGCATCCGCTGCATCCGATGTGGCCTCCTTTCCATTGGGGAGACAGGCCACCTACTTGCAGAACATTTCAGAGAACACCGCTTTGACACCCGCACCAACCAACCCAACCGCCCCGTTGCTGAACACTTTAACTCCCCCTCGCACTCCGCCAAAGACATGCAGGTCCTTGGCGTCCTCCATCGCAAGACCGTAGCAACACGACGCCTGGAGGAAGAGCGCCTCATCTTCCACCTAGGAACTTTCCAACCACAAGGGATAAATGCAGATTCCTCCAGCTTCTTCATTTCCCCTCCCCTCAACTATTCTCAGTCCCTCAGACTCAGCACCTCCTTCTTGAGCTGCAATCTTCTTCCCGACCTCTCTGCCCCCACCCGTCTCCGGCCTATCACCTTCACTTTAACCTCCTTCCACCTATCGTATTCCCAACGCCCCTCCCCCAAGTCCCTTCTCCCTACCTTTTATCTTAGCCTGCTTGGCACACCCTCCTCATTGCTGAAGAAGGGCATATGTCCGAAACGTCGATTCTCCTGCTCCTTTGATGCTGCCTGACCTGCTGCGCTTTTCCAGCAATACATTTTTAATCTACATTTTAAATTTGTTGGGAGCAGTGGAAAAGTGGGATAAAAATGAAATAATGACACCCTCCAACCTCAGTCAGAGCAGGAATTTGGAGAAATTATTTATTTCAGTGGGAATTCTCTTTCCCGGAAGTTTGGGATAGCTGAATCTTTATATTATATCGAGGCTGGCTTCGATATAATATAAAATGATTGTCCACAAACAGGTGAATAAGGGATAATAGTGCATCGGGAGCAAAGTGCAGCTGGGAACACAATGAGATGAACCACAACCTTATTTACTGGTGGAGTAGTGTCAATGGGCAGAATGGTCCATTCATGTGCCTCAGTCCCATGTTCTGATGTTACGTTCAACCCTTCAGATCTGCTCACATAGGCACATCGAGGCCACTCCGATGGTGAGGTGTAGTTTCGGAAAACTACTTGGAAAATCCAGGCTGAGTCAGGAACTGACCCCCACCCCCAAGCTCTCTTTCCAGGCTTCCCCTCTCTGTAACATCTGTTCCAGATGTGGGTCATGTTACAGACCTAGATACGCTGGGTACACAGCCCCCATACCCCACCTACGGTTAATGTAAACAAATCATCTGCTGTCCCTGAATGCAACATTGTGCAACATGACTTCCAGGAAAATAACTTGTTAGTTTCCAATAGCGTAACATGTGAAATTAATAAATAGGAACGGAAGTAGGTCATTCGCCCCTTAAGCTTGCCCTGTCATAAAATAAGAACATGGATGATCTACTCCAGGGCTCAACTCCACTTTCTTGCCGACTCCTGTATCTCTTCACACTTCTCTGGATTAGGGAATTCCAGATATTCACTACCTTCTGAGAGAAGGCATCACTTTGCATCTCAGATTGAAATCGATGTTCCTTATTCGGTATCTATATCATTGAGTTCGGCACTCTGCCCAGGAATGGGAGCAACTTCTCAACATCTACCTTCTCAAGCCCGCTCTGTATCTTATATATTTCAGCAGTATCCCTCTTCATTCATTTAAACCCCAATGAATAATCACCTCACCATTATAGAGATTCTGAATAACTCATCCCTTTCATCTCTGGAAGCCGGTTAATGATCCAACCTAGTTACTTGCTGCAACAGCATGCTGACGTTATGTTTCATTTTCAGGAAGACTCCAATCACTTTGCACTCCTCCTTTTCTGGAAGTCCTCTCCATTTAATAACAGCCTGCCTTTTGGTTCTCAGTGTCTTCCACAAACTCGGATGTATATTGCACTCACCTCCCTCCTTCAGGCTGTCAGTATAGATTGCAATAACTGATGCCATCGGACTGATATGTGTGGTGATCCAGCAGATACACCTTTATCATAAAGATCCATTAATCCTGACTCACCGATTTCTATGTGTTAACCAGTCATCATCGCATGTTAATACATTATCCGTCATCCTACGAGCTTCCGGCTTGAATAAGATCTTTTATTTTGTAATACCCTGTCGAAAATCTCTGAAAAGCCTCTTGTCTACCAGATCCCCTTTATCAAGTCCGCTTGTTATATTTCCAGGCATCTCCATAAATCTTTGCATGATCTTACAGGGCAAAATATAATTTCCCTTTCACAAACCCACACTGACACTGCGTGAGGCTTTTCTTAATGTCCATGCTGGCCAGGTTTTCCAAACGAAACTAGCCCCATCTGCTTTCATGTGACCCATAGGCCTCTAAATGTTTCCCATTCGTATGTTTGTCCAAATGAGTTTTAAATGTTATAGCTATATTGGCATCTACCACTCTTCCTCTGAAAGCTCATTCTATACCCGTACCACTCTGTATAAAAACACTGCCCCTGCGTCCCTTTTAAATCTTCCCCCTTTCACCTTAAACCTATGCCTTCTATGGTTGAACTCTCCCCTCCTGTGGAAAAGCCCTTGGCTATTCACCCGATGCGTACCTCTCTTGATTTCATAAACTTCTATAATGTCAGCCCACAACCTTCTACACTCCATCTGATACTAACTTCAAGAACAAGCATTTAAAGACAAGTGCTGCAAATTTGAAACTATATTAAACATGACAGTAAAACAATACACAGCCAAAACTTCATACTATTATTTGTTTTTGTCCATATTACAATACTGAGGCAGCATGAAACGCTTATTTAGTGCCAATAACAAGTCACGCACCTGAATTTATTTGTCTAACGGGGGTGATGATCTCGACAATGAAAACGTAACTATGGCCAGATTTATATAATACCATATAGTCAACATTCCCCCACCTGGCCTCCCAATGATCTTCTGTGCTTGTGTCTTCCTTATCTTGCACTCAATAGAGAGAACCCCTTTCCCCATCGCATCTTAATTTAAACCCGTTTCACAGAATGTTCTTTTATCTTTTGCCACACCCTCTTTCCCCTGTCACCCATTCCCTAACTCTGGCTAGGGATTTAAAGCACATTTTCCAATCATTTTGAGTTCTGAAGAAGTGTCACACTGGACTTGAAACACTAATTCTGTTTCCCTGTCTCTGCAGATGCTGGCAGACCTGCTGAGTTTCTCCAGAAATGAATAGGGGCACAGAACAAATTTTCAATTAAAAAATAGCGATCGATACTGGAAATAAAAATACTAAAAATTGCTGGAGAAACAGAGAGCTTTGTAGAAGATTCAATGGACTTGCAAGTTTATATCTGCATTCACTCCAGAAGATGCTGCAACATCATCAGCAATTTCTGTTTTTGAACAATTTCCAACGACATATTGTCAAAGATGCTCAAACATCCTGTCGAACATGGAGTGCCGTACACTGGGAACTGAACGATAATGCATGGTGACAAGTTCCTTGACACTGGAACTGCGTAAGGCTGGCATCACTGACACTGCAGTGCTCTGAATTATGGTCAGGGAGAAAAACAGAAGGAAACATATTCACTTCAAATACAGAAGATGGCATTACTGAAAGGAAAAGATTCAGATTCGTACCTTAAATTGATTGAGTTAAAGTAACAAATTGGAGGCGTGACACCATGGAAAAAATTTCAGCAGAATGAGAATATGAAAATGGAAGTGTTACCGCATCAGAAACCAGAGTAGGTCACTGAATACAGGGCTGTTGGGTGAATGGGTCTTGATGTTAACTGGGGGACAGTCAGTAGAATTGAATTGTAGATATTGCAGATTAAACTGGGTTATCTTCTGATGCTGTAGGTCACAGCAACAACAGCAGAAGCAGAATTGTATTCAATGACAATCTGTAACCTTTCCCTCAGGATAATGCCTCAGTCCACCATTCCCCTCAAGCTGATCTATAGTTCAGTGACAAGTGTGGGTGAACATGCCAGGGTCAGTTCCATGTGTACCTTTACCTGATGACAACCCATTAAAGCTACCGCAATTGGCTGGTTACTCTGGAAACAGCAGAACTAACATCTTGTACAGAGGCAGAAATTATACCACGAGTAACAAATCAGATTGAAGCACTGTCATCCTGCCAAATCCAAGCATAAATGTCGATGGACCATTAAACAACGTACTGGAGGAGAGGACTCCACAAATATCCCCATCCTAAATAATGGAACAGTCCTGTACATCAGTGTAAAAGTCAAGTATGTGGTGTCTGCACTGTCCTCAGCCAGACGTGTTGAGTGGATGTTCCAACTTACCCTATCATGATGCCCACAGAATCACAGATGACAGTCTTCAACCATTTCGATTCGCTGCACGTGACATGAAGAAACCGCGAACACAGTAGATACAACAAAGGCAATGGGCCCTGAACCCATTCCTGCAATGGGACTGAAGACTTGTGCTGCACAATAAGCCGTGTCACTGGGGAAGCTGTTTCATTTCAGCTCCAACTCTGACATCTCCCTGGCAATGTGGAAAATTACTCAGCTACGTCCAGTTTCCTAAGAGGGGAATAAATACAATCTGACCAATTACCACTCCATCACTCCCATCACGACAGTCAAATTGGTGGGAGTTCTTTATGACAGAGCTGTCAAGTAGCACAGAAATAACCTGCTCAGTGTGGTTTCAGATAGGTCTCCATGTGGAGATGGTGCTGTTGTGGAATTATCATTGGATTACTAATACAGACCAGGCTCATGCTTGGGCAGCTGGTGGAAGATAAAAACAATTATTAACATATCAAGATCTAAAATCTGGTGTCAGTAATAGTGATCTTGTGTCCAATGTTGATTGTAAACATCGATTTCCTTCCCCAATGTACTTTCAGGAAGTGAATCTCCTGTGCTTTCCTGGTCTGGCCTAAAAGTGACTCCAGACGCACAGACATGTGATAAACTCTTCAATAGTCTCTAAAACGGCCAAGCAAGAGACTCAATTGTATCAACTGCTCCGAACTCTTAAAGGATATACCCGGAGAGAACACCTGGCTCCAACTTTGGTGTCGGAAAAGGAAACGGGAAACATCGTCCTGTTGACCCTGCAGAGACCTCCTTCCTAACGTCTGACGTTTGTAACAACACTTACTGAGCTTTCCCACAAACTGTACAGGAACTTCGGGAAATGAATACGTCACACAACACATCGAGCTTTCTCTGTGCAAGTTAATGGTCGAACATCTCCTTAATGCAGTTTTACCCATACAATATTCATATCCCTTAATATGTTTAAACATTGTGAAATATAAAATTAGAACTGCTGTAGTCCCTTCAACCCATCAATTTTGCTCCTCCATTCAATATACAGGCAGTTCTCAGATAACGCATGTTGATCAAATACAATTTGGTTGCAATGTAATTTGTGAACCTTTTTCCATAAAGTGAATTCCCGTTCATTGTGACACAATTCCTTGCCGGGAACCAACTGAACAGCAAAACCCAGCCTCAGGATCCTCTGTCTGCAAAATGTACAATCAATGTGTCCAGCTAAAACAGGAATGTAATCCGCTCTGGAAGCCTTGAAAATGAGGCTGAAACGGGGAATTGTAGTATCCATTTAGAAAGAACTTTATTTCAAACTGCGGAAAGAATCTTGAGGAGAACTGGAGTTTCCCCATCGGCATCACGTGTTCAGTCAGCCTCACGCGCTTTCTGGTGAAGGGTGTGGTGAAAGGTACGCTGCTGTAGTCAGTGACCTGTATTTTGAAAGTGTTACATTTACGGCACTGTTTTATTACCATATGGGACTTAAAGATTTATTTAGACTGTGCTAGTATGTGTGTTAGACTAAATTAAATTTTTGGCTTTAATAATATTTTTGGGGGTTCGCCCCTTACCCTCTTTTTCCCATAGACCCCATTATTAATATTGCACGATTTTGCACAACACGGTATTGCACAGGAACACAGCTACTGAGTTATTGGAGAACAACCTGGATTGATAGGTGATCTTCCATCTTCACACGATACTCCGCTATCCTTTTAATTTCCAGAAATCCTTATTTATATTCAGTGCCTAGGTTTCCACAGCCTGAGCTGGGAGAGAGTACTCCTGGTTCGCCAGTCACTGAGTGAAGACATATATTCTCATCTCAATGCAAAGTGACCTCTCTGTACTTAATGCTGTGGCCCCTTGTCTGAGGCGTCCAAGCCAACTTCCAATCTGTCTCGCCCTGTCAGAGTTTTATACATTTCACCCTGATCACCACTCATTTTCCTAAATCCCATGGAATACAGATCCAGTCGCCCAAAACTCTGCTCCCACAACAAGCCTGTCATCCCAGAGATCAGTCTGGTCATCCTTCCCTGCTCTCCCTCAATGTCAGGTTTGTCCTTTATTGGGTAAGGAGACCAAAACTGCACACAATACTGTACAATGTTAGAGATGGGGTCTCACCAAGGCCCTGTACAGCTGCAGTCGGATACTCTTACTCCTGCACTCAATTCCCCTGAAATGAAGGTTGCATCATTTATCTGTCTAAATGCTTACTGCTCCTACAATATTGCTTTAGTGACTGGTGTACAAGGTGATCCAGATTCTTTTCAATGTTACAGCTCCCCACTTGCTGGGTCTATGTACACTGGTCAGCGTGTCAATGCCATTCCCAGTATTGACCTCTGGCTTCAGATTCACTGTCACATGTACTCAGAGGGCTGCACGGAAATAAACGAAAATGCAGCTAAAGCTCCTTTATAGAACAACATGTTTCAAACATTCCCTTTTCAAATGAGAGGCTGTCATTCTATTGTTCCCATCAAAGTTCACAACATCTCATCTCTGCCATTACTCTCCATCTGCCCCGTATTTTCCCAGGAATTTCACTTGTCTCAGTCACTTTGGAGCTTTTTAACATCTTCCTCACAACTCACATGCTGATATCGTTTAGTGCTGTCAGCAGACTTGGGAATATTGCATTTAAGCCCGTCAACCAAATATATGATGTGAATTGGGAATAGCTGGGGCCCAAGACACGATCCTTGCTTTCTCCTCCGAGACTTCCATTTTTAAAAAAATGTTGTTTTATTCCTGCGCACTGTTTCCAGCCAGCTCTCCCATTCTAAAACCATGACCATACGTTAGACCGAGTCCCTCAGGATTCGAATTCCCACAATAGGCTTGGGGCTTTATCAAAAATCTTTCTGAGATTCCCTTCGTATTACATTGATACCTTCTCCATAATGTTGCTAAAAGCCACTTTCTCAAATATGATTCCCATTTCATAAATCTCTGTTGACTTTGTCTATGTACATTAATTTCTTTCCGATACTCTCTCTAAACTGTTTTGTTGTTAATTTCATTCTATTCCCTTTTTCTAACCAGACTAAAGATCCCTAGGAAGTTTTCTTTTTTATTATGTTTTCCTCTGTGAACGCATAACTGAAACTTTTGTTCCATAGTTCTACCATTACCCGGTCCTCAATTATCTGACATCAAACTGTTAGAAAGCTGCACATTTCTTTCTCTTAATTTTGCCATTAACATATTTTCCGAAAATATCACAATTTCTGTCTTATAGACTTTGTTAAGACATTCTTCAGAAACCTATCAAATCCTATATTAAGGTACTCACTGATTGGCCTTCTACAGCCATACAATCACAGAAGCAAAGACTCTGTACTATCAGAAATACAGCATGGTCTACATAAGGCCCACTTTCCGACACAATACGACTAGCCGTGAATCTTAAGGCATTTCAAGAGCATGACCGTGTATTTTCTAATAATTTTGACTTTGCCATGATATCTCCCCTCTCAAGAAGTGTACTTCAGACCCCAATACACACTGGCTGAAAAGCAATCCTCAGATCCTCACTAAACCGCAAACCCTTCATTTTAAAAGTGTGCCTCCTTGACTAAAAGGAACAACTGCTGTCCATCCAACCTGTCCTTGCTCCTCGTAATCCTATCCTTCAGAATCACGTCCCCCTCAGCCTCGTCTCCTCCAAACTAAACAACCGAAGCTTATCCAGCCTCTCCCTATAGCTGATATGCTCCATCCCAGGGAACATTCTGGTGAATCCCCTCTGCAAACCCTCGCATGCAGTCACATCCTTCCTGTAATATGGTCCCCGGAACTATACACAGTATTCCATCTTGGCCTCATCAAAGTTCTGCATAGCTCTTATAATCTGCGCCTCAATGTTTAGAGTCCCTTATACTTTCCCAAATTGTGTATTAACCTGTCCATTCACATTCAGGGATATGTGGAGAACCACCCTCTGACCTTCCTAGTGTGCTGCCATTCATTGAGTCCTCCCCCGTCTGGTTCCTTCTCCCAAAGTGTATCACCTCCTACTTATCAGGGTTACATTCCATCTGCCATTGATCTTTCCAGATGACCATTCCATCTGTATCTTCCTCTAACTTAAGGCCTTCCTCCTCAATGCCAGCCAACAGCCAATCTGCGTATCAAACACAAACTTACTTCTCACACTCCCCACCCCTCATCCATATTCACAGCGACATCATTTATGATTACCACAAATATTAAAGTTGAAAATCAGACAACATCAGGTTAGAGTCCAACAGGTTTGTTCGGAGGCACTAGCTTTCGAAGCGCTACTTCTTCATCAGGTGATTGTGCGCTTTGATGAAGAAGCAGCACTGCGAAAGCTATTGCCGCTGAATAAACCTGTTGGACTTTAACCTGGTGTTATGAGATTTACAGCATTGTCCACCTAGTCCAACATCAGCACATCCGAATTACAAACAATAAGAGATACAGCACTGATCCCTGTGGTATACCATTGGACACTGGCCTCCAATCACACAAGCAGTCAGCCACCACCTTGTGTCTCCTACCACTAAACTTCATTTGGATGCAATTTGGCAAGTCACTAATGAGACCTACCTGTTCCCTGGTTATTGTGTTCCGCTGGACACACTTGTAGAATATCTGGGAATTCTCCCTAATCTTGCCCTGCCAGCAGGTTTCCATGCCCCTGTGTTAGTTAGTCCCCTACGCGTGCAGAATTTCCTCCTTATTGCAGTCTTAAATGGTCTGTCCTTTTTCCTGCCATTATTTCCCTTGCATGTGGATTAGGCAGCCGGAGAAACATCCTGTTAATTTCCAACTTGTCACGTGTTTTGTGAATTTTATGCATTTCACAGTGACCCATCTCTAATTCTTTGAAACTCTAGAGAACACAGGCGGAGTTTCCTCATCACGCAATCTCGCCAATTGAGGGATTAATCTGGAGAATGTCCATTGAACTTTCTCTGTGGTCGGTGTATTCTTTCTCAGATTTGGTGACCAAAACTGTACTCAATATACCAGGTACAGTACTCACCAACACGCTGTTAAATTGCTTCAAAATGTCTTTACATCTATATTCTGACTCCCTTAAAGCAAGGCAATCCAAACTTTAACTTACCACTTGCATATATTCCTCCAAATGCCCTTCACATTCATTGCATTTATGAACTCATTGTGTGAGTTCTTATAGAAAGCCTTCTGATAATCTAAAATATGCCAATTGTAATGGTTCCCCATTATCTATGCTGTAGGAATCAACTTCAAACAATTCCAAAGTTTGTCAAGTATGATTGCCCTTTCAGAAATGCACACGGATTCTCTCCAAAGTTGCTGTTAATTTCTAAATAACGAATATCACATCCTATATGATAGAGTCCAACAGTTTCCCCACAAATGTCAAGTTAATTGGTCTGTAGTTCTCCACACTATCTCTTCTTCCCTTTGTAGATGCTTGGGTCACTACCGTACATCTATAGTGCTTGGATTACGTTTACTAATGTCCATTTATCTACAACGGCTTCCAGACGATGCAGAATGCATTGGGTAATAGAACACAGTCATCGACAGTGCAACTAATACTTCTATTAGTAGTTTATTTCTGAAGATTTTGGTATGAACTACATCTGGTTTGTCATGGTTAACAATGCTCAATCCAGCTGCATGTTCAAGTAGAGCCTTGTTACTGATATAAATTGTCTTTATGTCTTTTAATCCACAAGTCCTATATAATGACATTGTATTTCTGGGTTATTTTCTGGATCTTCCTCCATGAAGACAGATGCAAAGTAACTGGTTATTTGCTTGGCCATTTCCCTGTTATCCATAATAAGCTCGTCTCTCCTGATTGCAGATTTCCACATTTGACTATGCTTCTCTCTTTCCTTTGAAATATATAACATAGATTTATGCAGTCTTTGTGTTCCTGTTTGTTTGCATGCATGTTCGCTGTTTGATTTCCTTACCCGTTTCATGGCCCTTCTTTACTGGATCGTAAATTTCTGAGAATTCTCAGGATTCCAAATTGTCTGGAATTCTTCTGAAGTCAATTCCTGTGATTCATGTAATCTTTAATTTATTATGCTAATCATTGTTAACTCACTTTCTCACGCATGGGTGTTTTACCTGAAATAAATAAAGATATTTTTCAGACTTCGTAGTATTTCTATAAATCTCCTGGTACTGACCAGATATATTCAGGAACACTGCAGGAGGACAGGAAAGAAATATCGGGGGCCCTGGTTGGTACTTTTGCATCAGCGGTAGCCAACGGTTGAAGTCCTGGAGGACTGGAAGGTAGTGAATGCTGTGCCCTTATTCAAGAAGGGTTACAAAGAAAAACCGGGGAACTTTCGACCAGTAAACCTAAAATCTGTAGCAGGTAAGTTACTTGAGAAGATTCTGAGGGAGAAGATATACATGCATTTGGAAAGACAGGGCCTTCTGAATGGGGGATTATGGCTCACACATTTGTTAGACTGCTTTGATGAAGTGACCAGTAACTTTGGTAAGGGCATGGTTGTATATATAGTCTATATGGATGACAGTAAGGCCTTCAATAAGGTTCCCCATGGTACGCTGCTGTGGAAGGTTAGATCACATGGAATTGAGGGGGAGCTGGCAAATTAGGTCGAAAATTGGATTGATGATAGGAGGAAGAGTGTAATCATGGAAGGATGCTTGTCGGACTGGAGGCCTGTGAGAGTGGAATGCCTCAGGGGTCGGTGCTGCGACCATATATTCATATATTACATATATCTATGATTTAGATGAGAATGTACATGAGAATGTACATGTACATGAGAATGATTTGTAAGTTTCAAGGTGACACTAAAACAGGTGGTATCGTGGACAGTGAGGAAGGTTATCAGAAATTTCAGAAATTACAGCAGTACCTTGATCAGGTGGGGAAGTGGGCCGAGAAATGGCAAATGGAAATTAATTCTGATAAGTGTAAGTTCTTGCATTTTAGAAAATCAAATCAAGGCAGGAGTTTCATGGTGACTGGCAGGGCCTTAAGGAGTGCAGGGGAGCAGAGTGACCTTGGAATTCAGGTGCACGGTTTTCAGTAAGTGGAGTCCTAGGTAGACAAGGCACTGAAAAAGGCTTTTGACTCACTGGCCTTCATCAGATAAAGCACTGAGTATCGAAATTAGCGAGTTATGTTGCAGTTTTACAAGATGTTGGCGGGTCCATACTTGCAGCGTCATGTTCAGTTTTGTTCACTTTGCTCGAGGAAGGATGTTATTAAACTGGAAAGAGTGCAGAAGAAATTTACAAGGATGTTGCCAAGACTCAATGGTCTGAGTTATAATGAGAGGTTGAACAAGCTAGTAGTTTTTACTTTAGAATGTATGAGGCTGAGGGGGATATGATAGTAGTGTATAAGATCATGGGAGACATGGATAGAGTCAATGCACTCAGTCTTTTTTTTCCCCAGGATTGGGCAATCACGGTCTAGACGGCATCAATTTAAGGTCAGAGGGGAAAGAGTAAAAGGGAACCTGAGGGACAATTTCTTTTAAACGCAGGGTGGTTTGCATATGGGATGAGCTGACAGCAGAAGTGGTTGAGGCGTGTACATTAAAAAATTATAAAATACATTTGGACAAATACACAGGTCAGAAATGATTAGAAGGATACAGGGAAATGGCAGGGAAATGGGGTTAGTGTGAATGGACATTTTGTTCAGAATGGACCAGTTTGGGCCGAATGGCCTGTCTCCGTGCGGTAAGACTATATGGGTCTAACAACCATTGTTCTCTTACTGAATGTTATATTGTACTTTCCCAATTCACTGGAGCGAACTTGACACTCTAGCCTCTGGATTTCCATGATGTTTGACAAGAATGTTCAAACATTCCACATTGAATGCAGACGCCGTGTAAAATATAACATATTAATGTCACAATTCCTCCAAAGCTGCTTCAGAGCAAGGTTAGTATTTAGTCCTTCCGACCACACAATAGACAATAGACAATAGACAATAGGTGCAGGAGTAGGCCATTCTGCCCTTCGAGCCTGCACCACTATTCAATATGATCATGGCTGATCATCCTTAATCAGTATCACACACACCAAATCCGAAATAATCTGCTCTCTAGTTTGGTTCACAACTTACTCTTCAACCTACCTGATATGCACTATAGGAATTTATTTTTCACAACATTAGCAGTCACTTAGTTAACTCAGTTTCGATGCAACTTGACACCATCCATTATTACTGCAGAACCCACGAGTATTTGTTACTTATTCACATGATGGGGACTTAGCTGGATAACCAGCATTTCCTGGCCATGCCAGACGGCAGTTAAGAGTCAACAGCGTTGCCTTGGATCTGGAGTGACATGCAGGCCAGACCAGATAAGAACAGCCGTTTCCTTCCCTAAAGGACATCAGTGAACCAGATGAGTTTTTCCAACAATCAGAAATGGATTCCTGATCATCATAAACCCTCGATTCCAGATACTTATTGAGTTCAAATTCCACAATCTGCCATGGCAGGATTTGAGACCATGTCCCCAGAACATTACCTGGGTCTCTGGGTTAAGAGCCCAGCGATAATATCAGTATGTCATAGCTTCCCTTTGAGTATAGTTGCATATATAATTTCCAGAGCATATGATGCAAAATATTTGCGCGACAGTTTTGGTTCACATATATAACACAAGTTTGTTTCTTCTTGCTATTTGTAGGACCCATCCAAACTCATTCTGTGGAATCTGAGGGACAGAGCCTGTGTCGTTATTTGTGATAGACTTGGATAAGACATTCAGGGAGGCTCACCTCGATGCTGAGATGATCTGAAGACAGGTCCAGCAATATAGGACAAGCATCAATATCCACCCCACTCTGTCAGGATAAGTGTCTCCGTATATTCTCACTGCTCCCTCACACTCACTGTATGTCTCTTATAGCACCTCCCCTCGACCAAGACTCACACTCCAAATAAGGCTCAAGCACGACCACTCTCACTGTTGAATTCATCACCTTCCCTCCCCCACATTTTCTGCCCCTGATGCAATAGCCCCGCACACTAATAGCACGACATGGATACAACACTATGGACAGACTCCCTCCGGCTACCTCACCATGTTACACCTCACCTAATCCAGCACTAACAGCAGGTCCATCCGCTTCCACCCACACTCAATCCTTCCCTTTCTCCCATTCCAGGAGAACAGCCTGGAATAGGACAGAACGGTCCACACCGGGTGATGGAGTGCCAGATATCCGTACCCTCATATCCCTACCCTGATATGTGGGGAGGATCCTGGAGAGAGCCGGAGAGGGCCAAGAGGCCTTGGGTGGAGATTCTGAAACATCCACGTCCCACCAACCTAATAAGGAGCAGTGTTTAGTAAAGAGCAATTCTCAAATCAAACCGACTGTTAGTTCCAACCTCATCTCTCTCACTCGTAGAAGAACAGATATCCCATTGCACAGAGATGCAGGCATTGAAATACACAGACTATTGGTAAATACCACAATATACTAACATACACAATTCATGCAAGGAGATAAGCATGCACACACGGAGAAGCACACAAAGACATAAACAGTCACACACAAATGGACACAAACACAGATAGAAACACACAGGCTGATACAAAGACAGACAGACTTAGTCACACAAATAGAAAAATAGCAAGTACATGGGCACACACTTAAATACACATTAAGACACCGACACGAGTGCCATTAAGATAAATAAATATTTTTTTTGATTTATAAGGAGATGAAGGATTCTGGGAGAAGGTAGAAGAATGATGTTGAGGAACATATTAGAAATGACTTAATGGTATATCAGACTCGATGGACCAAATGGTCTAATTCTGCTCCTTTTTGTAATGCTCGTCTGGTGTTATGCTATCACGTATTCTCTTCCTGAGACACCAACAGCAACATATTTGATTGGAAACAGTCAGTGGTAATGTGCGAAAAGATTGGAGGGCAGAATGGTTAATGTCTATTCCTAGTTATTTTACCACTATATCCGAAAAGGGGCAGTGGTTTGATATGAGGTTAACACAGTTTTTAAAAAATGTGTCCTACAATGAAAGAAGGATGTCCCTTTCCCTTTACTGTTGTGCTATCTGTGGTGTCCTCATCCTCAGGGAGCAGTGAAGACTCGGTTAATTTAGGTATTTTAGTTTGAGCTTGACTGATCTTTGCTGGACAGGAGAGTCAATGTTTATTGGGTACAGACAGGAAACGGATGGTCAGACACACTCGGATCCGCCATGAGCATTCTGAATAGTGCCACCAAATGGCCAACTGCTGCCCCTTTCCAATGTGTTGTGCCGTCTATCCACCCTCCCGGCCGTTACAGGAATATACTGCTGCCCCTATCCCATGTGTTGTTCCCTCAATCCACACTCCCGGCCGTTACAGAGAGAGACTGCTGTCCCTACCTCATGAGTTGTTCCCTCAATCCACCCCTCAAAGCAGTTACAGAGATATACTGCTGACCCAACCCCAATCCACCCCTCAGTGCGATTACAGGGTAGAGGACCATCCCATTCAGCCAGACCTTTTCGTTACAATGAGATGGGAGGAGACCATTCTGCCCCTCTAAGGAATTACACAGGAATATAGGATGAAGTAAGTCAGCTCGTTGAGTACATTACACAGCCCAGGATGAGGCCATTCAACCCGACTGAACTGCTGCACAGGAACAGGGATGTTGTCACTAACAGGAAATAGACAGTAGTGACATATGATTTTTAAAAATAAAACTGTAAGTAGTTTTGACTCAGAGATCACTGTAGGGTCATCAATGATCAATAATCTATGTAAAATATCTGGATGAAGGGACTGAATGGATCAAAGCTGAACTACCTTGTACACCAAAATGATCATTCAATAGATCTTCAAATGGAGGGAGTGAATCTGCATTATGATGTAGACAGGGAAGGTTAGTGAGCGTACCCTCAGCAGAAATAATATAATGTGAGTTGTCTATTGCAGTCGGGAACAATTTAAATGGAGAGAGATTGCAGAACTCTGTGATGCAGATGTTTTTCATATTCTTGGTACATGAATCATATGAAGATTGTCTGCAGATGCAGCAAGTGATTCAGAAGGTAAGTGGTATTGAGTTTAATTAGGAATATTTCACTGTATCTGTGCAAGGATTGTTGAGACCACATCAGATACACTGGGTGCAGTTCTGATCCTCTAAACTAAAAAAAAGGATTCAATTCCTTTCAAAGATGTTCAAAGATGCTTCCCTTTACTCATTCCTGAAATGAAGGCCTTTTGTTATCGGGGATTATCAGTTTAGATCTTAGATGAGAAATCTTACTGAATCACGATTTTCAGAGAAGTCTTTCAGCTGGATACATATTTTCTCTTGTTAAGAAGACTAAAGCTAGATAATTTTTTTTTGAATGAGATGCATTGGTATTAACACAAATATTACGAAGATATCAACCCATTTTTAAAAATTATGCAGATGCATATAAGCATCTCATCAAATCATAAAACGGGCACATTATTTTCATTTGCTAATGCAAGGCACTGTGCACAACAGCAATGATGCTGCATACAGCATACAGTCTATTATCATCCATTCCAGAGGATGGACATGGAGAGTGCACATGGTCCACTTTGGTGTTCAGTTGACATTCTTGTATTTTTCCAAACAGAGCCGGAGAAAAATATTACCGGACTCAGAAGCAGCAGCCAATTGGTTTCTCTCTCTCTGACTTTGTTCTGCCCGAAAACAAGGTGTGAGAGCAGAAAAATCCTGAGTCATTTTTACCACTCGTGGAGGATTCCTGATGAGGATTCATAGGAATTTCTGGACAGCTCGAAGCAAAGGGAATTCAGACAAATCCAAATCCAACTGTTCCGGGAAGAAATCCGCATTCCCAGACATTAGTGCGAGCAGAATAAATTCAAAGCCAGAAACATATTTGAGACACTCTATCATTTTATCATTTGTTCACAGTTCAACTTCCTGTGTCTCAGATTTTTCTAGAAAATTACCCAGTCTGAGACCTATATCATTGGGCACAGCACTCAACTGGTTACATTTAAAATTTGCTTTCACCAATAGAGGAGTGGGAAAAGACATGAGTGACCCTCCAACATTGGTCAGAACACGAACAAGAGATTCTCAAAAGGTTTTTAAGGTGTGAATTTCCTTCCACAGAAAATTGTGATGCCTGAATATTTCCATTTGTTCAAAATTGTCTATGTAAGACATTTGAAAGACAAATGAATGTAGGGAAATGGTACACTGAGAGAAAAGTGCTGCTGAGAACTTAATCAGATCATAGTGCAAGGTAGAGCCGTGACAAAGTGTCTGATGACCCACTCTTGCTCCACAGTCCCGTGTTACTATGGTGCATTCAGCCTCTCACAGCTCCTGCAATGTGCAGATGGGGGCCAATGCTCCACAGGAACACAGGATTTCATTTAACCCCTCACAAATGTCACACTCAGTTTGGTATGGATTGGAAAATATTATTTGGAAATCCAGGCCGGTTTTGAAAGACGCCTCTGGTCTGTTTACAGAGTGCCCCGTCTCTACAACTTGTGCTTCATTTGTTGGTCTGGTCTAGACCAGGATTCGTTATGCATAAAGCTCCATACCTCAATCAGAGATGACTCAAAAATGTTTTGCTCTCTCTAATTACAACATACAAATACAGTACATCCAGGAAAATTACAGCCGTTTACTTTGAAATTACTGGAAAAGAAAACATAAGGAATTCGGACGGTCAAGCCATTGTATACGATCATGGCTGATCTACTGTTCCTATTAACTCCTCCACAATGCCCAGTTCTTCACACTCCTCAGCTCTCTGACAGGTCAAAGATTCATGTACCACCTCTTTGAATACTTTCAGTGATGTAGCTCCCCTAACTCTCTAGTCCAGATAATCCCTGACATTGATAACCCTCTGTGAGAGGGAAACACTCTCTACACGTACACCGTTACCTATTGATTTGAACAAGAGGTGAACACAGGGGCTCAGGAAAGAGTGAATGGCCTTGATATCAAGGCAGTAGTTGACTGAGGATGTCATTGGGACCACCTAATTTTTTGAGCTTAATGGGAATCAGGTCTAACCTCCTCACTGTTTGGGGTCTTTCAGAGCACAAAGGAAGGTGTTTGTGGTCGGTGGCCAACAATCCTCTCAGTCCCTGGACATCTCTTCAGGAGATCCTCAGATTAACTTCCTCAGCACAAACATCTTCAGTTCCTTCGTCAACGTCTATGTGCCCCCATTCCCGGCGCCCCCCACCTATCCCAAGATCAGAAGTGGAGTGATCACTGAAGATCACACAATATTCAGAACATTTTGTCCCCACTCAGCTCCTGAACGGGTCTGTGTCCATATTCAGCAAGACCCAAACAACATTCACGTTTGTGCTGTTAAAGTGTCGGTAACATTCATGTAACAGAACGGCCAGGCACTGCACATTTCCACAGTTAAAAGAGAAGCTCATTCAGCATCTCAAGCTGGTTACACCCGGATATGTGGAAACTATTCAGCCCATCGAAATGACTGATCAAGAAGAGGGACAACCCATTCAATCCTCTTGCATGTTCCACAGGAAGAGGAGGCGTTTGGTCAGTAAATTGAACTGTTAAACAGGAACAGGCAGAGTCCACTAAGACCCCTAAGCATGTTCTATGGAACCAGGAGGAGACCATTCACCCCTCGAGACGCTTTTACAGGAATAAGAGGGTGTCATTGATGCTCCAACCTGGAAAACGAATAGAGCAGAGACCGCACTCATAGACTGCTCACAATGTTTTTTGTCGCTCCATTGCCTGTGGAACAAATGATACTTTAACGTGTTTTGCCGGCAGTGAGGGAGGAAACCAAATGTTTTGTGCCAAGCCTCAAGGAGGCATCTTCCATCTCCAAGAAGACAGACCCATGTTCTCCGTTGGGGTCAGAAGCTGGTGGGGATAGTTAACTGTTTTAGAATGAAGGTATTGTGGCTCCTGTTGCGTTGGTGAATAACGTGAAGTTCTATGTATGATCACCCAACAAATGCACTGTATTAATGTTGGAAGAGTTTAGTTAAAGATTGGTTCTCTCTCTCTCAATCGAAATGGGGAGTGGCGTGGAGTGAGAGGAACGTTCTCAGAGTCTTTTAAGCCATCGAGAATCATGTAAACCAAGTTAAAAAACATGGAATTTATCACCGTATTAGTTCTGTTTGGAATATAATGAATGACTGTCCATCACCTTACGTTTCAATGCAATCACCTCTTATTCTTCAAAGCGCTACAGATTAATCCTCATGCACGCCCGATGGTACAATCATCCCAACAATTAGTCAGGCGAAACTCCTTTATACTCTTTTTGCCAAGAGGATTATTCCTTATAAAGGAGAGAAAATCTGTGCACAATACCCCAAATACTATCTCAACAACACTCTCCAGTTGATCACAATAATTCTGTTCCCTCACTTAGCTGTCTCAGCTTCTTTCCGGTGGTATAAAAAGCCATTCCTTCTCTCTGCACTGCGAATGATGTGCAATTTTGAAGTTTCTTGCATCTGTGCATCGGTCATTACCAGAGGTGTCGATGGAGATGCATATCGCGTTCAGAGGGAGACTCAATCAGAAAGAATTCACTTGAAACAGGGAATGGTCACCTACCTGAAAGAAAATGCCTTACAGGAGAATGGAAATCAGGCAGAGAAAGGGAGCTATCTTTCCTTTTGTTCTTCCCTCATGGGATGTGTGCAGCCCTGGTCAGGCCAGCATGTTATGCTGATCTTGAACTGAGTGGCTGATTCAGCTGTTGCACAGGATAATAAAGAGTAAACCCCATTGCTGTGGGTTTGCAGTCACACAGAGTCCTCAACATGGAAGGATAACCCATTGCCTTCTCTAAAGCAAATAGATATGCTTCTGTTGAAAACTAGTGGTGATGACTTCATTTGCATTCCATCAACTTCCTTCATGAGCTACCAACAGATTATTAACCTGTGCCGTTTGATTATGAGTCAATGACTTGACCACCATGCACTGTCTGTCCATCTGACAGAGTCTGTGGAAAGGATAAATTAACCAGCTCAAGTGCAAATATTTTGTGACGTAAGCATAGTTGTAAGGGACGTGAAACGGTTATATCTGGATCTACCAAAGGCACAAACGATGGATTATTCAGCAGTTGCATTGAGGCTGAGAAGGTGACTCAAATATCCTGATAGTGGCCTTGGGCAGGATTAGTGAGTGGGGAGAATATGTAGAAATGTAAATATGAATGAAGGAAAAAGATTATGGAGATTAGGAACAGTCTGGTTTCTCCTTGCGTATTGTTGAGTAAGTTGTGAATAGTAATTTGCTAGTTATAATCAGGAAGGAATAAAATATTTGACTGGATCTGAAAATTATGAATTCCAAATTTTAAAATTTGAATATGAACAGCAATTCAGTTCAATTCAGTTTAATGGTCAGATGGAATGACTTACCAGGAACACCAACTATAGCAAGGATGGGATAATAACCACCTTGAATAATCCAAAGGATATCTTCGACCCACGATGCTAATGGCATCCAAGGCTGAGAAAGGTAGAAACGACCCCAGGATAAACTCATGTCTGTTATTGTAATATTCCAGTCTAATGTTCTCAGATTCTGATCCATTAATGGAACATCCCAGTCTAATGTTCTCAGATTCTGATTCATTAATGGAACATTCCAGTCTAATGTCCTCAGATTCTGATCTCTCCTCCCCCTGTCTCTCGAGCTGCTGATCCCTGTTAGTCCAGTCATTGATGCTCCCGCCCAGACTGGGATAACACATTGAACCGAGTCCTTAATTAATAGAAGAGGCAAACCCTCCAGTGACACATCTCGGATCCACGGAGACTGACATCAATCTCAGTCACTGAACAAATAGCTCCAGCCAACGCCTTTCAATTCAATATTGTTTTATTCAAATTTAAAACAATGTCATTTTCTGGATGGGCTCTGTGAGGGTGACTGATGGAACAAATCTTGGGTCTGGTAGATCAATTGAATGTAACCATTCAATCTGCCTTGGATGCAGAAGTAATGCCATAAGTTTATCAGAACGTCTCTGATGACAAATGGAAACGTACATCCTGGAACTATTGATCAAGCATCATAATTTCAATAAAACATTGATACAATTTTTATAGTTCATGATCTGAGGCGAATGTGCGTCTGAGAAGCGTGGGGTTGTCACAGACAAGTAGCATGGATATGTTAACAGAGAATTGAACGTGACAAATGCAATTCAGATTGTTATTCCAGGTTTAGGGAGAGGCAGATGAGGCCTGTGCTATTGATGTTATCGATGTTAGTGAACTGTGATGAAATGTCATTTACTGGACTTCAATTACAGTGTGATTATGGCATTGTGGAGGAGACAGGAAACAGAGAGAATTGTGAGACATGGCAGTTCAGACTGGAGGGAGGGGCAATAATATTCCTCAGTCATCAGTATTGGAATGTTATTCTTTATACCTCATATGAAGAACAGATTCAAGGATATATCTAAAGTGAGGAATGAGGAGTAAAATCTGTTTATTGAACACAAAATACGGGGACAAAATGATTTTCTGTTCGTACTAAACTATGGGAAGTACAAAGAAATAAGATACACTCATGATATTGAGCTACATAAATTGAAATGTGTATTATAAAACCATGGAAGTGGTGTCCAATCTTTATCAATCATTATTTGGCTCACAGATGAGATGCTGATTTCCCCTCTGTCAGTGATCCACCTCAGTGAGATTCTCTGGCGCAGTATCTCAGTATCGAGCACGATTCACAGTTCCTCCTGCTGTTCATCCAGTCTATTTAAATTAAATCACCTTCTCACTGTAGAGAGAAAAAAAATCACTCGGCCTTTTGGACTCTGTTTAACTGTCAGCAACTCAGCTCTGTGATATTATTAGTGATAAATGCTCTGGGACCACAGCCAGAATCTGCACAATGCTCAAACGGTATGGCAATAGATAAAGGCCTTGCAGTCAGTGAGAATTTCTCAATAAAACTTCCATTTTCTGTCCGTTCCTTTCTATCTCCCCTCATGCTGTCTTCTGATCTATCCAACCCACACTCTTTTAACATCCCTCCAATCACTCCCTGTTTCCAAATTGTGCAGTTGTACAGCTTGATGTTTTGGCCGTTTTGGAGAAATGGATAGAGCAGGGACAGGACTGATCGTTGGAGGGTCCGGGATTTAGATGCTTCAATAAGAACAAGGAAGGTACTAACAGTGGGGCGGGAGTGGGGTTGGGGTGGGGGAGGTTAGCGTGGCATTGAAAATCAAAGACAGAATTACGTTGGTAGAAAGGATGTTTGATAAGGACTCGTCTAGTGAGGACGTATGGGAAGAGGTTAGATACAAACACGGAGAGGTCACTCTGCTGAAAGTTCTCTATTGCCCTCTGAAAAGTTCCAGAGATGTAGAGGAAAGGATTACAAAGATGATACTGGATAGGAGCGAAAATAACAGAGTAGTTGTTATGGAAGAATTTAACTTTCCAAATATTGACTGGAAGTGCTGCAGTTCACTTACTTTATATGGGTCAGCTTTTGTCCAATGTGTGCACAATTGTTTCCTGACACAGTATGTAGATAGGCCAACAAGGGCCGAGGCCAAATTGGATTTGGTACTGAGTAATGAAACAGACCAGGTGTTAGATTAGGAGGTAGATGAACACTTTGCTGATAGTGACCACAATTCAATTATGTTTACCTTAGCGATGGAAAAGGACAGGTGTATACCGCAGGATAAGAGTTATAGCTGGGGGAAAGGCAATTATGATGCGATTAGGAAAGGTTTTAGGATGCATAGGATGGGGAAGGAAATTGCAGAGGATGGGTACAATTTAAGTGTGGAGGTTTTTCAAACAACAGCTACTGTGTGTCCTTGATAAGTTTATACATGTCAAGAAAGGAGCAAGTGGTCGAGTGAGGCTGCTGTGGTTTACTGAAGCAGTTGAATCGCTTTTCAAGAGGAAGAGGGAGGCTTATGTAAAGATGGAACGTGAAGGCTCAGTTCGGATACTTGACAATTACAAGTCAGCCTGGAAGGACTTTAAAAAAGAGCTAAGAATAGCCAGGAGAGAGCATGAGAAGTCTTTGACAAGTAGGATCGTGGAAAACCCTCAAGCTTTCTATCAGTGCGTCATGAATAATAGAATGAACAAATGAAGATTAATGGCAATCAAGGACAGTAGTGTTAAGTTGCGTGTGGAGTCTGAGGAGAGAGGACAGGCTGTAAATTAATATTTGAATCAGTATTCACAATGGAAAAAGAAAATGCTGTCGAGGCCAATATTGAGATACAGGCTATTAGACTAGACAGGATTGAAGTTCGTAACGTGGAGATGTTAGCAGTTCTGGAGAGTGTGAAAATAGATACGTCCCCTGGGCCAGATGGGATTTATCCTAGGACTCTCTGAGAAGCTAGGGAGGAGTTTACACAACCATCTGTTTGGATTTGTACATCGCCATTGTCAACAGGAATAGTGCCAGAAGACTGGAGGACAGCAAATGTGGCCCTTTGTTCAAGAAATGGAGAAGATACAACCCTGGTAATTATATACCTGTCTTACTTTGGTTGTGGGTAAAATGTTGGAAAGGATTATAAGAGATAGGATTTACCATCATCTAGAAAGGAATCATTTGATTTGGAATAGTCAACAAGGTTTTGTGAAAGGTATCTCATGCCTCACAAATCTTACCGAGTTCATTGAGAAGGTGACCAAACAGGTGGATGAGGGTAAATTGAGGTATGTGGATTTCAGTGAAGAGTTTGATTATGTCCCTCATGGTAGGCTACTGAAGAAAATATGGAGAGCGTGGTGTTGGAAAAGCCGAACAGATGAGGCAGCGTCCAAGATGCATGCAAGTTGATGTTTCTGTTTTAGCCTTTCATCAGGAATCAGTTTTCTGGTCTGCAGCATCTGCAGTCTTCATTTTCTCCTCGATCCTCGGATGTTGCCTGACCTGCTGTGCTTTTCCAGCGCCACAATCTCGACTCTGATCTCAAACATCTGCAGCCCTTACTTTCTCCCAGAAAATATGGAGATCTGGATTTGTGGGCGATTTAGCATTTGGATCACAAATTGGCTAGCTGAAAGTAGACAGAAGGTGGTAGTTGATGGGGAATGTTCATCCTGAATTTCAGTCGCTAGTGATATACTGCAAGGATCTGCTTTAGAGTGACTGTTGTTTGTCTTTTTGAATGACCTTAATGAGTGTATAGAAGGATGAGTTAGTAAATTTATGTTTGACAGTAAGGTCGGTGGATCTGTCGGCCGTGCTGAAGGATGTTGTGGGTACTGAGCTGTAATGTTCCACGTGCATAGACCTACAATGCGCTAAATAGCTTCCTTCTGTGATGTAACGATTCTGAAGTACTCTGACCCACAATAAAAGCTTTAGGTGCCTGGAGAGACAAGCTGGTCCAGTAAAGGACACACAATGCACAGTCATCCATCATCTCTTCCTGTTCTCTGATATACAGCGGCATCAAAATATCTGCCCAAACAAAATAGATTGATTCAAATTCACGCAGTCAGGAGGACGTTCACCCGAGGGGATTACCGTCAGAGGACTCAATGAATAATAAGATTTCAGAATAACACAAAAAATAAAGCAACATCACAGCAGCATAATAATTGGCAGCAGAGTAAAACTTACAGTTCCAGATATTTCCAAGTTCAGAATTGTGTTCAGTTTTGGTCACCTTGCTGTAGGAAGGATGGTATTAAACTGGAACTTTACAAGGATGTTGCCAGGACTCAAGGGTCTGAGTCATAGGGAGAGGTTGGATAAGCTGGGACATTTCTCTTTAAAGCGCAGGAGACTGAAGGGAGTGAAGTGCTTTGAGAAGTTCGTCATGGTCCACATCAGTTCCAGTCTCCCAGCCTACCTCGATCCCCTACAATTTTCCTACCCGTGGGATGGGTCCATAGCGGGTGCCATATCCCTGGAGCATCTGGACAACAAGGGCACCCACGTCAGATTCCTGCTCATTGACTATAGGTTCACCTTCAACACCATTATTCCCTTCAGACTGATCACAAAACTCCCTGACCTTAGTCTTGGCTCCGCCCTCTGAAGTTGGATCCTCAGCTTTCTGACCTATAGTACACAATCAGTGAAAATAACTAAGGGTGTCTCTTCCATAACATTCAACACTGAAATCCCAAAGGATGTGTCCTCAGCCCCATACTATACTCCTGTACACCCACAACTGTATTGCCAAATTTTAAACGAATGCCAGCTACATGTTCACTGAAGACACCATCATAGTAGGACAGGTATGTAATGATGGCAAGTCAAAATACAGAACGGAAATAGAGGACTTTGTGATGTGCTGCACTGAGACCATCCTCTAATTCAATGTCGGCAGAACTAACCAATTGATCTATGACTTCAGAAAGAAATGAGGAGAACATGCCCCCATCTGCATCAATGGAACTGAAGTTGAAAGAGTGGAAAGCATTAAGTTGCTTGGAGTGACGATAACCGACCTCCCATGTAGATGTGACAGCCGAGATGGCACAAGAACACCTCTTCTTTCTTTGGCAGCTCAGGACATTTGACATGTCCACAAGGACCCTCACCAAGTTCTACAAATGAACCACTGACAGCAAAGTATCTGGGTGCATAATGACCTGGTGTGGCCACAGACCTACCCAGGACAGTAAGAGAAATGACAGAAGGTTGTGTGCACAGCCCATGCCATCACGGAAACCAACGTCCTATCCATTGTCTCCATTTACACAGCTCACTGCCGCGGAAAGGCTGACAACATGATCAAAGACCCAGCACACCCTGGATCTCCTGCAATCTCTTCCATCATGTAGACAATACAGAATCTTGAACACACAAACCAGCGGCTCATGAACAGCATCTTCCCAGCCCATTATTAAACTGAGGAATGGACTCTCTAACTTCAAATAATGCTGATCTTGCTCACATTGATATTGCCTATTGCATGCCCTTTCTGGTGTAGCCTTTATGCCTCAGTATTGAATCCTTCAACCTGGGAAAAAGCCCGTCTCTATCCACCCTGGCTACACCCTTCATGATTTTGCAAACCTCAATCAGGTCCCCCCTCAATCTCCTTTTATCTAGTGAAAATAAACCTAACCTACTGAGCCTCTCTTCATAGCTAGTATTTCATTGTGATTAGTAGACAGATTAGTAAGTTTCAGTCACATAAGATACAGAATAAGCTAGTCACAAATGGCTTGAATGAAGAGGGATATTTTTCAGAATGGAGGCTTGTGGGCAGCAGTGTGCTGGAAGAATCAGTACTGAGTTCACTGCATTTCATCATTTATGTAAAGGATTAAGATGTGAATATAGCGGCAATAGTTAGTAAGTATACAGATGACATCAAAAAGGTGGTGTAGTAGATTATGTCAGAGTACAACAAGACCACAATTAGATGAGACAAAGAGGCAAGGAGTAACAGATGAAATTTAATTTAGATAAATATGAAGCTTTGCATTTTGGGAAGGCAAATCAGGGCAGACATTATATACTTCATGGTCAGGTCCTGGGGCATGTTGTGAAACAAAGGGGCATAGGGCTGCAGGTGTATTGTTCCTTGAAAGTGGAGTCGCAGGTAGACAGTGTGGTGCAGAACAAATTTGGCACTTTTGCCTTAATCAGTCAGCGCATTGAGTATAGGAGTTGTGGTGGTATGTTGTATCTGTACAGGATGTTGGTGAGGCCACTTTAAGAATACTGCGTACAATTCGGTTTTCTGCAGAAATGACTTACACGGATGTTCCAGGACTGGAGGTTTGAGCTTTAGGGAGAGGCTGGTTAGGTTGAGGTGTTTCCCCCTGGAGTGTCAGAGGCTGAAGGGTGACGTTATAGAGGTTTATAAAACCATCAGGGGCATGGATATTCCGAACAACCACGTTCTGCTCTCCAGGGTCGGGGACTCCAGAACAAGAGGGCAGAGGTTGAAGGCGAGGGGGATTGATTTAGAATGGACTTGAAGATATATGTTTCACACAGTGAGTGGTGTGTACCGAAAGTGCACTCGGAGGAAGTGGTGAAGGCTGTTACAATCGCACATTTAAAAAGTATTTGAAAGAGGAGAGATATTGGCCAAATGCTGGCAAATGGGTTTAGATCAGATTTGATATCTGATCGGAGTGAACAGATCAGACAAACGGGTCTGCTTTCGTTCTGCATGACTCTCTGGTTCTATAAGAGGGATGATGAAAAATTCTGTATGGTCCTTTCAAGTCTTACTTCTCTGGAAGTTTATCATGCCTCTCGGTTCACATTGATTGAAAGCTGCATGAGTTAAATATTTGACGGAGAAGTGAGTCACGGATAATAGGATGCAAACAGGAAAGTGGGGCTGAGACCCCAACCTGATCAGCCACAATCTTAGTGGCTGGTGGAGAAGGCTCAAAATGTCTAATGACCCACTCCTGCTCCTCAGTCCCATGTTCCTGTGTTCCATTCAGCCCCTCAAACCTGCTAGACAGGAACAGTTGGAGGCCACTTACGCCTATAACCTGGTGCACAGAAACAGAGGAGACCATTCAGCCTCTCAAGGCTGTCACACACGCTTTGAGGTGATTTGGGAAATGTAATTGGAAAGCCCAGGCTGGATATGAAAGAAGCCCCTCATCTCTCTTTAGAAAGCTTCCCCTATCTGCAGCTTGTGCTCCATTTGTTGGTCATGTTGTAGACACAGATTCACTGTGAATACAGCCCACATGCCTCAGCCAGAGATGGCTCACAAAACCATCTGGTCTCCCTGACTGCAATATGCAATACCAGAACATTCATAAAAATAACACCCACTAACTTTCCAAAAACAGAATGTGAGAACATCAGAAACAGGGGCATGTCATTCACTTCCCAAACCTGTCTTGCCCTTCACTAAGATCATGGCTGATCTGCTCCTAGCCTCAAATCCTCTTTCATATCCAATTCTTCATAGACTTGAACTCTCTGACAGGTCAATATCCATCTAGTTACTCTTCAAATACTTTCAGTCATCTAGCTTCCCGAAAACTCTTGAGAAGAGAAATCCTGACATTCAATCCCACCTGTTTGAAGAAAACACTTACTGCTCCTATATCATGGCTTATTGATGCGAACAAAAGAGGTTGAGACAAGGGTTCAGGTACAAATGACTGGTCCCGATATCAAGGCAGTGGTTGACTTCTGTTGACATCAAGGAGCTTAACAAAACTGGACTTAATGGGAATCAGAGTAACCTCTCCAGTGTTTGGGGTCAAACATGGCACAAAGGAAGATGTTCATCATCTCAGTCCTGGGTCACCTCTGTACGAGATCCTCAGGGTAGCTTCCCCTTCACAAACATCTTCAACTGCTTCATCAATGTCTCCCTGTCCCCACCCTCACCCTCCGCACCATATGATCAGAAATGGGGATGGTCACTGAAGATTCTACAATGTTCAGAACATTTTATTCCCCATCAGCTCCTGAACTGGTCTGTGTCCATGTGCAGTAAGGCCCAGACTCCATTGAGACTTGTGCTGTTAAAGTATCAGTAACATTCATGTAACAGCACTGCCTGACACTGCGCATTGCCACAGCAAAACAAGAGTTCATTCAGCACCTAACGCTGGTTTCACAGGAATATGAGGAAGCCATTCAGCCCATTGACATTATTGGAAATGAACAGGGACAGCCCATTCAGTGCCTCCAGCCCATTACTCAGGAAGAGAAGGAGTCTAGTGTGATGGACCACACCAGAACCCCTCGAAAATATTTGACAGCAATAGCCTAGACTTTTATGTTTTCTTATTTTAAAGGAAATGAAAAGTTCCTGTTCCAGATGCAATGTGACAGGTCAAACTACTCGGTGTGAAGCAAAATACCATCTATTTCAACACGAAAGAAGAAATAACACCACAGAAAGAGGAATTGTATTGATAGCTTAACAGAATAATAGATCTAGGAACTATTACTAATGAACTGTTCCAATATAGGGAAATCCCATAAACACAGCCCTTGGCAAAAAGAAATATTCAGACACAAAATGTCACAAACATTTCTTCAATCCAGGAATTAAAAACAGCATCAAGAGAAAATTCATAGAGGGTAGCAACCAGGAGACATTCACTGAAGCTTCCAACTCTGTGGAGACGCCAATAGTTTATGATGCTACTGAGAAACCAAAACCCTGTGATCCTAATCTGTGAGAGCTGGCCACACCCATTCAGGTTGCATTAAAATAAACACAAGGCCTCCCTAGCTGTTACTCAAGTGGTCTTAACTAACCAGCTTGGTCACAATCATTGAATCACTCTCTTAAAAGAAACCCGGACAAAATAACCTCTTGAAGCTGCAGCACCATCACACTTTTCAGCACATCGAGCTGTCAAACAGGAACCAGGGGTAACCAGTCAGGCCCTTGGCCCTGTCCAATTGGACGAGGAAGAAGCCAGTCAGTCCCTTGAGTCACTTGTACAGGAACAGTAGGAGGCCATTCCTACCTCAATGCACTTACACGGGTCAGAATGAGGTAAATGATGCTGATTTCTGATGAATGTCTTATGCCCAATACGTCGATTCTCCTGGTCCTCGGATGCTGCCTGACCCGCTGTGCTTTTCCAGCGATTGATGCTCTACTCTGATCTCCAGCATCGGCAGTCCTCACTGTCTCCTAATTGATGCTCTAACATGATGACCAAGTGGATCAGAGGCTGCACAGACAGACTGTTCCACGTTGTTCCTCCTGGCTCCGTTGTTTATGAGACACATGTGGGACTTTAACGTGGTTTTATAGTGGTGAGCAGGAAAGCCATATGTCTTATGTGTGAAGTCTCAAGAAGGCATCTTCCATCTCCACGAAGACATCCTGGTGTTCTCTATGTAGGGTGGAAGCTGATGGGAATGGATACCTGTTTCAGATGGAAGGTATTGTGGCTGCTGTTGGGGATTGTGAATAACCTGACGTTCAGTACAGGGTTCACACGCCCACTGCACAATAACGTGGGGAGAGTTAGTAAAGGCATCTTATTCATGGTGATCTTGTCAAGTGCACGTCCTGTTCAGTGTAACCTGTGTGCCTTACTCTGTCCAAGTCTATTTCCACCCTATGTACTGTCTGGCCAAGCTTACTATGATCTGCCTCCACTGCTCATAAATAAAGTGTTTCCCTGTACTGAGGTACACGTGACAATAAATCAAACCAATCAATCCTGGGTAAAGTATGGAATTTCTCACCCTATCAATGTGTCTTTTGGAAATAAGTGATCGCTGCCACTCCTCGTGTTTCAGCATCGCCATTTCTTCATCTCTCACAGCTCTACAGATTAAACACTCAGTTTATTCACTCTATCCTCATGTTACCATCACCAGTGTCTGTGGTAAGGAGATCATTCCTTACAAAGGAGATCAAATCTGTAGAGAGTGCCCCAAATGCTCTCTCAGCAAGCCTCTACAACAGCAGGAAGATGGCTTTACTTATGTACTCGAATCATCTTACAATGAAGACAGCATACCATTGACTGCACCCATTACTTACACAGGGTTTGATTCAGACCGGTCAGCATAAAATTGTGACTGGGAGATCATGCTTGTCAAATTTCTTAGAGTCCTTTGGTGAAGTGACCAAGAATGTTGATGAGGGCAGAGCGGTAAACGTAGTCTCTATGGATTTCAATAAGGCCTTTGATAAGCTTCCACATGCAGGCTGCTCTTGAAGGTTCCATCAAGTAGAATGTTGGGGAAACTGGCCAATTGGATTCACAGTTGGCTTGTTGATAGGAAACAGAGGGTTGAGTGGAAGGATGCTTGTAAGACTGGAGGTTGGGTCCACAGCTTTTTGTTATCTATGATTTGGTTGAGAATGTACAAGGCATGATTAGTAAGTTTGCAGATGACACTAAAATAAGTGGAAGCATGATCAGAGAGGAGGTTTATCAGAAATTGCAGCAGGACCTTAATCAGGTGGGCAAATGGGCTGAGAAATGGCAAATGGAATTTAATATAAATGTGCGAGGTCTTGCAGTTTGGAATCTCAAATCAAGGTAGAAGTTTCACGGTGAATGGGCAGGCCTTAAGGGGTGTAGTGGGCAGAGAGACCTTGGAATTCAGGTGCATGGTTCCCTGAGAGTGGAGTCACAGATCGGCAGGGCAGTGAAGAAGGCTTTTGGCACACTGGCCTTCATCAGGCAGGACATTGAGTATAGAAGTTGGGAATTTATGTTGCAGTTACACAGGACTTTGGTAAGGCCGCACGTGGAGTATTGTGTTCAGTTTTGTCACATTGTTATAGGGAGGATATAATGAAATTAGAAAGATTGCAGAAGAGATTTACAAGGACATTGCCAGGACCCAATGGTCTGAGTTATAGGTAGAGGTTGGACAAGCTAGGACCTTTTCTTTAGAGTGTAGGAGACTGAGGGGGGACCTTATAGAGCTGAATAAGATCATGAGGGATATGGATAGGGTGAATGCTCTCAGTCTTTTCCAAAGTTTAGAGAATCGAGGACGAGAGGGGACCAGTTTAAGGTTAAAGGGGAAGGAATAAAAGGGAACCTGAGCGACCACTTATTTACATAAATGGCTGGTACGTGGATGAGCTGCCAGAAGATGTGGCTGAAGGGGGTGTATTAACAACAGTTCAAAATCATTTGGATAAATATGTGGATAGGAAAGGACTGGAAGGATATGGGCCAACTGCAGGGAAATGGGGTTAGTGTGAATGGACTTTTACAAGGTGGACTCGAACCCCTTTGTTAATTAAAACCAAACACCCAGAAAAGCTCGTCTCACCTCGTAATCTGTTAAAATGTGAGTGACACAGATCTCCTACATTCCACTATTTAAACAAAAATTAGCAAGTTAGTTTCTTAACTTTAATAGTGAAGACTTAACAAAAACTATTCGCAAATACAAGCCCCTCTTTTCTTTGCTACTTACTATCTGACTCCAAATCTGTAAAACATTTGCTGTTACAACAACCCACATATTAAATGTTACAATCTCAAGACCACACAGTCTCCATCTTCCCTGCTGTTTTCACGCTCTCAGCAGTTAATCTGCTGTTGGATGGCAGTGGCTCTCGCTCTATTTTCAAAAGTCAGGGATTATATACTTCCCATGATACAATAATTCTCATAATTTGATTGCTTTCCAGGTGTACAAACAATAATATTCAAATTCCATTGGCTTCGGATATTCTGAGCACTATTTAAAGTCTTTGATTGCATTTGAATTGCTGTCAAAACAGCAACCAAAACTCAGCCTTCCTTTTCCCAACTAATTGTTACATTTGGAACAGTCTGACCTTTAGCTGGCATCTGTGGCTGCACTTTCGATTCAGCAAAACCCATCCTATCTTAAAGTGAACAGACATTGATTAGATTCCAGGCAGTAACACACCCCGGGCTATCTGTTCTTCTGTATACTAACCTCCTTGAACCCCTCGATTAGATTCCAGGCTGCAACTCACTCTGGACGATCTGTTATTCTGTATGTAACCCACCCGGAACATGTCAATTCGATTACAGGCTGTAACTCACTCAGGGGTATCCGTTATTCTAGATATAAACAACCCTAATCCCCTCGATTACATTCCAGGCTGTAACGCAGTCCGGGGTATCTGTTATACTGCATATAAACCACCCTGAACCCCTCAATTAGATTCCAGGCTGTAATACACCCCAGAACATCTGTTGTTCTGTATATAAACCATCCGGAACCCCTCAATTAGATACCAGGCTGTAAGTCACTCCGGGCTATCTGTTATTCTGTATATAAACCACCCTGAACACCTCGATTTGATTCCAGGCTGTAACCCACTGCTTGCTATCTGTTATTCTGTATATAACCCACCCTGAACACCTCGATTTGATTCCAGGCTGTAACTCACTCCGGGCTATCTGTTATTCTGTATATAAACCATCCTGAACCCCTCGATTAGATTCCAGGCAGTAACTTCCTGTCAGGGTTGAAAGGGAAGGCTGGTAGTTATAGGGAATGCTGGCTGACTAAAGAAATTGAGGGTTTGGTTCAGAAAAAGAAGGAAGCACATGTCAGGTATAGACAGGATAGATCGAGTGAATCCTTAGAAGAGTATAAAGGAAGTTGGAGTATACTTAAGAGAGAAATCAGGAAGACAAAATGCGGATATGAGATAGCTTTGGCAAATAGAATTAAGGAAAATCCAAAGTGCTTTTACAAATATATTAAGGACAAAGGGTAACGAGGGAGAGAATAGGGCCCCTCTAAGATCAGTAAGGCGGCCTTTGTGTGTAGCCACAGAAAATGGGGGAGATATGAAAATAATATTTTGCATCAGTATTTACTGTGGAAAAGGATATGGATGATATAGACTGCAGGGAAATCGATGGTGACATCTTGCAAATTGTTGCAGATATACAGAGGAGGATGTGCTGGATGTCTTGAAACTGTTATAGGTGGATAAATCCCCAGGACCTGTTCAGGTGGACCTGAGAACTCTGTGGGAAGCTAGGGAAGTGATTGCTGGGCCTCTTGCTGAGATATTTGTATCATCGATAATCACAGGTGAGATGCTGGAAGACTGGAGGTTGGCAAACGTGGTGCCAATATTTAAGAAGGGCGGTAAAGACAAGCCAGGGAACTATAGACCAGTGAGCCTGACCTCGGCGGTGGGCAAGTTGTTGGAGGGAATCCTGAGGGACAGGATGTACATGAATTTGGAAATGCAAGGACTGATTCGGGATAGTCAACATGGATCTGTGCGTGGGAAATCATGACTCACAAACTTGACTGAGTTTTTTGAAGAATTAACAAAGAAGATTGATGAGGGCAGAGCAGTAGATGTGATCCATATGGACTTCAGTGAGGCGTTCGACAAGGTTCCCCATGGGAGAATGATTAGCAAGGTTAGATCTCATGGAATACAGGGAGACATAGCCATTTAGATACAGAACTGGCTCAAAGGTAGAAGACAGAGGGTGATGGTGGAGGGTTGTTTTTCAGACTGGAGGACTGTGACCAGTGGAATGCCACAAGGATCAGTGTTGGGACCTCTACTTTTTGTCATTTATATAAATGATTTAGATGCGAGCATAAGAGGTACAGTTAGTAATTTGCAGATGACACAAAACATGCAGGTGTAGTGGATAGCGAAGAGGGTTTCCTCAGATTACAACAGGATCTGGACCAGATGGGCCAATGGGCTGAGAACTGGCAGATGGAGTTTAATTCAGATAAATGCGAGGTGCTGCATTTTGGGAAAGCAAATCTTACCAGGACTTCTACATTTAATGGTGAGGTCCTAGGGTGTGTTGCTGAACAAAGAGAACTTGGAGTGCAGGATCATAGTTCCTTGAAAGTGGAGTCGAAGGTCGATAGGATAGTGAAGAAGGTGGTTGGTATCCTTTCCTTTATTGGTCAGAGTACCGAGTACAGGAGTTGGGAGGTCATGTCGCGGCTATACAGGACATTGGTTAGGTCACTCTTGGAATATTGCATGCAATTCTGGTCTCCTTCCTATCAGAAAGATGTTGTGAAACGTGAAAAGGTTTAGAAAAGATTTACAAGGATGTTGCCAGGGTTGGAGGATTTGAGCTACAGGGAAAGGGGCTGTTTTCCCTGGAGTGTCGGAGGCTGAGGGGTGAATTATCGAGGTTTACCCTGGGGTACGGGAATCCAGAACTAGAGGGCATAGGTTTAGTTTAAGAGGGGAAAGATATGAAAGAGACCTAAGAGACAACTTTTTCACGCAGAAAATGGAACGTGTATGGAGTGAGCTGCCACAGGAAGTTGTGGAGGCTGGTACAATTGCAATATTTAAGAGGAATTTGGATCAGTATATGAATAGGAAGGGTTTGGAGGGACATGGGCCAGGTGCTGGCAGGTGGAACTAGATTGGGTTGGGATACCTGGTCGGCATTGGCAGGTTGGAACGAAGGGTCTGTTTCCATGCTGTACATCTCTCTGATTCTATGACACTATAACTCACTCCGGGCTACCTGTTATTCTGCATAGAAACCACCCTGAAACCCTCGATTAGATTCCAGTCTGTAACTCACTATGGGGTATCTGTTATTGTACACATAATCGTCCCGAATCCCCTTGATAAAATTCCAATGTGTAACTGACTTCCAATTTTAAGAGACTCTGTACATTAGCCACTTCAATCGTTTGATTAGATTCCAGTCTGTATCACACTCCTGGGTATCTGTTAGTCTGTATATTAACCATCCAATCCAAACCCTGTTAAAATTGCCCGTGGTATTCAGGGAAGTGTAGGTGAGTTGCATTAGTCAGGGGTAAATGTGGGGAAATGGATCTGGATGGGTTATTCTTCTGAGGTTCAGTGTGGTCTTGTTGGGCTGAAGGGCTTGTTTCCCCACTGTCGGGATTATATGAATCACCCGGAACCCTCTCGATTAGATTCCAACGTGTAACTCACTTCCATGTATGTGTGACTTGCATGTTTCAAAAACACCCCAAAACCTTCAATTCTATTCCACTTCGATAAACACGAGGAGCTGCATTTTGGGAAAGCAAATTTGAGCAGGATTTATACACTTAATGGTCAGGTCCGAGGGAGAGTTGCTGAACAAAGAGACTTTGAAGTGCAGGTTCGTAGCTCCGTGAGAGTAGAGTGGCAAATGGATAAGATAATGAAGGCAGCGTTTGGTATGCTTTCCTTTATTGGTCAGAGTTTTGAGTATAGACATTGAGAGGTCATGTTGTGGCTGGACTGGACATGGGTTAGGCCACTGTTGGAATATGGCGTGCAATTCTGGTCTCCTTCCTATCGGAAGGATGTTGTGAAATTTGAAAGGGTTCAGAAAAGATTTACAAGGAGGTTGCCAGGGTTAGAGGATTTGAGCTACTGGGAGAGGCTGAATAGGCTGCGGTTGTTTTCCCTGGAGCATCAGAGGCTGAGGGCTGACTTTATTGAGGTTTATAAAATCATGACGGGCATGGATAGGATAAATAGACAAAGTCTTTTCCTTGGGGTAGGGAGTCCAGAACTAGAGGGCAGAGGTTTAGTGTGAGAGGTAATATGAAAGAGACCTAAGGGGCAACTTGTTCACTCAGAGGATGGTACATGAATGGAATGAACTGCCAGAGGAAGTGGTGGAGGCTGGTGCAATTGCAACATTTAAAATGCAGCTCAATGGGTATATGAATGGGAAGATTTGTAGGGAGATGGGCCAAGTGTTTGAAAAAGAGTCTAGGGTAGGTTAGGATATCTGGTCGGCATAGATGGGTTGCACCAAAGGGTCTGTTTCCATGCTGTACATCTCTATGACTGTATGACTCCGCGATTTTGTGACTCACTACTTGTTATCTGTTACTCTGTATGTAAACCACCTCAAACCTCTCGGTTAGATTCCACTCTGTCCCTCACTCCTGGGTCTCTCTTATGCTGTATGTAAACCCTAAACCCCTCATTTAGATTCCAGTCTGGAACTCACTCCTGGGGATCTGTTATTGGATCTGTGAAGTGATCCTTTTTGGATGTTAGACCGAAGACAAGATAAACTAAATGGTCAAATGTTACATTGGGAGCAGGAACACAGAAAGCTGCTGGTTCATTTCTGTCCTGTTACATATCTCCAAGTTTCAGATTGGGGCTGAATTTCTGTCACAATGGGGAAAGTCTCAAAAGCTGTTTACTGTCCTGTATGAATGCATCATCATAACATGAATTCCCTTGCAAGATAGGAAATGGAGACAGCTTCTGGAAGGTGTCTGTATCTCTGTGTGTTTGATTCTGTGTGTCTGTGTATGCACGTTCATGTGTGATTCTGTGTGCGTGTTCAATGTTTCATATATTTTCGAACTGTATTGATGTTACCAGTCTCTCTTGCTTTTCCTTATTTATAAACTCAATGTCATCGTTTTGCTGATATAAAATGGTGGCTGTGGACAAATCTAAAATGTCTGCCTGACTGATTTGTGTCAGGAATACTTTCAGCAAGGGAGAGGGGGCAATGTGTCAAAAGCCATTGCCATTCATTGATGCTAGCAGAGATAGGAAATGGAGACAGCTCTTTGAAGGTGATTAAAATGCAAATCCCAGAACCTGTTTACAGTGAATGTGGAGAGACAATGTGACATTCCAGTAAGGTCTGTCTTACTTTCCAAGCTCCTAATATATGAGAGAAATATAATATACAAAACCTCATAGAGCTCAGCCACTGAATTGTAGATTTGCAGATTTGGATCAGAATCCTGCCTGGCTAGGTCGATCCCAAATTGAAGGGTTTCTCAAATCCCACACTGATCTTCTGAGGGTTCAACTTGTGTGTTGTCTACAAATAAAAGAAAATACTGCACCTGCAATTGAACAAAACTCTTTCTGGAACTTTGTGCATCTGTTGGTTTAAGTATCGTTCAACAGGATTGAAGATAAATGAGACAGTGAGAGATAGGCAGCACTGTAACCAGAATGGCAGTGCAGTATAAAAGGTATATTAATACTTTCAGTGAAAGGGGAATACAAGAGAATAGTCCTCAAACTAGGAAAGTTGGGAGTCAGTAAAGTTGTGTAGTTTGTGACTGCATTGTGTTTATGTGAGTCAAGATTTGAAACCACTTGGCCAATAGCACACTTTGTGACTCACTCCCAGTTACAAGTTATTTCACATAAAAAGGTTAACATATCCCTCGATTAGATTTCAGGCTATAACTCACTGCGGGCTACCTGTTATTCTGTATATAAACCACCCTGAAACCCTCGATTAGATTCTAGGCTGTAACTCACTCCGGGGTATCTGTAATTCGTATATAAACCACCCCGAAGCCCTTGATTAGATTCCAGATTGTAACTCACTCCGGGGTATCTGGTATTCTATATTTTAACCACCCGAACCCCTCGATAAGATTCCAGTCTGTAACTCACTCCGGGCTATCTGTTATGTTGTATATTAACCACCCTGAACCCATTGATTTGATTTCACTTCCTGACATGTTGAGCTCATGTTCCCAACACAATCTAATCTCAATAATGATTAATGTATCACTGGTCCTCCTAACTGCTGGCACTCCCATCATGTTAACTTTCTGATGTTTACGTACATGATTACCTGTAGCAGTGAGTCGCCGGTAGACAGAGTGGTGCTGAACACATTTGGCACATTTGCCTTAATCATTGAGTATAGGAGTTGTGGTGGCATGTTGTATCTGTACAGGATGTTGGTGAGGCCACTTCAAGAATACTGCGTACAACTCGGATTTCTGCAGAAATAATTTACCTGGATGTTCCAGGACTCGAGGCTTGAGCTATTGGGAGAGTCTAATTACGTTGAGGTGTTTCCCTCTGGAGTGTCAGAGGTTGAGAGGCAGCATTATAGAGGTTTATAAAATCATCAGCGGCATGGATATTCTGAACAGCCATGTTCTGCTCCCTAGGATAGGGGAGTCCAGAACAAGACAGCATAGGTTGAAGGGGAGAGGGCGAATGATTTAGAAGGGACCTGAAGGTAAATGTTTCACACAGAGAGTAGTGTGTGTACAGAAAGTGCAGTCAGAGGAAGTGGTCAAGGCGGATACAATCACAGGAGGATTATTGGCCAAATGCTGGCAAATGGGTCTAAATCAGATTTGATATCTGATCGGAGTGAACAGATTGGACTAACGGGTCTGTTTCCATTCTGCATGACTCTCTGATTCTATAAGAGGGATGACGAATAATTCTGAAAGGACTTTTCAAGTCAGAATTGTCTTCAGTGGAAAGTTATCGTGTCTCTATGTTCACATTGAATGAAAGCTACGTTAGTTAAATATTTGACAAAGAAATGAGTCATGCACAATGGGACGCAGACAGCAAAGTGGGGCTGAGACCACAATCTGATCAGCTACAATCTTAGTGCCTGGTGGAGATGGCACAAAGTATCTAATGACCAACTCCTGCTCCTCAGTCCCATGTTCCTGTGTTTCATTCAGCCCCTCAAACCTGCTAGACAGGAGAGGTTGGAGGCTACTTACTCCTAGAACCTGTTGCACAGAAACACAGGAGATCATTCAGCCCCTCAGTACTGTCCCACACGGTTTGAAGTGAATTGGGAATGTAATTGGAAAACCCAGGCTGGGTAGGAAAGAGGCCCCTCATCTCTCTTCACACAGCTTCCCCTCACTGCAACTTGTGCTTCATTTGTTGGTCATGTTGTAGACCCAGATTCAGTGTGAATACAGCTCCCATACCTCACTCAGGGATTGCTCACAATATCCTCTGGTCTCCTTGTCAACAACATTCAATACCAGAACATTCATGAAAATAACACCCACTAACTTTCCAATAACAGAATGGGAGAACATCAGAAACAGGGGCATGTTGTTCACCCCCCAAGCCTGCCTTGCCCTTCACTAAGATCATGACTGATCTGCTCTTCGTCTCAAATTCTCTTTCATATCCAATTCTTCATAGCCCTGACCTCTTTGACAGTCAATTTCCATCTACCTCCTCTTCAAATACGTTCAGTCTTCTAGCTCCCCGAACACTCTTGAGGAGAGAAATCCTGACATTCAATCCGACCTGTTTGAAGAAAACACTTGCTGCTCCTATATCATGGCCTATTGATGTGAACAAAAGAGGTTGAGACAAGGGTTCAGGTAAAAATGACTGGTCCCGATATCAAGGCAGTGGTTGACTTCTGTTGACATCAAGGAGCTTGACAAAACTGGACTTAATGGGAATCAGAATAACCTCTCCAGTGTTTGGGGTCAAACATGGCACAAAGGAAGATGTTCACCATCTCAGTCCTGGGTCACCTCTGTGGGAGATCCTCAGGGTAGCTTCCTCTTCACAAACATCTTCAGCTGCTTCATCAATGTCTCCCCGCCCCCACCCTCCCCACCATAAGATCAGAAGTGGGGATGGTCACTGAAGATTCCACAATGTTCAGAACGTTTTGTCACCCGTCAGTTCCTGAACTGGTCTTTGTCCATGTGAAGCAGGATCCAGACTCCATTGAGGCTTGTGCTGTTAAAGTGTCCATAATATTCATGTAACAGCACTGGTGGGCACTGCACATTGCCAAAGTAAAACAAGCGTTCATTCAGCAGCTCACACTGGTTTCACAGGAATATGAGGAAGTCATTCAGCGCATTAACAGTATTAGAGTCGATCAGGAACAGCCCATTCAGTGCCTCCAGCGTATTACTCAGGAAGAGAAGGAGTCCAGTGTGATGGACCACACAGAGCCCCTCGAAAATATTTGAAGGAGGTAGCCTTGACTCCAATGTTTTCATATTTTAAAGGAAATGTAAACTGTCTGTTCCAGATACAATGTGATTGATCAAACTACTCGGTGTGAAGCAAAACACCATCTACTTAAACACGAAAGAGAAAATGAAACCAAAGAAAGAGGAATTTAGAATAACGTAAGTCTATTGGACAGCTTAATAGAATAATAGATCTAGGAACTATGACTAATGAACTGTTCCAATATAGGAAACTCCCATAAACACAGCCCCTGGCAAAAATAAATATTAAGACACAGATTGTCACAAACATTTCTCCAATCCAGGAATTAAAAACAACATGAAGAGAAATTTCAGAGAGGGTAGCAACCGGGAAACATTCACTGAAGCTTCCAACTCTGTGGAGATCCCAATAGTTTCTGATGTTGCCGAGAAACCAAAACCCAGAGATCCTAATCTGTGAGAGCTGGCCACACACATTCAGGCTGCATTAAAATAAACACAAGGCCTCGCTAGCTGTTTACTCAAGTGGTCTTAACTAGCCAGCTTGGTCACGATCGTTCAACCTCTCTCTTAAAAGAAATCAGGACAAAATAACCTCTTAAAGCTGCAGCGTTGTCACACTAGTCAGTACAATGAGCTGTCAAACAGGAACCAGGGGTAACCAGTCAGGCCCTTGGCCCTGTCCAATCGGACGAGGTTGAAGCCAATCACTCCCTTGAGTCACTCACACAGGAACAGCAGGAGGCCGTTCCCACCTCAATGCACTTACACGGGGGCAGAATGAGGTAATTTTTGCTGATTCCTGATGAATGTCTTAGGCCCCAAACTTTGATTATCCTGCTCCTGGGATGCTGCCTGACCCGCTGTGCTTTTCCAGCAATTGTCTCTCTACTCTGATCTCCAGCATCGGCAGTCTTAAGGGTCTCCTAATTGATGCTGTAACATGATGAACAAGTGGGGCAGAGGCTGCACAGACAGACTGTTCCACGTTGTTCCTCTTGGCTCCGTTGCTTCTGATACACATGTGGGACCTTAACGTGGTTTTCTCGTGGTGAGCAGGGAAGCCATATGTCTTGTGTGAAGTCTCAAGAAGGCACCTTCCATCTCCACGAAGACAGCCTGGTGTTCTCTATGTAGGGCGGAATCTGGTGGGAATGTCTACCTGTTTCAGATGGAAGGTAGTGTGGCTGCTGTTGGGGATTGTGAGCAACCTGACATTCAGTACGGGTTCACATGCTGACTGCAAAATAACATGGGGAGAGTTAATTAAGGCATATAAACTATTAGGAAAGTCACGTTAGACTGATGAATGGACTCTCTAAGTTCAAATAATGGTGATCTTGTTCATGTTGACCTTGTCTAGTGCATGTCCTGTGCAGTGTAACCTGTGTGCCTTACTCTGTCCAAGTCTATTTCCACCCTATGATCTGTCTGGCCATGCTTACTATGATCTGCCTCCACTGCTCATAAATAAAGTGTTTCCCTGTACTGAGGTACACGTGACAATAAATCAAACCAATCAATCCTGGGTAAAGTATGGAATTTCTCTCCCTGTCAATGTCTGATTTGGAAATAAGTGATCGCTGCCACTCCTCGTGTTTCAGCGTCACCATTTCTTCGTCTCTCACAGCTCTATAGATTAAACACTCAGCTTATTCACTCTATCCTCATGTTACCATCACTCGTGTCTGTGGTAAGGGAATCATTCCATACAAAGGACATCAAATCTGTAGAGAGTGCCCCAAATGCTCTGTCTCCAAGGCTCTTCAATAGCAGGAAGATGGCTTTACTTATGTACTTGAATCATCTTACAATGAAGGACAGCATATCATTGAATGCACCCATTACGTACAGAGGGTTTGATTCGGAGCAGTCAGCATAGACTTGTGAGTGGGAGATCATGCTTCCCAAATTTCTTAGAGTCCTTTGATGAAGTTACCAGGAGGTTTGATGAGGGCAGAATGGTAGACGTAGTCTCTATGGATTTCCGTAAGGCCTTTGGTAAGGTTCCACATAGCAGGCTGCTCAGGAAGGTTACATCTCGTAGAATGCGGGGGGAACTGGCCAATTGGATACACAGTTGGGTCGTTGGTCGGAAGCAGAGGGTTGAGTGGAAGGATGTTTGTCAGACCCGAGGCTGGGTCCATTGCTGTTTGTTGTCTATGATTTGGTTGAGAATGTACAAGGTATGATTAGTAAGTTTGCAGATGACACTAAAGTAATTGGGAGCATGATCAGTGAGGACGTTTATCAGAAATTGCATCAGGACCTTAATCAGGTGGGAAATGGACAGAGAAATGGCAAATGGAATTTAATATAGAAGCCTGAAGTCTTGCATTTTGGAAACTCAAATCAAGGTAGGAGTTTCATGGTGAGTGGGAGGGTCTTCAAGGGTGCGGTTGGCAGAGGGACCTTGGTGTTCAGGTGCACGGTTCTCTAAAAGTGGAGACACAGGTAGACAGGGCAGTGAAGAAGGCTTTTGGCACATTGGCCTTCATCAGGCAGGATATTAAGTATAGAAGTTGGGACCTTATGTTGCAGTTACACAGGACTTTGGGAAGGCCGCACTTGGAGTATTGTGTTCAGCTTTGTCACCTTGTTATGGGGAGGATGTTATTAAATGAGAAAGAGTGCAGAAGAAATTTTCAAAGATGTTGCCATGATCCAATGGTCTGAGTTATAGGGTGTGGTTGGACAAGCTAGGACCTTTTCTTTAGCGTGTAAGAGACTGAGGGAGTCCTTATAGAGCTGTATAAAATCACGAGGGGTATGATGTGGTTAATGTTCTCAGTCTTTTTCCAAGGTGTAGAGATTCGAGGATGAGAGGGGATCAGTTTAAGGTTAAAGGGGAAGGAATAAAAGGGAACTTGAGGGGCCACTTCTTTACACAGACGGCTGGTACGTGGATGAGTTGCCAACAGATGTGGTTGAGGGGGATACATTAACAACATTTCAAAAACATTTGGATAAATATGTGGATAGGAAAGGACTGGAAGGATATGGGCCAACTGCAGGGAAATGGGGTTAGCGTGGATGGACATTTACAAGGTGGACTCAAACCCCTCTGTTAATTAAACCCAAACATCCAGAAAAGCTCGCCTCACCTCGTAATCTGTTAAAATATGAGTGACACAGATCTCCTACATTCCACTATTGAACAAAAATTATCAAGTTAGTTTCTTAACTTTAATAGTGAACACTAAACAACAACTATTCACAAATACAAGCCCCTCTTTTCTTAGCTACTTACTATCTGACTCCAACTCTGTAAAAATATGCTGTTCCAACAACCCACATATGAAAATTAAAACCTCAAGACCATGCAGTCTCTATCTTCCCCGCTGTGTTCACTCTTTCAGCTGCTGATCTCCCTGGGTCATTTTGTTTTTATTGCAAGTAGGTTTACGTGAACATGTGTCTTTGATAGAGAGTGATGGAGATGGTCAGTTAGCAGTCCTGCTCTACAGCAGTTGCTCGGCTGTTGGATGGCAGCAGCTCTCCCTCCAGTGTTCAAAATGCTGGGTTTATATACTCCCCATGATATCGTAATTCTCATAATTTGATTGCTGTCCAGGTGTCCAAACAATAATATTCAAATTCTGTTGGTTTCCGGTATCCTGAGCGTTATTTAAACTCTTTGATTGTATTTGAATGGCTGTCAAAACAGCAACGAAAACTCATGTATCCATTTCTCATCTAATGCTGACATGTGGAACAGTGTGACATTTAGCTGGCATCTGTGGCTTTAATTTCTATTCAACAAAACCCGATCTGTCTTAAAGTGCCCATACATGTTTTTAGCTTCATAACATCTTCCCACTTCAGAAAATAAAATGGACCAGCAGAATGAAAAGATGGCTACATTTATTTTCCTCTCATTCTTAATCCCAATTATATGAAATACAAAAGTAATAATCTCAGTTATATCATTCATATTAATTCTGCACACCAATACAACACTGGAATAAGTCAAATCTTATCTCCATTGCTTTCCTTTAAATCCGCGAAAATCCATCTGCTATCACATTGTAGGAGCCGCAGCATGTACATTTTGTGAGTTTAAAGTCGGTAAAGTCGGTAAGGTAAGACTCCAATGAAATAGTCTCATATTCTGGTCTTTAACTATTCCAAAATCTCCTACAATTTGTTTGTCATACACATATTAAAATATGGTCAGGCCAGTGTGAAACTTAATCATTCTTGTTCAATAATGGAGATTTTGTATTTTTCTTCTGGTGGATATTGAGTTTTTTCGAAGTAACCAATTAGCCATTCAATCCCATCATCCTCTTTCTGTATCAATACATCTCCGACCCCGATATCCTGAGCATCAAACACAATTTTCAAAGGGTTTCAGAATATTTCGTGCAGGTAAAGCTGGTGTGGTGATTAATCCTGCTTTAAAATTCTCAAATGCCTCCTGGCATTGTTCTGTCCACCACAATTCTGTTTCCTTCTTTCATAGATCCATCAGTGGTGCCAATACGTTGCTGAAGTTTGGAACAAACTTCCGATAGAATCCAATCAGTTCCAAAAATTGAAGCACCTCTTTCTTCGAGGATGGTTGTGAAAATTCCTCAAAGCCCTTCGTCTTTGTGTTCCATGGGGTCAACCTTCCAATGTCCAATGTAATGTCCCAAGAACGTCACCAAGGCCTTCGCGAATTCTGTTTTCTTGAAGTTTATTACCAAGTTTGCTTCTTGTAATCGTTCAACCTGCTCTGCCAACTGTAACATGTGAGCTTTCAATCACTTGCGAAAGATCACTATAACATACAGTTAAAATGCACCATTTGTTCATATGGCCACAACTCTGTTTCTGAGTCTTAAATGTGTGGTGCATTATTCATTCATATGGATAATGGATGAAAAACTCGATAAAGTTTTTTGTCATCTCTGGTATCTTTACTAGATAGTTTAACTGACACCACATTTTTTTTTAATTTGAAAGGGGTCACTAAACCTGGCTTTGAAGAGATTTCTTACCACTGGTGGCAATACTAATACGTCATCCCCTCAGGAAATTTTCAAAGTTTCACTGTTTCTGTCTGCCACCTGCTTCATTCTATGCTGTGCTCTTCAGATACTGTTTAGCTAACTCACCTACTCCATCTACTCTCTCCTTCACCTCATACACATAATCCAGGTGTGAGATTTCCGACTTTGGTTCTGTCAATTTATATGCAATTAATTTCAAAGGACCTCTCACTTCATGTACGAATATTAACTCGAAGGAAGTAAAGTGAGTAGATTTATTTGGGGCATCTCTAATGGCAAACAATTTAATGGGGCACCTTTATCCCAATCATTTGGCCAACCCCGACAGTACGCTGTTAACATAGTCTTCAGCATCTGATGCTAACTTTCCAAGGCTCTCTGGGATTCAGGATGGGAGACACTTGATTTGAATTGCTGTATGCCTAAGCCATCCATGACTTCCTTAAACAGCTGAGCAGTACAATGAGACCCTTGGTCTGACTGAATCTCTCTGGGTAGCCCACAGCGAGTAAAGAAAGCTCCCAACTCCTCCACCTCCCTTTTTACCTTAACACTCCATAATAGAATTGCTTCTGGAAATCTGGTAGACACATCCATTATGGTCAGCAAATATTGGTTTCCACTTTTACTTTAGAAAGGGGTGCTACACAATTAATCATAACCCACGTGCAAGGTTCTTCGAATGCAGGAATTGGCAAGAAAGGTGCTGGTTTTATTACTGCCTGTTACTTACCTACCATTTGGGATGTATGTCACGTATAACAAAAATTAACAGCGTCCTTGTGCATTCCAGGCCAGTGGAAATGCTTCTGTACCTTAGCCTGAGTCTTTTGTCCACCTACGTGACCGCCTGCAGTTAGTTTATGAGCTACCCGTAACACTGTACGTTGCTGCTAACACAATCTGGTGCACTTCGGCCCATTTCCCTTCTGCAGTAACCTATCGGGGTCTCCATTTTAATTTTATGATTCAATCTTTTGGTTTTAACGTTCAACTATATACTGAATCCTTCTCTCTGTGTGTGCATGTGTATGTGTGTGTGAATGTGTGTGTATATATCTGTTGTAAGTCCATTAACCTTTCTGGACTAAACACCTCTGCCTGATCCTCTGCCTGTTCAGGTTTTTCCTGCACCGTTACATCAAACAGGGGGTCAGTTCACTGAGCATCAACTCATTTGTCTTTTTTGTTCGATTTTCCTTCCTGCTGTAACTTATGAAAGTGGGATCTTGTTACTACACACTCTGGAAAAATTCCTGGGTAATTTTCTTTTAACTCACCAATTCCCTAGTTTTCCTTTGGCTTCTCCACCACAAGGGGTGCCTATCCCACCTCGCCTCCTGCTAAATCGTTCCCAAGAACAAACTGCATTCCTGGAACTGACACTCTGTTATTCACTGTCACTGTTACTTCCCTAATCTTGATTTGGCATTCCATCCTGATGTTACACATGGGAATGCTTAATTTCTGTCTCCATTCCACACGTTAACACGGTCTTGATTAACATGCCAGAAAGAGTGAAAATACTTTCATTTCTTACTAATAGCGGCCAACAGAAATTGAGGACTGCAGATGCTGGAGATGAGAGTTGTAAAGTGTGTGGCTGGAAAAGCACAACATGTCGGCAGCATCCGAGGGGCAGGAGAGTTAACGTTTCAGGTATAAATACTTCATCAGGAAAGTGGGGGGTAAGGGAGGGGGAAGGAGGTTGAGAAATAAATAGGAGGGTGGGGTGGAGCTGGGTGGAAGGGAGCTTGGAAGGCGATAGGTAGATGCAGGTGGGGTGTGATGGTGACAGGTCGGACAGGAGGGTGATAGGACTCCTATCGGTGGTAGGACAGCTGGAAACCTCAAACTGTGCAGCATCAACGTTGACTTCACCAAATTCCAAATCTCCCCTCCATCAACATCTCCCAGATCCAACCGTTCAACCTAGCACTGCCCTCTTGAACCGCCCTAACTGGCCATCTTCCTTTCCACCTATTGACTCCACCCTCCCCTCCAACATATCACTATCACTCCCACCTACATCTTCTTATTGCCTTCCCAGTGACCCTCCCACCAGCACAGCTACTACCCTCATATTTATCTTTCAGCCCCCTTGTCCCCCCACCATGTCCCTGACGATGGGTTTCTGCCTGATATTTGATTGTCCTGCTGTTTGGATGCTGCTTGATCTGTTGTGCTTTTCTGGCGCCTCAGTTCTCAACTATTACAGACTGAGCAGATCCCATATCTCACAAAATTATAACTTCTCGTCCTTCTCCCCCTGTTCTTTCTGAGTAAACATTATCTACAGAGACGAATTCTTTAGAGAGATCAGGCACTGCCTCCATACCCAGACCCTGCCTCGGCTGTGCACTCTCCTGCAGCTCCTCGGCTCTACTTGGGGTCTGCTTTACCAGTTTCACTAATTCCACTGTGCTTAGCCTCTACTAACACATCATTCCCCAAAGTGCCTTCATTCAACGCCCATCACGGTGTGTCCCAGCTTACTGCAGTGAAACCACCTTTTCCCAGTGCCCTTCTTAAACCATCGGCACTGTCATTTTATGTTTTCCACTCCCTTATAGTGAGAACACCTGAGGCCTTTCACCACCTTTCAACCCCCTTGGGCTTCTTCCTTCACCTGTGGTAAACTATTGTGATCTACTGTTCCCTTTGTAATGTGTGATCGTCCCTTCTCCCAATTTCTATCCCTCACAGGATGAAACTCCCGCCAGAAGCTAAATATCATCTCATGCCCCAGTGCATATTTACCTGCCCTTTCTGCCGTGCTTCTCACTTCTTGAACTTTCGGTACATTCACATGAATTCTTACTATCTCTGGAAGTGAGTCTTTTAACTTCTCCAGCAAATTAATCTCCCTTCAACCCTCACAGGTCTTATCCATTTTTACGGCCATCACCCACCTGTCAAAATGACTGTGGTTACTTCTTTCAAACTCAATATAAGACTGACCTGTTTCCATCTCTATTTTTCTGAACATCTGTCTATATGCTTCTCGTACCAATTCATAACCAATCAATATCGCCAATTTGACATCTTGATAATCTCTTGACCCCTCATCTGATAGCGTTTCCATACCTCACCAGCTGTGCCCACCATCTTCGTCTGAACTAGCATTACCCACAATTTCACTGGACACGTCATCTGACGAGCCATTTTTTCAAATCAAATAAAAAAGGTTTTGACATTTTTGTCACCGAAATATGGCAAGTTATTAACATAGTTGTATACATCCCTATGTTCTCCCTTCATCTCCATCCTGTTAACTTAACTTTCTTGTCTAATTCCCAACTTCTGCATTTCAAATTTTCTCTCTCTTTCTTTTTCCTCTCTTTCTCTTTCTTCTCTCTCTATTTCCTTCCCTTTAGTTATCTTCTATCTCCAGTTGCCACATTTGCAATTTAAGTTTTTTCTAACTCTACTGCAGTTGCCTATTTCTCTGATACATCAAAGTGCTTGACCAACTCCATAACAATTTCAGCTTCCCTTTTCTCCCTGGTTAAACTCACTTCCAACCTATTTACTAATTCTAAAAAATGTCCTCCTTCTGTCTTTCTAAACTTCCTTGGAAAATTTGGGAACCTCTTTAGTAATGTTAAAAGCCATTTCCCTCACTTTTGATTTAATCAACCACAAGTAACAAAATTAAACGAATTTTCCCACTGGTTTTATTTGAAGATCAAAGTCACTAATTGCAATGAGTTGGAATTTGCTGGGACCTGTTGTATCTCAAATCTGTTCAAGTCGGTCCAAGTGCCACACGGCAAGGCGCCAAAACTGTTATGACAGCAATGTAGAACCCCTCTGTTAATTAAAATCACACACCCAGAAAAACTCACCTCACATCATAATCTGTCAAAACGTGAGCGACAGAGAACTCCTAAATTCCACTAATGAACAAAAAATAACAATTTATATGTGTGCAAGTTAGCTCGTTAAGCTTGAAGGTTTGTTTTCAGAAGTTTCGTCACCATGACGAAGTGACATCATCAGTGAGAGTATCTGGTGAAGTGCTGGTGGTATGTCCGACCTCTCTATTTATAGGTCTTGGTTTCTTAAGATGGGTGATGTCATTTCCGGTTATTTTAACAAGACAATGTAGACAGGATCTAAATTGATCCGTTTATTGATGGACTTCTGGTTAGAACGCCATTTCTCTAAGAAGGTCCTTGCATGTCTTAGCATGTGTGTGTTTTGTCACAGTCAAAGTGATGCCTTTCTTTGTCTGTATGTATGAAACATAGTGATAGTGCGTCATGTCTTTTGGTGGCTAGCTGGTGTTCATGTATCCCCATAACACGACAACAGGACAGTTTCAATGGTCAAAAAATGATTTTATATACACTGTTTAATCAATGTGTGTGTGCAGACAAGCCGCATTTTCCATACGTGCGCAACACATTGTAAATGAACAACAGAGACACAGTTAACGAAAAATGATGCACATGATGTATAAAATTGATAAAACATTAAAACATGATTTGATCCTCTCAACGTTCCCTCCTTTTCTGGAATTCCCTACTCTACTCTCTCATTCTTACCAGGATGAGTGCTCCAAATTCTTGATTCTAATATCCCAACTTATTTCAGTTAATCCCCTTCAATATATTGGCCTGTTGGGTTCTTTCCAAAGCTAGTGTCTGTCATATAATCGGAGATAAATATTCTGGCATCAGACTCAGCATTTGAACATATTACTCTGTTGTACACGCACTGTACCAAGGACCACAGCACACAGGCATTGCCAAACCATTGGGGAATGTTCATCTACTTCTTTCGATCATGTAGTTTTCTCATTTTCCACATCTCCAGATCTATATCCTCTCTCCCTTTGCATCTAGTTAAGAAATCCACCAATTATTCTTCGTGTCCCATCTCCCAAAACTCCTTCTTTCAGTTTATATCTAATGCTTTCTTCAAGATGTAATGTGGTTATAATTAAGCAATATAACTACCAAGACATGCGGGAGGAACTGGCCAGAGTTCATTGGAAGGGGAGCTGAACAGGAAAGACCATGGAGCAGCAACGGGAGGAGTTTCTGGGGATAATTCAGAAGATAATACCAGAAATGCAACCCCAAGAAGATGAAACATACTCATGGGAGGACAAGGCAGCCATGAGTGATAAGGCATCAAACCAAAAGAGGAAACATACAATGTGGTGAAGATGATTGGGAAACCAGAGAATTCATTGGCTCTGAAACTACATAAGGCTGGCATTACTGACACTACAGAGCTCTTAATCATAGTCAGGGAAAGGAACAGAGGAAACACATTCTCTTTAAACACAGAAGATGGTATTTCTCAAGGAAAAAGTTTCAGGTGAATTAAACATTTGCATTAAGATCAGTTAAATGCTTTTGTGGAATGTGTCAGATTGGAAGCAAGACCCGGGGAGACAGATCCTCAACAGAATGAGAGTTTGAGAATGGAAGTATTTCCACATCAGAAACCAGGTTAGGTCACTGAGTGCAGGGCTGATGGGTGAATGGGTCTCAGTGAGAATTGGGGAACAGACAGCAGAGTTTCATTGCAGATATTGCAGCTCGAATCTGCGTATTCATGTAGTGCTGTAGACCACAGCAGCAGGAGAAGCAGACCTGCATTCAACCACAACCTGTACCTTTTTGCCAGGGTAACACTTCAGTTTGTCATTACCATCAACACCATCTATGGCTCAGTGACGAGTGTGGGTGAACATGTCAGAGTCAGAATCACATGAACCTTAACCTGATGCTAACTCATTAAAGCTGCCAGACTTGACAAACAGATCTGATCGAAGCCCTGCAGTCCTGTCACGTTCAGTTATAAAATGGTGATGGATGATTAATCAATTGACTGGGGGCGAAGGTTCCACAAACATTCCGATCCTAAATAATGGAACAGACCTGCACATCAATGTAAAAGAGAAGGATGTTTCATCTGCAGCGTCCTCTGCCAGAAGTATTGAGTCGATGATACACCTCACCCTCATCACGATGCCCACAAAATCACAGATGTCAGCCTTCAATCAATTTCAATTGCTGCACGTGACATGAAGAAACAGCTGAACAGAGTAGATAAGACACAGTCAATGGGCCCTGACACCATTTCTGCAACAGGACTGAAGACTTGTGCTGCACAACAAGCTGTGTCCCTGGGGAAACTGTTTCATTCCAGCTCCAACTCCGACATCTCCATGGCAGTGTGGAAAATTACTCAGCTATGTCCCGCTTCCGAAGAGGGGAATAATTACAATCTGAACAATTACCACTCCCTCAGTCCCATCACGACAGTCAAATTGGTTGGAGTTCTTTTTGACAGAGCTGGCAAACAGCAGAGAAATAACCAGCTCAGTGTGGTTTCCAATAGGTCCCCATGTGTAGATGGTGCTGTTGTGGAAATGTCACTGGATTACTAATCCAGACCAGGCTAATGCTCTGGCAGCGGGTGCAAGTTAAAGACAATTAATAAAATATCGGGATCAAAAATCTGGTGTCAGGCCAGAATCACATGAACCTTAACCTGATGCTAACTCATTAAAGCTACCAGACTTGACCAACAGATCTGATCGAAGCCCTGCAGTCCTGTCACGTTCAGTTATAAAATGGTGTTGGACGATTAACCAATTGAACAATTTGAAGCCAATATCGATTGTAAACAGAATTTCCTTCTCCAATATACTTTTAGGAAGTGAATCTCCCATGATTTCTTTTTAGATTACTTCCAGTGTGGAAACAGGCCCTTCGGCCCAACCAGTCCACACCGCCCCGCCGAAGCGTAGCCCACCCATACCCCTACATCTACACCTTACCTAACACTACGGGCAATTTAGCATGGCCAATTCACCTGACCTGCACATCTTTGGACTGTGGGAGGAAACCGGAGCACCCGGAGGAAACCCACGCAGACACGGGGAGAACGTGCAAACTCCACACAGTCAGTCGCCTGAGGCGGGAATTGAACCCGGGTTTCTGGCGCTGTGAGGTAGCAGTGCTAACCACTGTGCCACCGTGCCGCCCAATTTCCTGGGCTGGACTAAAACTGACTCCAAAGACCCTGACATGTGATAAACATTTCAATGGTCTCTGAAATGGTCAAGCAAAACACTCATTTGTATCAAACTACTCCGAGGTCTGAAAGGATGAAACCGGACAGAACACCCGGCCTCAGCATCAGTGTCGGAAAAGGGAATGGGAACACAGTCCTGTCGACTCTGCAGAGACCTCCTTCCTAACATCTGAGAGCTTGTGACAGCATTTACAGAGCTTTCCCACAGACTGCACAGAAACAGCGGGAAAGGAGTAGGTCATTCAACACATTGAGCCTCCCCCATTCTAGTTCATGGAAAAAACTCTCCTCAATGCACTTACCCCACACGATATACATATCCGTTAATGTGAGTAACCTTGGGAAGCTATAAAATAGGAAGTGCAGTAGTACATTTGGTCTATCGAGTTTGCTACCCAATTCATTGTAATGATGGTTGGCCCTTCATTTCCACACCGTACTCCTGCTCTCCCACCATCCCTTTACTGTCTCTAAATCCTTATCTATAATCAATGTCTCGGTTTCCAGGTGCGAGCGAATTCTCCAGGTTCACCAGTCAGTGAGTGCAGACATTTATTCTCATCTCAATGCAGAGTGACCTGCTTCCAATCTGACTCACCCTGTCAGAGTTTTGGATATTTCACTGAGATCTCCATTCATTTTCCTAAACCCCGTGGAATACTGGCCCAGTCTCCCCAATCTCTGCTCCCACAACAAGCCCGTAATCCCAGAGATCAGTCTGGTCATCCTTCACTGCTCTCCATCAATGTCAGGTTTGCCCTTTATTAGGTAACGAGACCAAAACTACACACAATACTGCTCGGGATGATATCTCACCAGGCACTTAGGGCTGCAGTAAGACACCCTTACTTCTGGACTCACATCCCCCTGAAATGAAGGTTAACACACCATTTATCTTCATCACTGCTTTCTGTTTCTGCAATATTGTTTTCAGCATCTGGTGTACAGGGAGATGCAGATCCTTTTTAATCTTGCAGCTCCCCACTTGGTGTGTCTGTGTACACTGGGCAGCGTGCCAATCTCCATGCCCAGTATTGACAACTGGTTGCAGAACTCTCTGCACTGCAGGGACCTCAGAGGTTTATGCAGAAGGAAACAACAAACAGGAGCATGCCTCCCTTTGTAGATCAACATGTTTCAACCAATCCTTCCCAAATGGTACGCTGGCAATTTATTGTTTTCACCAAAGGGCACACCGTCACCTCTATACACATTGTTCTCCATCTGTCACGTATTTACCCATTCTCTCCACTTGTCTTAGTCTTCTCGGTGCTTTTTTACATCCTCCTTACCCACTCACAATCCCACATCCGTTAGTGCTTTCAGCAGGCTGGGATATATTGTATCTGATTCCAGCAACCAAATGTTTAAAGGGCATTGTGAACAGCTGGGCCCCAAGCACTGATCCCTGTGACACCCCAGCAACCTTCCTCAGTTAATTTCTATTTATTTATTTCTCGGAGTCACTGGCGGGGCCAGCATTGTCCTATCCCTAATTGCGAAGGTGGTGGTGAGCTGCCTTGTTGAACCGCTGCAGTCCACCTGCTGCTGTTGACCTCCAATGCCATTAGGGAGGGAATTCCAGGCCTCTGATCCAGTGACTGTGAAGGAGCAGTGATAAATTTCCAAGTCAGGATGGTGAATGGCTTGGCGTGGAACCTGAAGATGATGGTATCCCCATACATCTGTAGCCCTTGTCCTTCTAGATAGATGTGGTCGTGAGTTGGGAATGTGGTCTCTGAGGATCTTTGGTGAATCATTTCATTGCAGCATGTAGATAGTAAAACACTGCTGCTGCTGCTGAGCGTTGATGGTGGAGCATTGTGGGTGAACGGACGGTCAAACTGGCTGCTTTGTCCTGGATGGTGTAAAGCCTCTTGAGTGTTGTTGTGGCTGCACTCATCCAGACAAATTGGGAGTCTCCTATTACACTTCTGACTTATGCATTGTCGATGATGGACAGACGTTTGGAAGTCAGGATGTGAGTTACTCGCCGCAGTATTCTTAGCATCTAATCTGCTGTTATAGTTACTGTGTTTATGTGGCGAGACCAGTGTGTTTCTGAGCAATGATTACCCACCAGGACTTTGATACTGGGAGATTCAGTGATAGTAACACCATTGAATGCCAAGGGGCAGGTTAGATTGTAATTTACTGGTGATGGTCATGGTCTGGCAATTGCGGGGCCTGAATATTCCTTGCCATTTGTTAGCCTGGATACTATCCAGATCTTGTCGCATTTGGACATAGACTGCTTCAGTATCTGAGGAGCCACAAATGTTGCAGAACATTGTACAATCATTGGCGAACATCCCCACTGCTGACCTTAAAAGGAAGCAGCCTTGAAGAAGTTTTCGTTCACTGCCCGAGGGACTCCTACAGACTTGTCCTGGAGCTGAGTTCTCAGAACTTCATCAACCATGACCACCTTCCTACGTATTAGGTGTGATTCTAAACGGCAGGGAGTTTCCCTCTGATACCCATTGATTCCAGTGTTGCTAACGCCCCTTGATACCACACTTGGTCGAAGACAGCCTTGATTTAAATGGCTGTCACTTTCACCCCACCTCTGGAATTCAGCTCTTTTGTCCATGTTTGAACCATGGTAATGAGGTCAGGAGCTGAGTGGCAATGGTGGAGCCCAAACTGGGCGTCATTGACCAGGGTACTGCTGAGTAGGTGCTGATTAAAACTACTGACACCTTCCACCACTTTACTGATGATCGAGAGTAGACTGATGGGGTGGTAATTGGCTGGATAGGATTTGTTCTGCTTTTTATATTCAGGAGATACTTGGGGTAATTTTCCACATAACCAGGGAAATGTCATTGTTGTAACTGTATTGAAACAGTTTGGCTAGAGGAGTGGCAAGTTATGGAGCACAAGTTTTCAGTACTGTTGCCAGAATATTGTCAGAGTATGGACCATTTGGAGTATCCAGTATCTCAGACCGTTTCTGGATATCACGTGGACTGAATCAAATTGGTTGATGACTGGTAACTGGATCGTTGTGGACCACTGGAGGGGGCTGAGATGGATCATCAACTCAGCATTTCTGACTGAAGATTGTTGCGAATGCATCAGCCTTATCTTATACACTGAAGTGCTGGGCTCTTCCATCATGGAGGAAGGGGTTACTTGTGGAATCTCTTCCTCCAGTGAATTGTTTAATTGTCCCCAACGTTTCTTGACTAAATGTGGAAGGACTTATACCTTACAGAATCATACCTTACATACAATGTCAGGCTGTTGCTTGACGTGTCTGTTTATTTCTATTCACTGTTTCATGCCAGCTGTCCCATTCTAGAAACATATCCATATATTAGCCCCAATTCACTAAGATTTGATTTTGTAAACTGGGCTTGGAGCTAAAAAAAAAACATTCTGAAAATCCACGCGTTTTACATCCATTGGTTCTCTACCATTTGTCTGCCATTATGTTTCTCAAACATAATTCCCATTTCATAAATCTATGTTAGTGTTTTCTATGACCATTACTTTCAGTCCCAATAATTTATCCGAAACCATTTCCTTACTATGTTCTATGTTCCATGTGCTCTATCCCATTTTCCCACACCAGACTTGGTTTTCCTAGTACTGTTAGAAAGTTCTGTGAAGACAAAACGGAAGTAGTGGCTTCACACTTTTGCCATTTCTCTGTTCCCCATTCTCCATTCTCTGGTTTCAAACTCTAAGGAAACTGCACTTGTTTTCTCATATTTCTCACATTGACATAATTTAACAAGTTGTCACCGTTCACTCTTATAACCCTTGTGAATATACTCTTCAGAAACTCATCAATTCCTGCCTTAAACTGCTCAATAATTGACCTTCCACACCATACATTCACAGGATCATAGACTCTGTGCCAACAGAAGTATAGCACGATCTATATTAGTTCCACTTCCCTGCAGCAGGCCCATAGACTAAAATGTTATTATACTTCCAAATGCTCGTCTAAGTACTTTTTAATGATTGTGAGGTTACTAGTGATAATTCCCCTCACAGGAAGTAATCCCAAAACAAAATACCCTCTAGGTGAAAAAAAGTTTAAATCCTCTCTGATCCTCAAACTCTTCACTTTAAAAGTGTACTGGCTTGACCCAAAGACTAAAAGGAACAGCTGCTGTCTGTCCACCCTGCCCGTGTCGCTCATAATCTTATCCTTCTGAATCACGGACCCCTCAGCTTTCTCTGCTCCAAAGTAAACAACCTGAGCTTATCCAGCCTCTCTCCATAGCTGATATGCTCCATCCTAGGGAACATCCTGGTGAATCACCTCTGCACCCTCTCCAGCATAATCACATCCTTCCTGGAATGTGGCTCCCAGAGCTACATACAGTATTCCATTTTCTCCGAACCAAAGCCCTGTATTGTTCTTATAATCTACGCCCTAATTAGGAAACACAATACCCAAGGTCCAATTCTTAACTAGCCCATTAACCTGTCCAGTCACATGTGTGGAGAAGCAGAATCTGAACTTTCCAGTGTGCAGCCATTCATTGAGTCCTCCCCTGCCTGGTTCCTTCTCCCAAAGTGCATCACCTCATATTTATCAGGGTTACATTCTATCTGCCATTGATTTGCCCATCTGACCATTCTATCTGCATCTTCCTATAACTTAAGGCCTTCCTCCTCACTTCTAACCACCCAGCCAATCTTTATGTCAAACATACACTCACTTATCACATCTTCCCCACTCTCCACCAAACCCCCTCCACATTCAAATCTATATATTTTTTATGAATGGCACAAACAATAAGGGACACAGCACTGATCCCTGTGGTACACCAGGGGACACTGGTCTCCAGTCACACAAACAGCCTTCTCCCACCATCCTCTGCCTCCTGACACGAAGACAATTTTTATCATAACTTGTCAAGTTATCATTCATATTGTGAGAGTTTACTTTATTTTTCCGTTTCCCAGGTGGAAATTTGTCTAAGGCTTTCCTACAAAACTCAACAATCGATCTCATCAAACTAATTCAATCAAATCCATTGGATATGACTTCCTTCTGATCAAGTCATGATAATTATCCCTGATCAAACCTTGTGACTCTGATTGGAGTTCGATATTCTCATTCCCTATTTGATCCAGTAGTTTCCTTAACAGTGATCTAATATTCACTCGTCTATAGTTCCCTGGTCTATCTCTCCCACCCTTACTGTGAAGTGGAATCGTATTAACAGTTCTCCAGTTCTCTGGTACGTCCCCTATGGTCAGATTCTAATTAAAATATTCAGTCAGGGTCTTTCCTCCCTTGACCTCAACACCCTCCTGTGATACAACTCATTCAGACATGGACATTCGTCCAAATTTATCCAGAACAAAGCCTCAAATTCTTTCTCGAAATTACATGAATGTGTTACAATCCATCAATGTTCTCGAGCTTGACACACAGATTCCCCCTTTGATTTCTAATGGACACTAACTGTTTGCTGATTATTCTGTTCTACTTGTCCGTGTAGAATATCGTGGGATTCTCCTTTTTCTCGCCTACTTGCACTTCTCCATGTTCTTTAAAAAAAGCTCATGAATATCCAACTATACGTTATCCATTGGTTCTTCATTGCGTATGTCTCCAAGAATAATCTTGAAACTATTTCAAGTGGATGTTTTCCACTTCTGGTTTTTCTTTCATCGGTACATTCTCACACTCCCCAGTTATGTTATTACCGTCTATATATCTAGTAACATGTTCTTTGTAATCGAGTCCAATAGACACCCGACTGCGGATGACAAGTTACTGGTCTGTAGTTCACCATTCTCCAAATTCATCCTTTCTTAAACTGTTGGATAATATTTATAACCTTTGCCTTATCCAGATTGGCGAAATGACTTTCGGGAAATGTGTCGTAAAATAAAGTGAAAATCCGCGATGCAATCAACAAGTCTATTGCTGCTTCCTCTGAAATTCTTGTATGAAGTACATCTAGACTGTCAGATTTATAAATACTCAATCCAGCTTTCTTTTCAAAGATGACCTCAACATTGATAAGAATGATCTTAGACTTTACTTATAAAAGTCCCATGGTTACTTGGTATTTCTGGAAGAATTTCTGGACATTCTTCCATGAAGATAGACACAAAGAAACTGTTTCTTTTCCCTGTGATTTCTCTGTTCTCTGCAATAAATTATTGTGAACGCACTCCAATTGTTCCACATTTGGTCTTGTTTTTATTATTTTTTCCATACATTGACAGACGCTTTTTAGCAGTCTTCATGTTTTTCTTTCGTTTGCACGCTTTTTCTCTTTCTGATTTTCTTCTCAGTTTCTTGGTCATCCTTTGCTGGGTCCTACATCTCTCTGAATCCATTGGCTTACTGCAACACTTGGCATTTTTCTAAGCTGCCTCCTTTCATCTAATAGGTAGAAGAAGGTGGGGTTGAAAGTGATAGTCAGAGAGGAGGGTGGTCCAGATTGATAGGAAGGAAGGTGGACACATAAGGAACATTCAAAAGTGCTGACTTGGAATTTTGGAGTGGGATAAGGTGGGATTAGGGGAAATGGGGAAATGGGGAACTCCACTATGATCCCCTGTGGTTGGAGGGTCACAAGGCAGAAGATGAGGCTTTATTCCTCCAGGCTTCTGGTGGCTCGGGTTTGGCGGTGGAGCAGGCCCAGGACCCACATGTCCCTGGCAGAGTGGGAAGGGGAGTTAATGTACTCAGCCACACGGCGATGGAGTTGTTCAATGTGGCCGTCCTCGAGATCTTCTCTGAAATGATCCACAAGTTGACCTCCTGCCTCGCCAATGTAGAGAAGACCACATTGGGTTTAATGGATGCAGTAGATGAGGAGTTTTGTCTCCATTCGTCACCTATTACTTTCAACCCCACCTTCATCTACCTATCGCATTCCCAGCTACATCCCCCCTGCCGCTCCCCCTTCTCATTTATCTCTCAGCCCCCTTGGCCCATAAGCTTCATTCCTGATGATGGGTTCATGCCCGAAACATCGATTTATCTGCTCTCAGTATGCTGCCTGACTGTGCTTTTGCAGTACCACATTCTTCGACTCTGATCTCCAGTATCTGTCGTCCCCATTATCTCCTCACACCTTCATGGCTTGCATGATTCCGATTTATAACGGTTACTTCAAATAAAAATGAAACTATCGTGTACTCAGACAGCATAAAAGAAAACCTATACATTGTGATCACTGTTCCCAAAAGGTCCTTCCCAGCAAAAATTTCAATTAGCCCTTCTGATTACTCAACACCAATTCCTAAATAACCTGATATCGAGCTCAGTGCTCGACATAATGTTCATGTAAACCATCTCACACGTGGTCATGAAATCCATTTTTCCCAGCATTAGCATTCACTTGGGTTAACACAGTTTAGATATAACTTAAACAGTACACTATTACTGCAGTAGCCACAAATGTGAATCTCTCATTTCCTGTTTTATAACATGTCCAGCATTTGTATTGCAGCTTTCACTTTGATATATAACTCCCATCAATGTTTGCTCCTCCTTGCTGTTTTTGCGCTCCACCTTACTTGATTCTGTGGAATCTGAGCGTGGGCTCTGAGGGGATTAATGGTAGAGATCATCTCGCCACATCATTTATGATCTTCTCAAACTTTAATTTCTCCAGATCTCCCATTATGCTGATGGAGTAGAGAAGGACAATGATTTTCCAACAATGTTCTGTATTCCCCCAGAGAGCTGAGACAGCTCTAACCTGGGTGGGAACCTTACAACAGGCTGGTAAAGTGTTGCTGCTGCTGTACAGGGTCTTAGTGAGATCACATCTGGAGAAGTGTGTACAGATTTAATCTCTTCAATGAAGAAAGGATGTTGTTATATTTGAAGTAGCTCAGAGTTGGTTCCCTCAACTGATTCCTGCAATGAAAGTGCGAGCTTATAATGAAACGATGGTCAGGTTGACCCAGTAGCCATTGGAGTTTACATAAGTTAAAGAGTGTCCTATTTCAACACAGATGACAGAAGGAATCAACAAGTGAAGCAAATTACACATATAATGGAGGAATCCATTCCGTTCTCCAGCCTATTACACAGGAACAACAGGAGGATATTCAGGCGTTCGAGCCTGTTTCACCAAAACAGGATGAGGCTAGTCAGCCCCTAGAGCCTGATATACATTTACAGAAGGAGGTCAATCAGCCACTCGAGCCTATAATGGGAGGCCATGCTGCACCAGTATCCTGTTAAACAGCAACACAATCATTTCATTCAGCCACCTCAAGTCTGTAACAACTGTAACAACTGGATGAGGTCACACAGTGACTGGAGATTGTTACACTGGGATAACAGGAGGCCGTTCAGACCAACCGAGCCTATTTCAACAAGTGAAGCAAATTAAACAGATAGTGGAGGAATCCATTCTGGATAAGGATAAAAACTGTCTGACACTTCTTTCATGAGAAAGGAAAACGTAATTCAGACGCATGTCTGTTGTACGGGAACAAGGGAAGATCAATCACTCCCTCGGTCCCATCTCCGGGATACATTCAGAGACCGTTCAGCATTTCCACCTGTTATGGGGAAGTATGAAAAGACCCATCAGCCCCTCAAAATGTTACCCAGGAACAGGAGGATTCCATAATCCCCCAACCCCCTAATGCATCAACGGGAGAAGGTCATTCTGGCCTTGGAGACATTAGCATGGGAACACCAGAAAGATGCCAGCCCATCGAGATTGTACACCAGCAGGATGATGATTCCAGCCAGCCACACTTGCCTCAAACAGCAATTGGAGTAGACCTCTTAAAACCTTTTGCCCATTAAACAGGAATTCAAAGAAAACGTAAAGGAATTCGAAAGGGAAGAAATTATAATAACTGTATACATTTGGGACTAAAACGTAATGATAAGCTAGTTTAATTTAAGATAATTATTAGAATCCATTGTTGAGGATACTTGCAAAGTTAAACCACAATCCATCGGAGTCAACATGGTTGTATAAAGGATAAATCGAGTTTGAAGTGTTTGCTTGAGTTACTTAAAGATGTGACAAGCAAGGTGGAAAGTAGGATTCCTGGAGATGGAATGTATCTGGCCTTCCTGAAGGCATCGGATATATCGCTTCTCCACAGAGTAAGTGGTAAGATCAGACAACATGGGTTTAGGAGTAATTTATTAGCTTGGATGGAGGATTGGTTAACCAACAAAATGCAGTCAGATGGACTAAATGTGTCATTTATTTTGGGAAATGCAATTTGTGGTGTGCTATTGATTTCAGTTCTCATTTGCGATCATTAGTATTACTGTACTTGGTTGACTGGATAGAAAATATGACATCACATTTTCAGATGACACTAACATTGGTGGGAAATTACGTCGGAATGATAATGCAAGAGATTTAAAAAGTATATGGATAGGTTGGGTGAACGGGCCAACATTTGGCAAGGAAAATTAAAGTGAGTAAATATGGGGCTATTCAAATTGGCCAGTATAATAGAAAGACAAATTATTATCTACATGGAGAGAAAGTTCAAAGTGCTTAAGTGCAGAGCGATCTGGGTGTCTGCTTGCATATCACAGAAAACCTGCCTGTGGGTACTGCTAGTTATGAGAAATGCAAGCATAATTTCAGTGTTTATTTATAAAAGGATAGAGTAGAAAGGTAGGGAGTGTTGGTGTAGCTATGCAAGGCGTTAGTGAAGCTACAACTGGAGTACAGTTTGGGTGTCCTGCAGAATGAGGTATTTCCATTGGAGGCAACTCAGAAGAGCTTCATTAGATTGATTCCATATTTGAAGTGTTTGTCTTATGAAGAGAAATTGAGCAGTTTAGGCCTATACTCTCGAGTTTATAAGAATGAAAGGAGATCTCATTGAGGTCTGTAAAATGCTAAAAGTAAATGAAAGTGTCGATGTGGAGTGGATTTTTCTAATGTGACACAATCTACATAAGAGACTAAAGTTTTAGGATGCAGAGATGGCAGGAAGGTGGAACAGAGGTCGTGTTGACATCAGCCTCATCGAGTGGTTGGATTCCTCACAGATGCTCCTTGTTCTTATTCAACTCTTCAACTGTGTTGCACAGGAATGGGGAAGGACTGGGTATCATACAGGAAGCGGGCACTCAGGATAAATCAGTCTCAATCAGTCAGACAGAACGTAAACAGTAGGGTCACACCGTGACCAGCGCTGAGTTCTCAACTAGTTACAGTCGACATTAATGATCAGGAGGACGGAACAGATATACAGATGCTGAGTTTGGTGATGTCGCTGTGGTAAGCAAGAGAATAAATTATCAAGAGAGGGTGAAGAGTCTGCAGATAGATTCAGAGGTAAATGCAATAGATAATAGTTTAGCAAGTGGAATTTAACATGATATAACCTGTCATTTCATTTACAGAGTAATGGAAGGCAGTATGTTACTGAAATGGAGAGGGAATACAGGACTTAATGATACTGTGTACTGGGGGGTTCACTCAGACCTGTTCAGACTTGGGAGATTTTGCTCCATCCCTGATCGTCAGCTCCCAAAACATTCCAGTGACCCCATTGCTCTCCGTACACATGGACTACTTTGATGTGGTTGATTGGTGGTGGGGATGGTGTTTTGAAACGTGCATCAAGAGGACGACCTTTATCCAAGATATATTCATTTCTTTCGACGTGGAGACCCGATGACGATGGGAATGGCTTACTGCTTCTGAATGAAGAGGCCGTGACTGCTTCTAGGAGAGTGGGTATTCACCAACATGATATACTGTGATGGGCACACTGTAGCATTAATAGAGAGAGAGCTCCTTCAGTTCCTCTACCTCTCCCCATTGACATGGATACTCTGCAGGTGCCATGTACACCATCGGGAATCCCATTATACTGGATACAAACTGGCAGCTCCCTGCTGAGGGAGAAACAATCTATTTACCTCATCCACCATATATACCCTCCATCAACGAATGGTGACATTGATGTTGAGACACTGGGAGATTATGGATATGTCACCCAGTCCTGCCTGGAAAGTTCTGGATCATAGAAGCTGAAAGAAACATGACCCTAACAGCAACTGGCAGCACCATCCTCCCCCTGTGGTGAAGCTGTGGGTCGTGTTGAAGGAGGTGACACCCCGCTCTGTGACCAGCTCCTTGTTCAATCAGTGTCCCCTCACACTCTGCTCCTGGGTTAAGTAAATCTTGGGAAGCTGTTCCTGGAAAATCCGGGGAGGATACAGCAGATCCCTTTCCCCACACACACTCACTCCGTGGTTTCAGAGCTTCCCCTCTCTGCAGCCTCTGCTCCATTTGTTGTTCATGTTACAGGCCCAGATGCTGTAACCACTGTCCCCATGCTCCATCCAGAGTTGGGTCAGCAAATCCTCAGGTCTCCCTGAATGTCTGAGGCAGCTCACAGCACAACCTCCAGCAAACCATCCCCAGCCCCTCCACTAACTTTTCAGTAACAGGAGACAGTCAGAAACCCCTCGGCTACAGATCCCCGCAAAATGTTTGAAGAAGGCCGTTTAGACCCAAACCTTTCCTTATTTTAAACATCGATTGGAAGTGTGCGTTCCAGATATGTTGTGACTGGTCAAACCACTCGTCATTTAGCAAAATATAATTTATTCAAATGTTTTAGTTAAAATCCAATAAAAGAGAAGAACATTTTGGTATAGCTTATATGTTGGAACACTTACACAAACAATAGATACTGTACCTTCTTGGTATACACTGCTTGGAACAAATATATATTCAAATACAGATTCTTACAGCAATTTTCCGATCCAGGAGATATCAACATCAACAGAGATCTCAGAGAGAAAAGCAGCTATTGAAACTCCTAACCCTTCTTGGATTCCCAACAGCTTCTGAATGCTTCAGCTAAAAACAAAACGAGAAATCCTGGTCTGGGAGAGCTGCCCACTGCCCTTCGATTGTTATCACCATTTAATGAAACCTAAAGGCCTCCTCAGTTATTTACTTAAACTGTGTTCAGACAGCAGTTCAGCACCTCTGCCTTTAGAACCTCCCTTCAAAACAACCGAAGAGAACATAACCTTTTTACAGTGATAGTATTCTCACAACTCCACCTTTAATAAAATGATCCATCAATATACAAAAAGATGGATTAATTTTAGACCTCCTTATCATCCTCTATTAGTGGACTGAAATGCATATATAGGTAAAAACAATGACTGCAGATGCTGGAAACCAGAGTCTGGATTAGTGGTGCTGGAAGAGCAAAGCAGTTCAGGCAGCATCCGAGAAGCAGTTAAATCGACGTTTCGGGCAAAAGCCCTTCATCAGGAATTCCGGCAGAGAGCCTGAAGGGTGGAAACATAAATGAGAGGAGGGTGAGGGTGGGGAGAAAGTAGCATAGAGTACAATAGGTGAATGGGGAAGGGGATGAAGGTGATATGTTGGGGGGGAGGTGGATTGGATAGGTGGAAAAGAAGATAGGTAGGTGGGACAAGTCATGGGGGGCAGTGCTGAGCTGGAAGTTTTGAACTGGAGTGAGGTGGGGGAAGGGGAAATGAGGAAACTGTTCAAGTCCACATTGATGCCCTGGGGTTGAAGTGTTCCTCGGCAGAAGATGAGGCATTTTTCCTGCAGGCGTCTGGTGGTGAGGGAGCGGCGGTGAAGGAGGCCCAGGACCTCCATGTCCTCGGCAGAGTGGGAGAGGGAGTTGAAATGTTGGCCCACAGGACGATGTGGTTGTTTGGTGCAGGTGTCCCTAAAGTGCTCTGCTAGGAGACGTCCAGACTCCGCAATGTAGAGGAGATCGCATCGGAAGCAACGAATACAATAAATGTTATTGGTGGATGTGCAGGTAAAACTTTGATGGATGTGGAAGGCTCCTTTAGGGCCTTGGATGGAGGTCACGGAGGAGTTGTGGGCGCAGGTTTTGCAATTCCTGCGGTGGCAGGGCAAGGTGCCAGGATGGGAGGGTGGGTTGTGGGGGGGCGTGGACCTGACCAGGTAGTCACGGAGGGAACGGTCTTTGCGGAACGCGGAAAGGGGTGCGGAGGGAAATATATCCCTAGTGGTGGGGTCTGTTTGGAGGTGGCAGAAATGTTGGCGGATGATTTGGTTTATGCAAAGGTTGGTAGGGTGGAAGGTGAGCACCAAGGGGCGTTCTGTCCTTGTTATGGTTGGAGGGGTGGGGTGTGAGGGCAGGGGTGCGGGATGTGGATGGTATACATTGGATGGCATCGTTAACCACGTGGGAAGGAAAATTGCGGTCTCTAAAGAAGGAGGCCATCTGGTGTGTTCCGTGGTGGAACTGGTCCTCCCGGGAGCAGATACTGTGGAGGCGGAGTAATTGGGAATACGGGATGGCATTTTTGCAAGAGGTAGGGTGGGAAGATGTTTAATCCAGGTAGCTGTGGAAGTCGGTAGGTTTGTCAGAAATGTCGGTGTCAAGTCGGTCGTCATTAATGGAGATGGAGAGGTCCACGAAGGGGAGGGAGGCGTCAGAGATGGTCCAGGTAAAGTTAAGGTCAGGGTGGAATGTGTTGGTGAAGTTGATGAATTGCTCAACCTCCTCGCGGGAGTACAAGGTGGCACCAATGCAGTCATCAATGTAGCGGAGGAAGAGGTGCATATATATATATATATATATATATATATATATATATATATATATTACATTGACCCTGACCATACAAATGTACACAACTAGTTTCGATTTCAGTCATTTTGCTCCTGCCACAGAATGCATTTGTCTTTCTTCATCCAAGTCTTCACAACGTATCAAAACCCTTAGGTTTTCTCGCCCTGTCACCTGTATAATTTCAAACTGAATGGCAGCAATAATAAGCTCAATCGAAACAGACTGATATTCTTCTCCCTGAACTTCTCCAAAAACTTTAAGGGGTCACGATCAGTGATAAAGATTTGTCTCATGTATGTTATTCGCAATTTAAATGCTGAAATGTTGTAACGCCAACACCAAGCTCAAGGCCTCCTTCCCCATTGTGGAATAAATCTGTTGATGTTTCCACTGGACACTCCAACCACATGTTACATAATGGAGCACTTCACATCTCTCCAATAGTCCCTCTGAATGACATAGCTCCTCAGATCTCAGCATAAAAGAATTACATGCTTCTGTACCTCTTAATGCTGTAACCTTTTTACCTGCTACTCCTGGCCTATGTCAGTAAACCTTACTCTCACAGGGATATGTTTTAAGAAGATCTCACACATTCTTCTCACTCCCTCACAGAAACGAAGCTTTGATTTCTGAACTCAATCATCATCATCATCAGCCATTTCAGCTTCTAATCTTGCCGTTGTAACTCTTTGCTCTTCCACACGAGTTCTCACGACTGCAGGAAGTGAATTGTTGAACTTCTCCAAAATAAGAATCTCTCTAAGAGTGCCATAGGTTTGCTCTGATTTAATACCCTTACCCACCTTTCAAAATCACTTTGTTTGATCCTTTCAAACTCCATGTGTGTTTACCCCCGGACCCTATTTTCGATCCTGAAACTGTCTGTCCGTTTCTGGCACAAGCTCATGTGCACTTCAGATGGCTTTCTTCACCTCCTCCTCCTCCCCAGACCCCGCCTCTGAGAGGGAGGCAAATACCTATCAGCTTTGTTTGAATCAACTAAATCACATGATCACTGGGCACTGCATTTGTTTAGCCACTTTCTCAAATTAAATTAAGAAGGCTCCCCCATCATTCTCATTAAATTTAGATAATGTCTGAATGTATTTAAACAGATCCCCATCAAGCCTTTGGCCACTATAGGGTTGCTCATCCTCACTATCCTCCTCATGCAGCCTACCATCTACCTTCATCACCACCTTCTATGTCAACGTTCCTCTCTAATTACTAACTCTTGAAGTTAAATCTCTCTGCTTTTCTTCTTTCTTTTTGTCTCCTCTTCTTCATTTTATTTCTACTTTTCATCATAATTCAAACTGTTTCAATTCCTTCTCATGTTCACGGTGCCTCATTTGAAATTGAATTCTCGGAATTTCCAAAGTCTCTGATGGCGCTTCCACCAAATGTAATTGCCGAGTTATAGCTGTAATTATCTCTCATTTTCTCACAGACGAACACAATCCCAACTCCAGCTCGTCTGCCAATTCCTATAGCTTTGCCTTCATTACCTTTTGTAACACCCCCAACTTCACTTCTTCCACACCCAGAGAACTCTCAGTGACTGAAAGAATCTTTATTCCCAAAACACTGTTTAAACCAATTGAATTCAACATCCGGAACGAAAGACACTAACAGCTACCATACGCGACCTTGGAACCCAATAGCCTCCTGGTGCATGCTCTCCTGTGTCTGCATGAGCTTATTCTGGATTCGCTGGTTTCTTCCCACAATCCAAAGGTGTGCATGTCATGTGAATTGGCCATGCTAAATTTCTTGTAGTTTTCAGGGATGTGTGGGTTATGAGTCTTTGTCGGGGTAAATGTGTAATAACAGGGTCGAGGAATGGGTCTGGGTCGGTTACTCCTCGGAGGGTCGGTGTGGACTTGTTGGGTCGAATGGCCTGTTTGCACACTGTAGAGATTCGAATTCTAAACCCAATTTGGTGTTACCCGACAAGAGTTCCCAGTTTGCTATAGATGAACCAGACTGCCTCAAACTATTTTAAGGAGGGAGCTTGGATGCGAACCTTTTCGTATTTTAAAGGTAGTTGTGAAGTGGGTGTTCCAGATGTGATGCTACTCGTCAAACCACTCACCATTAAGTAAAACACAATATATTTAAACACTCTAATGAAAAGCCATACAAAATGAAGAGGAATTTAGAATAACCTAACTATTGGAAACCTTAACCGAATAATGGATAGTACGTTCTACAAATGAACTGTTCAATCTATTAACATCACCTAAACACACCCCTTGGCAAAAAGGAACATTCAGACATGTATTCTTGCATACAGTTCTCCAATCCAGGAGGAAACACCATCAAGTGAGGCATTAGAGAGAGTAGCAGCTAGAGATAATTTACTAAAACTTCCAACCCCTTTTTCCCCAAGCACCCGGTGATTGTTACAGCTGCAAGAAAAAACAAACGAGAAAGCCTGGTCTGTGCGAACTGGCCATTGTTACTACTATTTATTAAAAACCCTAAAAACCCCGTAAGTTATTTACTTGAGCCATTTTCAGTCGGCAGTTTGGCCTTTATGACCTCTTGTCAAAAAAAAAGAGAAAATAACCTTTTTTTAAAAAAAACAATGACAGCATTGTCACACAATTTAGATGTCTGGTCCTTTACTCAATGGGCTTCCTCGTGTTACTGATCGCAAGGTCACCTGAGTGGGGCAAACACAGGTACAGTCCAAGTTATAAGGATGTGTCTCATAACTTCTGAAACACGCCTGTCCATGGCCATCACATGGGAAATACCGGGAAGTGAAAAACAGCCTGACACACACCATTTCAGTATTCTTGAGCTACACAATGCCAGCACTCGATACACTAGGGAGACAAAACCCAAGGCCAGGGAAAGATACAGAGAGACTGAGAGATTCACATTAAAGACAGAAACAGGCAGTTAATTAACTGGGAGGAGGTTGTGGAAATATGGGGAATAAAGACAGAGCAGTGGGACTGACTGGAGAAGTAAGATCTTCGAGAGTAAAATTACAAGAATGAGAACATTGAATAAAGGCTTTGTCAGATCAGCTGAAATGGTTTGTTATATCAAATTCTGAATCTGCTTCACAGAACACAACAAACAACATAAACTGGGACAAGATGACAGCCCAGCATGGAGAGCTGTGCAGACCATGCTAGTGTGTTGCTCAGTGAACTGCACTATCTGCCCAGCATGAGAGTATTGCAGACTTTACTATCATATGCTAACTATACTCGCATCAGATTACTATCTCCAATGGGAAGGTTTGCTCTCTCTGTATGTGTGTGTGTGTTCATCAGAGACTGAGAGAGTGCGTGTGCGTGCGCGATTGGCGTGGTTGAATGCGAAACTCATTGTTTGAGAAGGAACACACGTGAAGGAAACAATTTTAAATATGAACAACTGACAGACTTTTGGATAATCGACAGAGAGAGAACGAGGGAAGTGAGGGAAGTTTCATGGACAGATGAGGTAAAGTGTTTGAGAATGCCAAACTGAAGGTATTGCCAGGCACAATAGCAATATACATCGGCGTGCACATGAATGACAGATGGATGGGAGTTTGGTGTGAATTCGAATCAGATTTGCTTCGGCAGGTTTGAAGCCGGGAGTGTCAGCAGCAGATTATTAACTTCATTAAGACAGTATTTCATAGCTCAAGGTTCAAACAGCAGATGGAATAAGCCAGTGAGATACATTGTGGAGTGATGCGTTTTTCAAGTTAGAAATGGTGAAGGCAAGGTGTCAAGAATCAGCTCATAGTCAAAGGGATCACCCACAGTTATGACTCGTCTGCTTCAGCCGCAGATATTGGCCAGGGATGGAATGAAAACACTGGGAAAAGGTGGAGATTGTAACCAGAAAATTGGACAGTGTCCTGCATGCTCTTAATATTTAAATAGCAAAGGCAAAGATGCAATACATCGTCGTTCTCCGCTGAAAATGAATAGGTCAATATAGAGACCCATGAGTAACACTGTCAGAGCAGAGGGAGACAGTAATTGAGCACCTTCATTGATGCAGTTAGTAGTGGTGTGTAGAGTAAATATCTGGATTCAGAGTTTCAACAGGAACAATAATAGGGACGCAACATGTACCGGGAAATAGAGAAGGCATGTCAGAAAGGCAAGGTTACATTGATCATGGGAGACTTCAATATGCAGGTAGACTGGGTAAATAATGTTGCTAGTGGATCTAAAGAAAGGGAATTCATGGAATGCTTACAGGATGGCTTTTTGGAACAGCTTGTCATGGAGCCCACAAGAGAGCAGGCTATTCTGGACCTAGTGCTTTGCAATGAACCAGACTCTATAAAAGATCTTAAAGTAAGGGAACCCTTAGGAAGTAGCGACCATAATATGGTAGAGTTCAGTCTGGAGTTTGAAAGAGAGAAGGCAAAATCGGATGTAATGGTGTTACAGTTGAATAAAGGTAATTATGAGGGCATGAGAGAGGAACTGACTAAAATAGACTGGAAGCAGAGGCTAACCGGGAAGACAGTAGAGCAAAAATGGCAGGAGTTTGTAGGTATAATTGAGGACACTGTACAGAGGTTCATTCCCAAGAAAAGAAAGATTAACCGGGGAGGGATTAGACAACCTTGTCTGACAAAGGAAGTCAGGAAATGTATTAAAGAAAAAGAGAGATCCTATAAAGTGGCTAAGAACAGTGGGAAATCAGAAGATTGGGAAGGATACAAAAGCAAACAGAGGATAACAAAGAGTGTCATAAGAAATGAGAGGATCAAATATGAAGGTAGGCTAGCCAGTAATATTAGAAATAATAGTAAAAGTTTCTTTCAGTACATAAGAAACAAACGACAAGCAAAAGTAGACATTGGGCCACTTCAAACTGATGCAGGAAGCCTAGTGATGGGAGATAAGGAAATAGCAGGAGAACATAATAAGTACTTTGCGTCAGTTTTCACAGTGGAAGACATGAGTAATATCCCAAAAATTAAAGGGTGTCACGGGGCTGAGTTGAGTATGGTTGCCATTACGAAAGAGATAGTGCTAGAAAAGTTAAAAAGTCTTAAAATTGATAAATCTCCTGGCCCCGATGGGATACACCCTAGAGTTCTGAGAGAGGTGGCTGAGGAAATAGCAGAGGCATTGGTTGAGATCTTTCAAGAGTCACTGGAGTCAGGAAAGGTCCTGGATGATTGGACGATGGCTGTTGTAACCCCCTTGTTCAAGAAAGGATCAAGGCAAAAGATGGAAAATTATAGATCAATCAGCTTAACCTCGGTTGTTGGTAAAATTCTAGAATCCATCATTAAGGATGAGGTTTCTAAATTCTTGGAAGAGCAGAGTCTGATTAGAACAAGTCAACATGGATTTAGTAAAGGGAGGTCATGCCTGACAAACCTGTTGGAATTTTTTGAAGAGGTAACAAGTAGGTTAGACCAGGGAAACCCAGTGGATGTGGTCTATCTAGACTTTCAAAAGGCCTTTGATAAGGTGCCACACGGGAGGCTGCTGAGCAAGGTGAGGGCCCATGGTGTTCGAGGTGAGCTGCTGGGATGGATTGAGGATTGGCTGTCTAACAGAAGGCAGAGAGTTGGGATAAAAGGTTCTTTTTCAGAATGGCAGCCGGTGACGAGCGGTGTCCCGCAGGGTTCGGTGCTGGGGCTACAGCTGTTCGCATTATATATTAATGATTTGGATGAGGGAACCGGGGGCATTCTAGCGAAGTTTGCTGATGATACGAAGTTAGGTGGACAGGCAAGTAGTACTGAGGAAGTGGGGAGGCTACAGAAGGATCTAGACAGGTTGGGAGAGTGGTCCAGGAAATGGCTGATGGAATTTAACGTGAGCAAGTGCGAGGTCTTGCACTTTGACAAAAAGAATAAAAGCATGGACTACTTTCTAAATGGTGAGAAAATTAATAAAGCCAAAGCACAAAGGGATCTGGGAGTGCTAGTCGAGGATTCTCTAAAGGTAAACATGCAGGTTGAGTCTGTGATTAAGAAAGCGAATGCAATGTTGTCTCTTATCTCAAGAGGGTTGGAATATAAAAGCAGAGATATACTACTAAGACTTTATAAAGCTCTGGTTAGGCCCCATTTGGAGTACTGTGTCCAGTTTTGGTCCCCACACCTCAGGAAGGACATACTGGCACTGGAACGTGTCCAGCGGAGATTCACACGGGTGATCCCTGGAATGACAGGTCCAGCATATGAGGAACGGCTGAGGATACTGGGATTGTATTCGTTGGAGTTTAGAAGATTAAGGGGAGACTTAATAGAGACGTACAAAGTAATACATGGCTTGGAAAAGGTGGATGCTAGGAAATTGTTTCCGTTAGACGAGGAGACTAGGACCCGGGGACACAGCCTTAGAATTAGAGGGGGTCATTTCAGAACAGAAATGCGGAGACATTTCTTCAGCCAGAGAGTGGTGGGCCTGTGGAATTCATTGCCACGGTGTGCAGTGGAAGCCGGGACGCTAAATGTCTTCAAGGCTGAGATTGATAGATTCTTGTTGTCTAGAGGAATTAAGGGCTACGGGAAGAATGCTGGTAAGTGGAGCTGAAATGCGATTCAGCCATGATTGAATGGCGGAGTGGACTCGATGGGCCGAATGGCCTTACTTCCACTCATATGTCTTATGGTCTTATGGTCTTAAGTGTAGATAATATGAAAGAACAGTATTATACAGTCATAACTGGTTTATAGAAACAAAAACTGTACAGTGACACTTACCAGGAACACCAACGATAGCCAGGAATGGATAATAAAAATATTGAACAATGCGAAGAGCATAATAGATCCGCCATGATAATGGCAACCAATAAAATGCAAAAATATACCAAATATAATCGGATAAACTCCTGTCTATTGTTGGAATATTCCAGTCGACTGTTCTCAGATTCTGATCTCTCCTCCCCCTCTCTCTGGATCTGCTGATCCCTGTCAGTGCTGTCGGTGATGCTCCCGCTCATGTTATGGGATAACACATTGAATGGAGTCCATTTATCATGAAAAGATGGAAACACTCCACTGGGATAATTAGAATCCATGGAGATTGGCATTAATCAAGCTTACAGAACAAATAGGATCAGTTAACCAGCTCTATAGTTTTCATATCACTATAAAAGGGAAGTTTTACTGGTTTTGGATGGAATGGATAAGGGTTGCTGAGGGATGGACCATAAATCTTTCAATTTTTTAAATCATATTTTTCCTTGCATACGAGAGTATTAACAGGACACTGCAGGGGTCTATATATGTTCCACTCTGTTTATGAAAGGAAGCAGTGATAAAATAACAGATCGGCTACACAAAAAAAAGTCGGGTGGGCAAGTTTCTAGATACCTTAACACAAAGTATGATACTTATTATCCGGTGTGAGGCTACTCCTGGTTTTAATACCCTGTTTTCAAATCCTTTCATAACCTTGAGACAGAGCACTGAGACTGCTGCTCAGGAACAGGCCAAAGCAATTCTGTCCCTCTGGGCCTCTTACAGAAGGAAAGGAGAAGGCCATTCAGCCCATATTAGCCTGTTGCTACTTGAAAAGGTGGAACGCTGGAACATTAGCACATTTTGTAAACAAAATCATTCAAAATAAAAGGATTTGTCGATGCAGTTGTATGAGGTGTCACTAAGAGGACACCTGGAGTACATTGTGTTATTTGTGTTTCGGTAACTGAGAAGGGATGGACCTCCATCAGATACAGTTTAACAGCTGCTCATAATCCAGAGGTTGCTGTGTCATTTAATGTCTTGGGTCTGTTATACAGGGTCAGGAGGAGCCTATTCAGCCTCTCTAGCCTGTTACAGAGGGGCAGGAAGTGTTTATTTAACTTTCAAGTCTGTTATGGGACACAGGAACAGGAGGGAGTCATTCAACGGCTCGAGACTGGGACACAGGGAAATCTGGAGGCTAGTGAGGCCTGAGGATCCTGTTACGCAGGAACAGGAGGAGGTGACTCACTCACCACCAGTATGGGACACTGGGAGAGAAGGGGAGTGCGCCTGTTACAAACAGAAATAGATGAATAAATTGCTTTCGTGGTCCACACAATCCTGCCCCACCATTCACTAAGACCACGGCTGATCTGATTGTGATTTCCTCATTCCATTTTATGGAGACTCCCCTCTCTGCAGCCTCTGCTCCATTTGTTGGTCATATTGTAGACCCAGATGCTGTAACAACAGTCACCATGACTCATCCAGAGGGTCGGGTCTAATCGGATGAGTCAGGATTTGAAGGGTCCAATCACAAAAACGAAAACACAAAATAAAGGCATTGCCAGATGTTTCGTTCTCTCACATTCGCAATCCAACTCACATAAGCAGCCCATCCATTGTACGTTAAGGATGGAGCAGTGTGTAGATCTGGCTAGCGAACAGCTGAATGCAACCCAGCAATGTCTAGAGTGAAACTCTGTGCAGTCCACACCAATGCTTGATCTATAATCCTGGGCTAAATGTCCAGCATGAGAAGCTGTGCAGACTGCACTGGTTCATTCATATGTAAACCCAGGCTGTTGCATTGTTCGGTAACACTGTGTTAGATCACTGCCCAGTGTGGGGAAACTTGCAGCCGATACTGGCAGTGACAGGATGTGCAGCTCCCATCCATTTACAGCTCGATATCTCCACTGTGCCTTAACAAAGGGTGCTGTGGGTGTCAAAATAATTGCAAAGGAGAGATGTAAATGGAAACAGTTTAAAGACCAATAGTTCTGATTTAGGTGCATACCACTCCAGTATTTAAAGATAAAATAACTGAGATAATGTTCAGTGAGGTTTTGTGGATGGTGCAAAGAAGATAGAGGTGGATGGTGATGTTACAGCGGTTGCACTATAAGCCTCCAAATAATCAATGCGAATTGGAGGAACAAGTATGCAGGGAGACTGGGGAGACTTGCAAGAACAATAGGATTTTCATAATAGGTGATTTTAATTATACTAACAAAAACTGGGACATCCAGATTGTTAAGAACTTCGCTGGAACGTAATATCTTAAGTGTGTTCAGGAAAGTTTCCATAAGCAGCATATGGAGGGTCTTACTCGGGAAGGGACAAACTCACCTACTGTTGGGGCATAGGGCAGAATAGGTGATGGAGGTAAAGTGAGGGAGCATTTTGGGACCGGTGACTAGAATAATATGAATTTTAAAATAGTTATGGGAGGGACAGAATTGGTCCACAGATTCAAGTTCTAAATTAGGGCGAGGCATATTTTGTTGAAATTAGACAGGGACTTGCAAAGGTTGATGGGAGTAGCTTGTTTCCAGGCAAAAGGATCTCTGGTAAGTGGGAGGCCTTTAAAAGTCAAGGTCTATATGTTCCTGTGAGGGTGAAGGGAAAATGAGGCAGGAAGAGAGAACCCTGGATGACAAGAGATAATCAGGCTCTGACCAGCAAAAAATGGAGGCGTGGCTCAGGTTCAGGCAGCTGGAATCAATACAATCTCTGGAGAGACACAAGGGATACAGGGGTTTACTGAAGAAGGAAATCAGGAGGGCGAAAAGGGGGTATGAGATAGCCTTGGCTGAGAAAATGAGGGTGGATCCAAAGATGTGCTTTTAGTATAGTAAAGTAAAAGAACGACGAGAGAGAAAATAGGACTCCTTAAAATACAAAGTGGGCATTCATGTGTAAAACCACAAGAGATGGGTGAGGTCCTCAAATTCCCCTCTGTGTTTACCATGAAGAAAGACATGAAGATCTGTGAGCTTTTGGGGGGGGGGGGGGGGGTGGCGGGGTGGGGGGTGTGGGTAATTTAGTTGTCATATGTTGGTACCATTCATATCACAGTGGAGGTGCTGTTGGACATAGTAGAATGCATAAAGTCAAATAAGTACAAATAAATCTCTTGGTCCTGACCAGATATATCCAAGAGCACTGCAAGAGGCTGGAGAAGACAGGTCAGGGGCGAAGGTCCCGGAAGACTGGACAGTAGCAAATGTTGTGCCCTTATTCAAGAAGGGCTGCAAAGAAAAAACTGGGAAATATAGACCAGTAAGCTTCACATCTGCTTTTGGTAAACCACTTGAGAAGGTTCTGAGAGATAAGATATGCATGCATCTGGAAAGACAGAGTTTGACTTGAACAGTCAGCATAGCTATGTGCATGACAGATCATGCCTTACAAATTTTGTTCGAGTTTTTTAAGGAAGTGACCAGGAAGGTTGACGAGGGCAGTGTGGTGGACATACCCTATATGGATTTCAGTAAAGCCTTTCAGAAGGTTCCACATGGTCGGCTGCTCGGGCAGGTTAGATCGCACGGACTCCAAGATAATCTGGCAAATTGGCGACACAATTGGCTTGGCGTTTGGAAGCAAAAGGCTATGGTGCAGGGATGCTTGTCGGACTGGAGGCCTGTGACTCGTGGAGTGCTTCAGGGGTCAGTACTGGCCCCATTGCTGTTTGTTATCTATATCAATGATTTGGACCAGAGTGCACAACGCAAGGTTAGTAAGTTTGCAGATGACACTAAAATAGGAGGCATCCAGTGAGGAACGTTATTAGAAATTGCAGCAGTACCTTGATCGGCAGGGGAAGTGGGCTGAGAAATAGCATGTGGAGTTTAATATAGATAAGTGTGACATCTTGCATTTTGGAAAGTCAAATTCAGGTAGGAGTTTAATGATGAATGAGAGTGCCTTAAGGAGTGTAGTGGAACAAAAGGACATTAGAGATCAGGTGCACGGTTGTCTGAAATTTGAGTCACAGATACACAGGATAGTGAAGAAGGCTGTTGGCATACTGGCCTTCATCAGCGCATTAGGTATAGACGTTGGGACATTATGTTGGAATTGTACAGGATGTTGGTAAGGCTGCAGTTGGAGTATTGGGTTCAGTTTTGTTCTCCTTGTAAAAAGGATATTAGTGAATTAGAAAGAGTGTAATAGAAATTTCAGAGATGTTTCCTTGGCGAAAGGGTTTAAGTTATAGGGAGATTATGGACAGGTTAGAACTTATTTCTTTACAGCCTAGGAAACCGAAGGGGTTCTTATAGAAGTGTAGATCTTATCAAATTATGAGAGACGTGCATAAGGGTGAATACTTCAAGTTTTTTTTTGCAAGGTTGGGGAATCGAGGACTAGAGGACATCCGTTCATGCTTCGAGAGGAATAAAATAACAATTAACCCGTAGGGGCAGCTCTTTTACACAGATTATGGTACACATATGGACTGAGTTGTCAGTGGAAGTGGTTGAGGTTGGTACAATAACAATATTGAAAAGGCACTTGGACAAATACAGATAGGAAAGGATTAGAGGATACAGAGCAAGGGCAGAGAAATTGGATGAGTTTGGATGGACAATTTGTTCGGCATGGAACATGTGGGCCGAAGGGGCCTGTTTCCGTCTGTAGAACCATATGACTGTAAATCCGTGTGTTTTGGGAAAGAGACAGGGAGGGGGAGAGCGAGAAAAAATGTCATGGAACGATATGTTCACTAGTTTCAGAATGTTGAAATGAAGACATTTCGACAGTATCATGCAACACGAGTCAGTATTATGAAGAATTATGAGTGAATGGTATATTAGTGTGAGTTCAGGCGATTGAGAGTTTTGAATGAGCATTTGTCCTGTCGCTTTGCAACTGGGAGAGAGAACTGCAGAGTCTTCGACACATTGAGCTGTATAAAACAGTAATTTGTCTCAATTTCATTTTCATTGAGTGTGACAGAGGGATTGTCTGTACAAAGCTGAGCTGGTTTCCTGGTGCTCTCTTATCGAACTCACCTCATTAGCTACCTACCCCACCCCATGGTTTCCCTCTCATTCAATACCAGCCCGAATCTCCCACCCATCATGACTGCAGGTACACACAGTCGCCCGGGTGCCCCTGGATATTCCGTGATCCCTGGCACTGGTGCAATCTTTAAAAGGCCAAGGGGCACACGGTTGAGCTTTCTCAGGTTGGTGCTGTATTGCACAGATTACCCCGAGCATGGCATATAAGGGGAATTTACACCACGGTTTGTTGACAGAGCATGGCGGGCTTGGTGGATGGGCTAGTACAGAGGGGGACCATTCCCTTTCCAGAGGGGGCCATACCACCAGACCCACCGAGCATCGTCTGTACTCACCACCCAGCTCAGTGCAGTATCTGCGGTCTGAAGAAATACCCAGCAATACAGGACACACATCAATAACCTTCCCTATTCTGTCAGGGTAAGGGTCACCGTATTCTCTCTGTTCCCTCACAGTCACTGTATATCTGTTACAGCACCGACCCCCAAACAAGGCTCATGCTCCAACACGCTCACTGCAGCGCCTTCTGTCTTTCTCTCTCTCGTTTGCAATACCCAACACCACCCCCCACCCCCCCCCCCCCACCCCCCCCGCCCCCTGACTACAGTTATAGAATATTCTGGAGAATGCCGATTATGGAAAATTCCAGATAATGTTCCAAATAATTCCCAGTTTCAAGAAAATGGCAGTGCCCCATTGTATAATACATAAGAGGAAGGAGTAGTGATGTAAGTTTTTCAAATCACACACAATTCAAATCACGCTGAGGTGATTCAGCCCTTCAAACATGCTCTAGCATTTAATAAGTTCCGGCTGATCTGATGGTTTTCTCAGCTCCATGTTACAGGAATTTTTAGTCATTCAACTCCCTGGGTTCCTGTCACTGACCAGACGGCACTCAGGCACTTTTACCCCAGTTTTCTTCAAGCGCCTGTTCGAGGGCATTTCCCATGGAATGCACTCTCCTAACAGTATATTCCATCAGTTATATACTTTCATGCAACGGTCAGCATGCTTTACACAGACCAAACAAAAATCTACACTTTTTTATGTTATAGATGTCCAATCACACTTAGTAATTCTGGTTATTTCACTTGACTCACCTTAATAATATTAAATCAGAATCAGCTTCTAAGCACGTCTTGTTATAAAATACAATTTCGAGCAGAGAACGTTTTTACCCTCAGCTGTTATCTTGACCGTTATCTGAATTGTACCCTTTTCATTGTTATGAAAGTTTCTCTTGCCCTTTGTCTGTGACTACTTCTGAGTGTAACAGTTGCTCTGTCGCCCCTCAGTTGGCTGGACGGCAAGATTTGTTATGTAGAGGGAAGCCAACTGCGCAGGTTCAGTTCCTCACGCTGACTGAGGTTACCATGAAGGAGATGCTCTCTCAACGTCACCCCATCACCCGAAATGTGGTGACCCTCACGGTAAACCAGCATGAGTGGTCTCTCTACGGAAAGTTCTTTGGGACTCTATTCTATCAATGTTAGCATTTTAATTTTTAAAAATAGTAATTTTATTGAAAAATAGATTTTTAATATTGTAATAACCCAATAACAACACAACTCAAATAACTGATCAAAATTACTCTCATGTGCATGTACATACAAAAAAAGTTAAAACACTAAATAGACAGAGAAAAAAACAAAACTAAACAATAAATAATGAATAAATACTATAGGTCAGCATAACAAAACAATAGCTCTCGTTTTTCAAGAGCATTAACTGATACAAATTTTTATGTTCATAATTCTTCCTCGCTGGATATTAGATTCATTAGACCATATCGTCATGGCTATATACAAGCCCTTATTAATGTGACAGATAAACCTGTATCGTGGTTATCCAAAAAGCCTGCCATGTCTTATATAAATCTCTGCTTTTTTGATGCACCACACTGATGAGAATGTCCAAAGGGATATTCTCCATGAAGAACCTACGACGACCCAACAGACCCGGGGTTTTCAGACATCCAACACAACAGAACATTTTTCCTAGCACAGAAAGTAAGGATATATTTTTGCCTCATGTGCATCTCTGTAAAGTACCCTGGGCAGGCCCAGGAAAAGAAAAACCGGGTCCATCTCCAATTCAGTCGCCTCGACCTACTCTATCACACCTAACACAGTGCTCCAATATAGATGAAGCCTGAAGCAGGACAAGAAGCAATGAGTAAGAGTGCCTGTAGTCATTCTGCATTTAGGACATGCTGAAGATAATCCCACTTTGCATTTTGTGAGACCATCTGGGGTCAGATCGACCCTATGAAGAATTTTCAACTGCATAGAATGGGTCCTATTACAGATCAAAATCCTTTGAACATTTTCACAAATATCCTCCCATGTCTCCGAGGTGTTCTGAACCCCAACTCTCTCTCGCAGACATCACAAAGCTGCACAGTCTCGTCTGAGGTGACACTCTCCAACTAATGATAAAGGGAACTGACTGAGAGTGCATTCGGAGCACTAAGCACCCGCTTATCTCTATCGGATCTGTAAGAGTCTGTTAAAAGTGTGCTTTTTTAAAATCAAATCTCTGATCTGAAAACAAAAACAAACAGAAGAGGTCTCTACTAGGTAGTCCATACTTACGAGTTATTTGATCAAATTATGACATTCTTTCTCCCTGAAATAAAATGTCGTGGCTCAGTAGATAGCACTGCAAACTCACAGCACCAGTATCCAAAGTTGTGCAGGTTAGATGAATTGGCTATTGATAAATTACCCATGGTCTTCAGGGATATGTAGGTTGGGGCATTAGTCAGGGTAAATTTAGGATGTTAGGGGAATGGGTCTGGGTGGGTCGAAGTCGACTTGTTGGGCCCAAGGACCTGTTTCCACACTGTAGGGATTCTATTAATTCTAAATCACTGAAGCAAGGTACACCCTTAGCTTCCCACAGTTTAAACATGGAATCCATTATCCCCGGTTGACAACTTGGTATACGAATTATAGGGGTAAGAAACAAGGTTTTGGCTGCATTGCCCTCGATCTGACTCATTGTCATTCATGCTTTAACTTTATTGATAATTATTGAGTTATGACAATACTCCATAAATGTTGTCATTTTGTCGAAGAACAACAGACTAATAAGGGTTCACATTGTCTGAGAGAGTTCAATATCTAACTGTATTGACACCGAGTCCCCAGTGGCCCAGACACTAACATAGGATAATAAAGAGCTTAATTGATAGCATTTAATATGGGAGATCCCCACAATCTGTGGGGTAGTTGCAATTTGCTTAGCTTAATAAAGAGTCGCTTATGGTGCCAAACAAAAGAGCTAAACCAGCCATAAAGTCTCCTAAATATCTGTCTGGGAAACATCAAAGAAAGCATTCACACGGGGTATAGTAAATGAGGAAGGACATTCATTTTAAGAACAGCTATCCGACCTAGCCAGGATATTGGAAGTGCCTCCCTTCTTTGAAGGTCTTGATTAATTTTGTCAAACACATGGACATAGTTCACGTTAAATAAATGATCAAAGACAGATGCAATGAATATTCTGAAATAGGGAAATCAGGCCAGTGACTATTTAAAAGGAAACCAGGATTTACTTTCAATATGAGGTATTTCCCTGAGACCTCCCATAGGCATGGCCACAAACTTTGTAAAATTAATCTTATAGCCCGAAAAGGTGATAAGCGAATTAATGCATTGCATCACGTGAGCTGCTGAAACTGTGGGATTTGACAAACACATGATCCCTCATCTGCATACAACATAATCTTATGTGACTTCTATCTTAATTCTGGGGCAGGTATGTTGGGGTAATATTCCTAATTGTGCAGGATGCCACCGTGTCTAAGATTGTTGCAGGTATTGGGAAGAGATCAACCCTCGTTTGGCATTTGTGCGGATTAAAGAAGAAAATAAAATCCCTACTTGTGAGGTAGATCTGCCTCCAGGTATCCACCAGCTCTAATCCACTAATTGCTTACTTTATAACGAGGGTAATTGGGGACCTTTGGACATTCTGTCCACCGTGGGGCCATAAGACAGTCGAAATCTCCTTCTACAATAATGTGCCATGATGCAAGATAACTTACTTTGGATAATGCATCTTTCAGGATTTTAAGACAGTGCGCCAGGGGGCAATAAACATTCAAAATATTGTATTATTTCCCAAAGTTCAAGACTTTGGGAATGATGATCCTTCCGTGAGTGTCTAATACAATCTAGTAATTTAAATGGAAGATTCTTCTTCACTAGTATGGTTTCTCCCCATCTCCTAGTATTAAAAGACGTGAAATAAACTCGATCAAACCCACCCTGCTATAACGTCAAATATTCCTTGTCATCAAGGTGCATCTCCTGCAATAGGACAACATCCACCCTCTCTGTTTTAAGATGAGAAAGTACATTTTTCCTCTTGACTGGCAGATGGCTCCCCTTAATGTTCCAGGTACAACATTTAAGCACATCATTATCCAGAACACACTGTAACAACATTTCAACTCTAGAGTTTCACATCGAATTACACAACCCTGATCATTAATGAAAAAAAGACTCATTGGGCCTAAAAAACTGTACAAACTAAAACTACTACAACTAACAAGCTCTCAAATCTTTCCAAAGCTAAACACATAAAATCCAAAGAACGAAATAAAATCCAAAATGCCAATGACACTCGATTGGGGAATTTACACCCGACCGCCCACTGGGAAGCTTACATATCTCCAAACTTTATCTTCTGCCCGCTACCAATTTGGAATCCAGGGCAATTAACAACAAAAATCGGGCATGAACTGCCCTTCGGTCGGCACTTCGTCATCACAACTACCTTTGTCACTCCATCCAGCTTGGGCTGCACACCAGACACAAGCAAAGAAAGAAAAACAATGTTGTAATACTAATGAAGAAGTTAAAAATGAGTACTCTACCCATTCCCGGCTATAATTTAACACTGGTTAATAGCAGAAAAATCCAACAAAATTTCTTGAAGAGAGAAACATGATTACCTAAATATCCAGCTTACTTTAAAATGTCCAGAAAGTTTTCGCTTTCTCTGGAGAGTCAGACGAGTTCATGGATCCATTGAAAGTAATACGGAGCACCACTGAGTACCGTAACGAAAATTGAATCCAGAATTCCCTTACTCTTTTCTTGATATCATCAAAAGATTTTTTTTCCTGAATCACCGCCGTTGAAAAGTCCTAAAAGAACATAATACTGGAGCCCTCATGAATTAAAGCCATCACATCTTTCCCCTGGGTTCTGGAAGAGTCCATTAGTCTTAGTTTGTCCCCACAACTGTGTAATCGAACAAGGACAGGATGAAAGCGTTGGTCTGAGTCTGACTTCCGCGCCGTAACCCGATGAACTGTCTCACTTTTCACCCCTCCCTCCTCAGTTTTGAAGTGAAGGAATCGCTGCAGCCAGTTCTTGAAAAAACTCAGCGGCTGACCACCTTCTGTCCACTCCAGCAAACCGACGATGTGAATATCCTTCATCCTACCCCTGTTCTCGAGGTCGTCATCTTGTTCAGTTGAGGTGCAGACCTGCTTTTCAATGGCGACGATCCTCTCCCGAGAGGAATCGATCACGGTCTCTGTCGATGCAGTTCGGCTCTTGACATCGTCTGTTTTGTTTCCAAGGCTGTCAAGTTGCTGCTCATGTTTTTGGAGCACGGCTGACAGCGGCTCTAGCCACTGCAGTGGCTTCATCCCAACTTCAATCATGGCTTCAATCATTTCGCATAACTTGGTGAACTCAGTGACTAAAGCCTGGTGAGTAACTGGGTCAATGGAACGAGCAGAGTGGGTTGCAGTTACAACCTCAGGCATGCTCGATGCTTCTGACGGGTGCACCATGTGTTGGGACTGACTCGATTTTCTCCTATGTTTTGTCATTTCCACTTGATAAAACGGGATTAATAAAGATTCTATCACTCTTTTAGTGTTGAATGTTCATTAAATGCCAGGGATGGGGTGGGTTAGAGAACCACGTTGCCCGTATGTTGATGCAGAGCCCAGCAAACCAGACCTTCTGGATTGCCGCCATCTTGTATTCCCTCTGAACATTTTATCGATATTATCATTTCACTTTACATTATAGTCCTGGAGATTCTGAAGCCGTGTTATTTGATACCACTGTCTACATTTCCCCCAAAACAGCACATTGCTGCCCATTCCTCGATAATCCTTGACTCTGTTGTTATTTATGAACCTTCCGTCTGTGCCTCAAAAATATTGAATATTTCTGCAGACTCACAGCACTTTGAGAAAACAATAATAAACATGATGATTTGAGTGTGAGATTAGTTTTTTGTGTCTCCCTATGTGAGAAAGGATATAATTACATTGGAAGCAGTTCAGAGATATTTCATTTCACGCCTCCCTGGGGTGAAGGGCTTATGTTATGAAGGCCTTAACAGGTTACTCTTGGAATGAGAATGAAACATACAAGACCTTAATAAGAGTGGATTAGGTAAGTACCCACTGGGTGCTTGTATAGGCCAAATTTATTGTCATTGTCATACAACCTCTACAGTGTGGAGGCAGGACATTCCGTCCATTAAGTCCACACTGACCCACCAACCAACAGCATCCCACCTGGACGTGCCCCCCAATTGTATCGATGTAACCCGGCATTTCTCATAACTAACCCTCCTAACCTACACATCCCTGGGCACTATTCGCAATTCACTTTAAACTGCACATCTTTGGACTGTGGCAGGAAACTGGAGCACTGGGTGGAAACCCACACAGCCATGGGGAGAATGTTCAAACACCACATAGGGAGTCGCCCGAGGTTGGAATTGAACCCAGCTCCTTGGTGATGTGAGGAAGCAGTGCTACCAACAGATCTAACATACTCCTCCGTTAGTTCTGTTAGTAACTTGTGGCTAACGAAAGAAATCTGCCTGACTTGTTCTTATCACTGAACCTAACCCAGTCTGAGACCTTTATCATCGGCCATATCACCAACCTGGTTACATTTAAAATTTGTTGTGAGCAGTGGAAGAGTGGGAATGGAAAAGGAAAGAGTGACACCCTCCATCCACAGTCACAACTGGAGTGAGAAAAAAAATCATAAAGTGGGAATTCATTCAAGTGGGAATTCTCTTTCCCAGAAGTTTGGGATGGCTGAATCTTTATATTATATCGAGGCTGGCTTCGGCTGATTTTCCATAGACAGGTGAATCAGGGATAATGCTGCATGGAGAGAAAAGTGCAGCTGGGAACACAATGAGATGAGCCACGACTTTATTTACTGGTGGAGTAGTGTCAAACGGCCGAATGGCCCCCTCGTGTCCCTCGGCCCTGTGTTCTGATGTTCCAATCAGCCCTTCGGACCTGCTACACAGGGGCAGATCAGGGCCACTCCGATGGTTAGGTGCAGTTTTGGAAATGTACTTGGAAAATCCAGGCTGTATCAGGAAGTTACACTCACCCCCCAATCTCTGTTTCCAGGCTTCCTCTCTCCGCAACGTCTGCTCCAGATGTGGGTCGTGTTACAGATCCAGATTTGCTGTGAATACAGCCCCCACACCCCACCCAGCGTTTACTCAAACAAATCCTCTGCTAACCCGAATGTAGCATTACACAACACAACTTCCGAGAAAATAACCAGTGACTTTGCAAAAGCATAACAAGTGGAATTAATAAATAGGAACAAGAGTAGGCTATTCGGCTCCTCAAGATTGCCCTGTCATTTATTACGAACATGGATGATCTACTCCAGGTCTAACTCCACTTTCTTGCCAACTCCTTGCATCCCTCCACAACTCTCTGGGTTAGGGAATCCCAGACATTCGCTACCTTCTGAGAGAAGACATCACTTTGCATCTCAGATAGAAATCGATGTTCCATATTCGGTATCTATGTCATCGAGTTCGAGACTCCACTCAGGAATGGTAACAACTTCTCAACATCTACCTTCTCAAGTCCCTTCTGTGTCTTGTATGTTTGAGCAGTATCACTCCTCATTCATTTAAACCCCAATGAATAATCGCCTCTCCATTTTACAGATTCTCAATAACACAACCCTTTCATCCCTGGAAACCGGCTAATGAACCAACCTAGTTACTTGCTGCATCAGCATGCTGACTTTATGTTTCATACACAGGAAGACTCCAATCCCTTTGTACTGTTCCTTTTATGGAAGTCCTCTCCATTAAATAACAGCCTGCCTTTTGCTTGTCAGTGTCATCCTCGAACTCGGATGTATACTCAGCGCCCTTCTTCAGACTATCAGTATAGAGTGTAAATAACTGATGCCATAGGATTGATAGCGGTGGTTCTCCAGCAGATATACCTTTATCATGAAGATCCATTAATCCTGACTCTCCGATTTCTATATGTTAAGCAATCATCATCCCATGTTAATACATTCTCCATCATCCTAGGAGCTTCTGTCTTGTGTAAGAACTTTTATTTCGTAATACCCTGTGGAAAAACTCTGGAAATCCTGGTGTCTAACAGATCCCCTTTATCAAGTCCACTTGTTACATTCTCAGGCATCACCAGAAATACTTTGCATGACTTTACAGGGCAAAATATAACTTCCCTTTCACAAAACCACTCTGAACCTGCGTGTCCATGTGAGCCAGGGTTTCCAAATTAAGCTACTCCCATCTGCTTTCATTTGGCGCATATGCCTCTAAATGTTTCCCATCCATATGTTTGTCCAAATGTATTTTAAATGTTTTAGCTGTACATGCATCTCCCACTCCCTCTGGCAGCTCATTCCATACCCACACCAACCTCTGTGTAAAAACACTGCCCCTGCGTGCCTTGTAAATTTTCCCTCTTTTACCTTAAACCTATGCCTTCTACGGCTGAACTCCCCCATCCTGTGGAAAAGACCTTGGCTTTCACCCTATCCATACCTCTCATGATTTTAGAAACTTCCATAATGCCATCCCTCAACCTTCTGCACTCCATCCAAAACTAACTTCAAGAACAAACATTTGAAGACAAATACTGCAAATTTGAAACGATAGTAAACATGACAGATAAACAATACTCAGCCCAAATTTCATACTGTGATTTGTTTTTTCTCCCTATCACAATACTAAGGCAGCATGAAACGCTTACTAGTGCCAATAAAAGTCAAGCACCTGATATCCTTTGTCTAAAGGGGGCGATGATCTCGACAGTGAAAACATATTTATGGCCAGACCTTTAAAATGCCACATAGTCAACATTCTCCCTCCTGGCCTCCCAATGTCCTTGTGTGAGTGTGTCTTCTTTATCTTGCACTCAATAGAGAGAATCCCTTTCTCCATTCACACCTTAATTTAAACCCATTCTATATCATCTTCTCATTCACCACTGCTAAAAGCCGGTTTATCTTTGCCACCCCCTCTTTTCCCTGTCACCTATCTCCCACCTCTGGAAAGCTATTTAAAAGCCAAGTTTCCAATCCTATACAGTTGTGAAGAAGTGTCACACTGGGCTTGAAATGCGAACGCTGTTTCTCTGTCTCTGCAGATGCTGACAGACCTGCTGAATATCTCCAGAAATGAATAGGCATGGAACAAATTTTCACAAAACAAATAACTATGGATACTGGTAATAAAAATACTAAAATTGCGTGAGAAACTGGGAGCTTTGTCCAGGGTCACTGTACCTGAAAGATAATTACTGCATTCATTCCAGAAGATGCTGCAATTTCTTCAGCAATTTCTGTTTTTGGACAATTTCCAAAGAAGTATGTCAAAGATGCTCAACCATCCTGTCCAACATGGAGAGCCATACACTGGGGACTGAACAATAATGCATGTTGCACAAGTTCCTTGACTCTGAAACTACATAAGTCTGGCATCACTGACACTACAGAGCTCTGAATAATGGTCAGGGAGAAAAACAAAGGGAAACACATTCACTTCAAATACAGAAGTTGACATTGTGGAAGAGAAACGATTTAGATCATTACTTTAAATGGATTGTGTTAAAGTAACAAATTAGAGGTGTGACACCAGGGAGAGGCCCTCAGCAGACTGACAATATGAAAATGCAAGTGTTACCGCATCAGAAACCAGGTTAGGTAGTGAATACAGGGCTGATGGGTGAATGGGTCTCGGTGTGAACTGGGGGACAGTCAGTAGAATGGAATTGTAGATATTGCACCCCAAACTGGGTTATCATTTGATGGTGCAGCAACAGCAGAAGCAGAACTGTATTCAACGACAATCTGTAACATTATCCCGAGGATAATTCATCAGTCTACCATTACCATCAAGCCGATCCATGGTTCAGTGATGAGTGTGGCTGAACATGCCAGGGTCTAAATCACGTTGACCTAAACCTATTGAAAACCCATTAAAGCTACCACACTTAACTGGTTCAATTCCGACCAGCAGAACTAATGTCTGATGGAGAGGGGAAATGATCCCAAGACTAACAGATCAGATCTAAGCTCTGTCGTCCTGCCAAATCCAAACATAAATGTCGATGGACGATTAAACAATTTACTGGAGGAGAGGACTCCACAAACATCCTCATCCTAAATATCGGAACAGCTCTGTACGTCAGTGAAAAAAGTCAAGGATGTGGTGTCTGCACTATCCTCAGCCAGACGTGTTGAATGGATGATCCACCTCACACTCATCATGATGCCCACAGAATCACAGATGCCAGTCTTCAGCAATTCGATTTGCTGTATAGTCATAAAGAAACAGCTGAACACAGTAGATACGACAAAGGCAATGGGCCCTGTCCCCATTCCTGCAACAGTCCTGAAGACTTGTGCTGCACAACGAGCCGTGTCCCTGGGAAGCTCTTTCATTCCAGCTCCAACTCTGACATCTCCAACTCTGACATCTCCCTGGCAATGAGGAAAATTACTCAACTCTGTCCAGTCCCTGAATAGGAGAATAATTACAATCTGACCAATTACCATCCCCTCAGTCCCATCACAACAGTCACATTGGTGAGAATACTTTTTGACAGAGCTGTCAAGTAGCACCGAAATAATGAGGAGAGTGTGGGTTTCTGATCGATCCCCATGTGGAGATGGTGCTGTGGTGGACATATCATTGGATTATGAATCCAGACCAGGCCAATGGTCTGGCAGCTGGTGGAAGGTAAACATAATTAATAAAGTATTGAGACCTAAAATCTGGTTTCAGTAACAGTGTTCTTGTGTCCAGTGTTGATCGTAAACTTCAATCTCCTTCACCAATATACTTTCAGGAACTGAATCTCCCGTGCTTTCCTGATCTGGCCTAAAAGTGACTCCAGACACACAGACATGGTCTCTGAATCGGCCAAGTGAGACACTCAATTGTATCAAACTACTCTGAGGTCTTAAATGATAAAACTTGACAGAACACCCGGCATCAACCTCGTTATCAGAAAAGGGAATGGGAAGTACTATCCTGTTGTCCCTGCATAGACATCTTTCCTAACATCTGAGAGCTTGTGACAACATTTACAGAGCTTTCCCACAGACTGCACATAAACATCGGGAGAGGAGGAGGTCATTCAGCACATTGAGCTTTCCCCATGATATTTCATGGCCGAACATCCCTCAATGCAGTTTTCCCCACACAATGTTCATATCCCAAAATATGTTTAAACATTATGAAATATAGTGCCTTCGGCCCATCAATATATCGTGAGTTCTCTGATAATTCTTGTTTATGGAGCACGATTTGACTGCAATGCGATTCGTGAACTGTTTTCTACAAAGTGAAATATCATCTCTGGCTTCCAATCTGTCACACCCTGTCAGAGTGTTATATATCTCACTGAGATCTCCACCCATTTTCCGAAAGCCCATGGAATACAGGCCGAGTCACCCCAAACTCTGCTCCCACAACTAACCTGTCATCCCAGAGATCAGTCTGGTCATCCTTCACTCCCTCAATGTCAGATTTGCCTTTATTAGGTAAGGACACCAAAACTGCACACAACACTGCACAATGTTCGAGATGGGGTCCCACCAAGGCCCTGCACAGTTGCAGTAAATGACCCTTACTCTTGTATTCTAAATCCCCCTGAAATGAAGGTGAATAACTATTTATCTTCCTACCTGCTTTCTGCTCCTGCAATATTGCTTTCAGTGACTGGTATACAGGGAGATCCAGATTCTTTTCAATGTTACAGCTCCCTACTTGCTGGGTCTGTATACACTGTATACAGCTTGCCAATTCCATTCCCAGTATTGACTTCCGTGTTCAGAACTCACTGCCCTACATGGACTCGGAAGGCTGCGCAGAAATAAACAAAAATGCAACATAAGTTCATTTATTGACTAAATGTTTTCAACCAATCAATTTTCAAATGATGGGCTGCCATTCAATTCATCCCATCAAAGTACACAACCTCTCATCTCTGCCATCGCTCTCCATCTGCCAGGTATTTGCCCAGTCACTCCACTTGTCCCAATCACTTTGGAATCATTTTTTACATCCTCCTCATTCACTCACAAACTGACTTCATTTAGTGCTGTCAGCAGACTTGGGAATATTGCAGTTGAGTCCCTCCACCAAAAAATATGATGTGTAATAGGAGTAGCTGGGTGCCAAATCTCGATCCTTGTTATATCCTCCAAGTCTTCCATTCAAAAAACATGGTTTTGTTCCTACTCACTGTTTCCTGCCAATTCTCCCATTCTAAAACCATGACCATATATTAGCCCCAGTCCCATAGGATTCGAATTTGCACAATAGGCTTGGGGCTTTATCAAAAAATCTTTCTTGATTCCAATCGTATTGCATTGATAATTTTGCTCAAATATAATTCCTATTTCATATACCTCTGTTGACTTTGTCTATGCCCATTAATTTCAGTCCAATATTTTCTCTAAAACCTTTTAGTTGCTAATTTCATTTTATTCCCTTTTTCTCACCAGACCAAATTTCCCTAGTATTGCGAGGAAACTTTATTTTTTTTTATTCCGTGAAGGCATAACTGAAGTGTTTGCTCCATTGATCTGCTATTTCCCTGTCCTCAATTATATGGTATCAGACTGTAAGGAAGCTGCACCTTTTTCTCTTAATTTTGCCATTGATGTATTTTCAAAAGATATTACAAGTTCACTCATATACACTTTGATAAGACATTCTTCAGAAACCCAACAATTCCTATCTTAAGCTATTGAATGATTGCTCCTCCACAGCCATACAATACAGAAGCACAGACTCTGTACAATCAGAAATACAGCACGGTCTAAAGTAGCCCCACTTTCCAACAGAAAACCCGTCGCTGTGAATCTTATGGCATTTCAAAAGCATAACCATGTATGTTCTAATGTTTTTGAGGTTACCATGACAATTCCCCTCTCACGAAGTGCTTCCCAAACCCCAGCACACTTTGGGTGAAAAACAGTCCTCAAGTCCTCACTAAGCCTCAAACCCTTCACTTGAAAAGTGTGTCCCTTTGATTAAAAGGACCAGCTGCTGTCTATCCACCCCGTCCATGTCCCTCGTAATCTTATCCTCCTGAAACACATCCCCCTCAGCCTCCTCTGCTCCAAAGTAAACAAACCGAGCTTATCCAGCCTCTCTCAATAGCTGATATGCTCCATCACAGGGAACATCCTGGTGAATCTCCTCTGCACCCCCTCCAGTGCAATCACATCCTTCCTATAATGTAGCTCCCAGAACGACACACAGTATTCCATCTTGGCTAACAAAAGTTCCGCATAGCTCTTATAATCTATGCTTCGATATGTGAAGGCTGTGTTTATGCTCCCGAACGCTTTCTCAAATTGTGTGTTACCCTGTCCAGCCACATTCAGGGATGTGTGGAGAAACACCCTCTGACCTTCCTAGTGTGCTGCCATTCATTGCGTCCTCCCCTGCCTGTTCATTCTTCCAAAATGCAGGACCTCATATTTTCAGGGTTACATTCCATCTGCCATTGATCCACCCATCTGACCATTCTATCTGTATCTTCCTGTAACATAAGGCCTTCCTCCTCACAGCCAACCACCCGGCCAATCTTTGTAACAAACACAAATTTACTTATGACACCCCCAACCTCTCGTCCATATTCAAGCTGCAACATGTATGATAATGCGTACAATCACAAAACATCAGCTTATTTATTTAGAGACTAGTGTCCAATGGTGTACCACGCGGATTACTGCTTTTTCTCTTAATATTTGTGATTCGGAGGTGTTGGTGTTGGACTGGGATGGACAAAGTTAAAAATTGCATCACACCAGGTTATTCAGTGGCACGAGCTTTTGAAGTGCTTCACCAAAGCGCACAACCACCTGATGAAGAAGCAGCGTTTCGAAAGCTCGTGCCTCTGAATAAACCTTTTGGAGTATAACCCGGTGTTATGCAATTTTTAATTTGTCCACCCCAGTCCAACACCAACACCTCCGAATCACAAATATTAAGAGACACAGCACTGATCCCCGTGGTACACCACTGGGCACTAGCCTCCAAACACAAACAGCCTTCTACGACCACCTTCTGTCTCCTACCACTAAAGTTGATTTGGTTGCAACTTGGCAAATCACTAATGAGTCCTACCGTTCCCTGGTTATTCTGTTCTGCTGGACACTCTTATAGAATATCTGGAGATTCTCACTGATCTTGCCTGCCAGTAAGCCTCCGTGCCCCTGTGTCAATTAGTCCCCTCCAAATGATGAATTTCCTCCTTATTGCAGATTTAAATGGCCTGTCCCAGATCCTGCCATTATTTGCCTTTAATGTGGAATAGACAGCGAGGGGAGAGTTCTGTTCATATCCAACTTGTCATATGTTTTGTGAATTTTCAAAATTTCACTGTGACCCAGCTCTCATTCTTTGAAACTCTAGCGAACACAGGCCGAGTTTCCTCATCAGGCAATCTCACCATCTAAGGGATTAATCTGGAGAATGTCCATTGAACTTCCTCTGTGGTCAGTATGTTCTTTCTGAGATTCGGTCACCAAAATTGTGCACAATACTCCAGGTATAGTCCTATCAACACGCTGTGAAACTGCTTCAACATGTCTTTACATCAATGTTCTAACTCTCTTAAATGAAGGCAAACCAAACTTTAAATTTCCACTTACATATCTTCCTCCAAATACCCTTCACATTCATTGCATTTACGGACTCACTGATAAACCCTTGCGAAAATCCAATATCTGCAACTTCTACTGGTTCCCCATTATCTATGCTGTAAGAAACAACTTCAAACAATTCCGAAGTTTACCAAGTATGATTTCTCTATCAGAAATGCATGCTGATTCTCTCCATTGTTGATGTTAATTTCTAAATATCAAAAATGTCATCCTGTGTAATAGATTTCAACAGTTTCACTACAGATGTCGATTAATTGGTCTGCAGTTCTCCACACTATGTCTTCTTCCTTATGTAGCTGTTTGGATCCCTTCCATTCATTTACAGTGCTTGGTTCACGTTTATCCACAATAGTTTCTGGCCTCTGCAGAATGTACAGGAAAACAAAACACAGTCATCGACAGTGCAATTAATACTACTGTTGGGGATTTATTTCTGACGTTTTGATGAGAAGTACATCTGTTTCATTAGACTTAGCAATGCTCAATCCAGCTACATCTTCAAGTACTACCTTGTTACTGATTTGAATTGACTTTTTGTCTTTAGCTTCAGAAGGCCGATATGGTCACTTGGAATTACTGGGTGATTTCCTGGATATTACTCCATGGAGACAGATGCAAAGTAACTGGTTATTTTCTTGGCCATTTCCCTGTTCTCCACAATGAACTCTCCTCTCCCAATTACAAATTTCCAAACTTGACCTTGCTTTTATTTTGTTTCCTTTGAAATATAGATCATTGATTTATGCAGTCTTTGTGTTCCTGTGTGTTAGCAGGTATGCTCTCTTTTTGGTTTCCTTATCAGTTTCATGGCCTTCCTTTTCTGGATCGTAAACTTCTGAGAATTCACAGGTTTCCACAATATCTGGAATTCTTCTGAAGTCACTTCCTATGATTAATAAATTTTCTAATTTGTGATGTTAACCATCATTGGGTCACGTTCTCACTTTTTGGTGTTTGTACCGGAAATAAATAGACGTATTTTTCAGACTTTGCAGTATTTCTAAAACCTCCTGGTCCTGACCAGATATATTCAGGAACATTGCAAGAGGATAGATAAGAAATTGCGGGAGCCCTGGTTGGTTCTTTTCCATCATCGATGGTCAGGTCCCAGACGACTGGAGGGTAGCGAATACTGTGCCCTTATTCAAGGAAGGCTACAAAGGTAAACCTGGGAACTAAAGACCAGAAAACCTAAAATCTAGTGGGTAAGTTACTTGAGAAGATTCGGAGAGATTGGATATACATGCATTTGGAAAGACAGGACGTGATTCGGAATATGAGTAGAATGGTGCTGGAAAAGCAGAGAAGGTCAGGCAGCATCCGAGGAGCAGGAAAATGGATGTTTTGGGCAAATGCCCTTCATGAAATTCAGCACGTCTTTGTCCATGGGAGATCATGGCTCGTAAATTAATTGGAGTTCTTTGATGAAGTGACCAGCAATGTTGAGGAGGGCAGGGTGATATCCATAGTCTATATGGATTCCAGTAAGGCCTCAAAAAGGTTCCACATGTTCCTCTGCTCTGGAAGGTTAGATCACATGGAATTGAGGGGGAGCTGGCAAATTAGGTACAAGAATGGCTTGGTGTTAGGAAGCAGAGGGTGATACAGGAAGAATGCTGGTCAGACTGGATGGCTGTGACTAGTGGAATGCCTCAGGGGTTGGTTCTGGGACCACTGCATATTACATATGTCTATGATTTAGATGAGAATGTACAGGCATGATTTGTAAGTTTGAAGATGACATTATAATAGGCAGCATCATGGCGAGTGAGGAAGGTTATCAAAATTTCAGAAATTACAGCAATACTTTGATCAGCTGGGGAAGTGGGCTGAGAAATGGCAAATGGATTTTAATATAGATCAGTGTAAGTTCTTGTATTTTAGAAATTCAAATCAAGGTTGGAGTTTCATGGTGAATGTTTGGATTCTTAGGAGTGCAGTGGAACAGAGGGACCTCGGAATTCAGGTGGATGCTTATCTGGAAGTTGATTCAGAGGTAGACAGTGCAGTGAAGAAAGCTTTTGGTACATTGGCCTTAATCAGTGTATTTCACTGAGTATCAAAATTAGGGAGTTATATTGCAGCTATACAGGACGCTGCTGAGGCCATATTGGTAGCGTTATGTTCAGTTTTGTTCACTTTGCTATAGTACGGATGTTATTAAACTGGAAAGAATGCAGAAAAATTATAAGGATGTTGCCAAGGACTCAATGGACTGAGTTATCGGGAGAGGTTGGGCCAGCTAGGCCATCTTAATTTTGTGTGTGTGTGAAACTGAGGGAGGATCATATTGAAGTCTGTAAGATCATGACAGGCATGGATAGAGTGAATGTGCCCTGTCTTTTTCTTCCCCCAGGGTTGGGCAATCACAGATCAGTTTAAAATCGAAGGAGAAAGAATAAAAGGGAATCTGAGGAACAACCTTTTTACACACAGGGGCTGGTATGCATATGGGATGAGCTGTCAGGGGAAGTGATTGATTAACAACATTTAAAAGGCATTTGGACAAATACACGGATAGGAAAGGATTAGAAGGATACGGGGCAATGGCAGGGAAATGGCGTGAGCGTGGATGGACATTTTGTTCAGACAGTTTGGGCTGAAGGGCCTGTCTCCGTGCTTTCGCACTCTATGACTCTAACAACCATTGCTTGTCTCCCACTGAATGTTATATTGTACTTTCCAAATTCACTGGAGCTATCTTGACTCTCTAGCCTCCAGTCTTCCATGATGTTTAACTAGTAAGTTCAAGCATTCTCTATTGTGCGTAGATGCCGTGTAAAATGCACTTTATTAATGTCATTATTTCTTAAAAGCTGCTTCATTACAATGTTATAGATTCGTCATTTGGACCAGACAATACCAAATCCAAAGTAACCTGCTCTCTAGTTTTCTTCACAACATACTCTTGAACTTACGGAATTTATTTTTCAAACATGAGCAGTCGCTTAATTAACGCAGTCCAAATGCAACTTGAGACCATCCAATAAGATTGCAGTATCCACAATACTTGCATATCTAATTTCCAGAGCATATGATGCTCAGGTTTTCTGCGAGCGTTTTGGTTTGGTATATAACACACCAATATTTGCTTCTCCTTTCTATCTGTAAGCTCGACCTAAACTGATTCTGTGGAAGCTGAGGGACAGGTCTGTGTTGTTTTTAGTGACAGACTTGGACAAGACATTTGGGGAGCCTCACCTCGACGCTGAGATGATCTGAAGAAATGTCCTGCAATACAGGATAAGCATTGATATCCTCCCCGCTCTGTCAGGATAAGAGTTACCGTATACTCTCTGCTGGCTCACACTCACTGTATATCTGTTATAGAACCTACCCCTGAACAAGGTTCACGCTCTATCTCCAAATAAGGGTCAGGCACGACCACTCTCACTATTGAATTCAGTAACTTTCTTCCTCACTTTCTCTTTCACCTACGCAGTACCCCCACACACTAATAATACTATAAGGATTCAAAACTGTCGACTGACTAATTCCAGACACCTCACAATTCCGTCCAACTACACCAGCACTAACAGCAGGGTCACCCATTCCCACTCTCCCTCCAACATTCCCATTTTCCCATTCTAGGAGGAAGAGCCTGGAATAGGACAGAAAGGCAAAGCCGGTTGATGAAGTGCCCGATATCCATTCCCTCACCCCCTCCCCTTGCCAAGTGGGTAGGACACTGGTACGAGCCAGAGAGGGCAGGGACGCCTCGTGTGGAGATTTTGAAACATCCATGTGCCACCGACCGATTAAGGAGCAATGTTCAGTGAAAGACAATTCTCACTTTAAATCCACTGACAGTTCCAACGACAGTCCTTTCACTTCCAAAAAAAGGACACAGACACCTCACTGCACAGAGACGCAGACACACAAATACACAGAACTATTGGTAAATACCCCAATATGCGAACACGCACAATACGTACAAGGAGATAGGCATACACACAGGTAGAAACACACAGAGACATATACAGTCACATACAAATAGACACAAAGACAGTTTAGAATCACACAGGCTGACAGATATAGACACACAAACACACAGATAACAAGCACATGGACATGCACGTATATATATATACACACACATAGACATGCACACACATACGCACACGCATACACACACACACACGCACACGCAGAGGCAAACACACAAACACACGCAGCCCCAGAGGAACAGAAACTAGTGTAATTAAGACGCAAATCGATATGCTTTGGATTTGTAAGAATATCAAGAATTCTACGGAGAAGGCAGAAGAATAAGATTGAGGTACATATGAAAATAATTTAACGAAATTTTAGACTCGATGGGTCGAATGGCCTCATTATGCTCCTTGCTTTAATGTTCTTGTGGTGTAATGCTATCAGGTATTCTCTACCTGAGACAGCAACAGAGGCTGGGTTTGATACATATTTGGTTGGAAAGGGTCAGCGGGAATGTGGAACAGGTTTGAAGTCAAGAATGCTTTATGTTTATTCCTAATTATTGTGTCCTTATGTCTGAAAAGAAGTGGTGATTTGATGTTAGGTTAACACGGTTTAAAATAACAGGTCCCAGAATGAAATAAGGGCATTCCTTTCGCTTTAGTGTTGTGCCATCTGTGGTGTACTCATCCTTAGGGAACAGTGAATACTCGGTTATTGAAGATGTTCAACGCTGAGCTAGACTGATCTTTGCTGGATAGGACAGTCAATGTTTCTTGGGAACAGATCATGTACAGATAGTCAGGCACAATTGAATTTGTTATGAGGATTCTGAATGGTGCAGCCAAAAGGCCAACTGCTGCCCCTACCCCATGCGCTGTGCCCTCAATCCACGCTTGAGTCTATTACAGAGATGTACTTCAGCCCCTACCCTATGTGTTTTTCCCTCTATACACCCCTCAAGATTATCACAGAGATATCCTGCTGCCCCTACCCGTGGTGTTGTTCCCTCAATCCACCCCTCGCGGCTGTTGCAGAGATATACTATTGCACCTATCCCATGTGTTTTTGCTCAATCCACCTCTCGATGGTGTTACAAGGTAGGGGACCACCCTTTCAGTCAGGCAGGATCGTTACAATGAGACGGGAGAAGAACATTCTGCCCCTCGAAGGAGTTACACAGGAATAGAGAATGAAGTAATTCAGCTCGTTCAGTACATTACACAGGCCAGGAGGAGACGATTCAACCCACCTTAGGTGCTACACAGGAACAGGGAAGCTGTCGCTAACAGGAAATAGAGAGTAGAGGTAAATATTTATTTTCAGGTTGCAAAGCTGTAACTAGTGTATGTCTCTAGAGATCACTGTGGGATCATCAATGACAAATAATCCGTATCAAAGATCTAGTGGAAGGGAACTGAATGGCGCAAAGCTCAATTAGCGCATCACCAAGATGATCGTTCAAGATGTCGTCAAATGGAGGTACTGAGTCTGCAATGTGATACAGACAGGGAAGGTTAGTGAGCAAACCTTCAGCAGAAAGAACATAAGGTGAGTTGTCTACTGTGGCAGGAAGGATAAAACAATGGCGAACAATTTATTTGGAGAGAGATTGCAGAACTCTGTGATACTGGCGGTTTCCATGTTCCTGGGAGGTGAATCATATGAAGTCAGTCTGCAGATGCAGCAAGTGATTTGGAAGGTAAGTGGAATGATACTGTTTCTGGCAAAAATTATCACGTTTAATGAGGAATGTTTTACTGCATCTGAACGGGGCATTGTTGAGACTACATCGGACACACTGTGTGCAGTTTTGATCGCCTAAATGTAAAAAAAAAGATATAATTCTTTCAGAAGATTTTCATGGATGTTTCCCTTCACACATTCCTGGAAGGAAGGCCTTTTGTTATGGGGATTATCAGTTTTGATCTGAGATGAGAAATCTTCTTGAACCATACATGACTTTCTGAAAGGTGTTTCAGCTGGATGCATGTTTCCTCTTGTTAAGGAGTTTAAAGCTGGAGAACAATTTTAAGAATAAGATGTTTTGATATCAACACACGTATTATATAGACATCGACCTATATTTACAAATTACACAGACGCATATAAACATGTCATCAGATGATAAAGCAGGGACCTTTTTTGCTAATGAAAGACACTGTGTACAACAACAGGGATGATGCACCTTCATATCGTCCATTATCATCCCTTCCAGAGAATGCTCCAGGAGAGCACACATGGCCCAGTTTGATGTTCAGTTGACATTATTGTATGGTTCAACACAGAGAGGGAGAAAAATGTTCCCTGCCTGAGAAGCAGCAGCTGATTGATCTCTCTCTCTTCCTTTGTCCACTAGATGGAAAAATGTGAGACAATAAAATCCCTGAGTTATTTTCACCACTTGTGAAGGATTCCTAGTGAGGACTCTGGAATCTCTCCACTGCTGGAAGCAAAGGGAGTTCAGCCAAATCCAACTATTCCACAAATAAATCCCATTACCAGCAGCTTGTGTGAGCAGAATAATTTCAAAGTCAGTAGAACATTTGGGACACTCTATCTTTTACCATTTGTTGTGAGTTCAACTTCCTGAATTTCACATTTTTCTCAAAAATGACCCAGTCTGAGTCCTATACAATTGGTCATAACACTAAACTGGCTACTTTTAAAGTTTTTGTAATCAGTGGAGGAGTGGGACTGGAAAAGGACACAGTGACCCTCTAACATTTATCGGAACGCGAATTAGAAATTCTTATTGGACTGTTTATGTGGGAATTCCCTTTATCAAACATTTGTAGTGCCTGGATGATTGCATTTGGTCAACGTTGTGCTGTATTCAAACATTTGACAGACAAGTTCATGCAGGAAAATTGTATACAGGCAGAAAAGTGCTGCTGAAACCACAATCAGAGCAGCTATGATCTTAGTGTCTTGTGGAACAGTGACAACGTGTCTAATGACCCACTCCTGCTCCTCAGTCCTATGTTCCTATGTTCAATTCAGCCCCTCAAACCTCCTACACTGGTGCTGACGGAGGCATCTTGCTCCAAATAAATGGTCCACAGTAACAAAGGATCTCATTCAGTCCCTCCAAGCTGTCACACATCGTTTGGTGTAGGTTGGAAAATGTTACTTCAAAACACAGGCTCTGTTCGAAAGACAACTCTGGTCTCTTTACAGAGTGTCTCCTCTCTGAAATTTGTGCTTCATTTGTTGGTCATGGTTTAGACCCAGATTCACTGCGAATTCAGCCCCCAGACCTCACTAAATGATGACTCATAAAGTACTTTGCTCTCTCTGATTGGAATGTTCAAGAACAGAACATGCAGGAAAATTACAACCATTTACTTTGTAACTACAGAATATGAGAACATAAGGAACAGGATCAGGTCGTTCGGATAATCAATACATTGTATACGATCATGGCCGATCTGCTGTTCGTATTAACTCATCTTTCATGTCCAATCCTTCACATCCTCTCAGCTCTCTGGCAGATCAAAAATCCATCTATCACCTTTTTAAAATACTTTCAGTGATGTAGCACGCCTAGCACACGAGACAAGATAATTCCTGTCATTCACTGCCCTCTGTGAGAGGAAAATACTCCCCATATAGACACCGTCACCTATTGATATGAACAAGAGGGGAACACAGGGGCTCAGCAAAGAGTGGATAGCCTTGATATCAAGGCAGTATTTGACTGAGAATATCGGGGAGAATTTGACTGGAAGTGCCATCTTATTTGAGCTTAATGGGAATCAGGTGTCCCCTCCCTACTGGCTGGGGTCTTTCAGAGCACAAAGGAAGATGCCTGTGGGTGGGGGCCGAAAATCTTCTCAGTTCTGGGAAGTCTCTTCAGGAGATCCTCAAGGTAGCTTCCTCAGCACAAACATCTTCAGCTGCTTCATCAATGTCTTTCCCCATCATAAGACCGGAGGTCGGGATGGTCACTGAGGGTGACACATTGTTCAGAACATTTTGTCTCCCATCAGCTCCTGATGCAGACTGTGTCCGTGTTCAGTAAGACCCGGACAGCATTCAGGCTTGTGCTGTTAAAGTGTCGGTAACATTCATGTAACAGTCCTGTCAGACACAGTTAAAGGAGGAGCTCATTCAACATCTCAAGCTGGAGTTTGAATCACGTGATGTTCAGTGTAGGATAACAAACCAAATGCACTATATTCAAAGTCTGACTCTCTCTCTCTCTCTCTCTATCTCTCTCCCTGATCGATATAGGGAGTGGGGGTGGGGTGAGGGGAACGTCCTCAGAGGGTCTTGTAACTCGAGAAAAACAAGCCATGGATTTTATCACCGTATCAATATCTGTTCTGAACATCATGAGAGGCTGTCCATTCCTCTTAAGTTTCAACGAAATCATCTTTTATTCTCTCACAGCGCTAAAGAATATTCTTCATTCACACCTCATTTTCCCACCATCCCAGGGATTGGTCTGGTGAAAAGCGTGTGCACTCTCTCTGTGGCAGGGCGATTATTTCTTAAAAAGGAAAGACATTCTGTCCACAATGTCCCAAAGACTGCCTCAACAACACTCTTAGGTTTGATCACAATAAGTTATTTTCCTCATTGAGACATCTCCGTTTCTTTCCTATGGCGTAAAAAGCCTTTACTTCTCACTACACTGCGCCTGACGTGGAATTTAAAAGCTCCTAACATCTATATGTGAGCATCAACAAAGCCAACAGCAGAGTTGCTGCGGGAGATGAACATCACACTCAGGGAAAGACTAAGAAAGAATGCACTTGAAATAAGGAATGGTCACCCACCTGAATGGAAATGAGCTGTAGGAATATGGGAAACAGGCAGAGGAAGGGAGTTATCTTTCCTTTTGTTCTTCCCTCACAGGTCAGGCCAGCCTGTTATCCCTATCTTGAAATGAGAGGCTGGTTCAGCTGTTCCACAGGACAGTAAAGAGTAAAACACATTGCTGTGGGTTTGCAGTCACACAGAGACCTGATCAGGGAAGGATGACCCATTGCCTTCACTGAAGGACATGAGGCAAGCTGATTGGCTTTTTATACTTAACGAAGACGGTTTCACTTCAAAGCCACAAATTTCCTTCATATTAACAGATTATTATTCTGTGGCTCTTGATCATGAGTCAATGACTTGAGCACGATGCATTATCTTGCCGTCAGACAGTTTCTGTGCAGAGAACAAGTTAAACATTTCAAAGGCAATTATTTTGTGATTGACATGTGGTTAGAAGGGGCTTGAAACAGGTGATTCCGGATTTAACAGAGGCCCAAATGATGGTTTACTCAGAAGGTGCACTGTGGCTGAGGAGGAGTAGGGGTATCATGATGGTGGTATTGGACAGATTTAGCGAGTGGGGGGGGGGGATATGGAGAAATATATCTGTTCAGGGCTAGAAGGATTATGGAGTTTTCGAGTTTCTCCTCGCATACTGGTGAGTCATTTGAAAGTAGTGATTTGCTCATTATAATTTCTAAGGAAAGGAATTTTTCATTGGAGCTGAAAACAATGACTTCCACCTTTCCTAATTTTAATAACATGAACAACAATTCTTTGTAACCTGCTTTAAAAGACAGAATACCTTACCAGGAACACCAACTATAGCGAGGATGGGATAGTAACCAGCTTGAATAACCATCAGCACATCATAGATCCGCCATACTAATGATATCCAAGGTTGGGAAAGCCAGTAAAGACTACTGGATAAACTCCTCTCCATGTTGGATCATTCCAGTCTAACGTTCTCAGATTCTGATCTCTCCTCCCTGTCTCTCTGGAGCTGCTGATCCCTGTTAGTACTGTCGGCGATGCTCCCACTCATTCCATGGGATAACACATTAAACGGAATCCTTAATTAATAAAAGAGGCAAGCCCTCCAGTGACACATTCAGGATCCACGGAGACCGACATTAATCACAGTCACTGAACAAATAGCTGCAACCAACGCCTTTCAATTCAATACTGTTTTATTAAAATTCAAATTAATGATTAACATTTACACAGTCTGGATTGGATATGCGAGAGTGACTGAGGGAATGAATTTTGAGTCTGGTAGATTAATTGTATGCAACCATTCAGTCTGCATTGGATATGAAAGTAATGCCAGAGGTTTATCGGACCACCAACATGTTTCTCTGCTTATAAATGGAAACATAGACCCTGTAACTACTGCTGAGGCATGACAATGTCAGTAAGAGATTGAAAGAACATTTATAGGTCATGGTCTGGAGAGAATATATATCTAAGACAGCATGGGGTTATAACAGACATGTGGGGTTAACAGAGAATTGTAACTAAGAGACAATGGGGACTCCAGATGTTAGAGAATTAAGTGTAGATAAAGCATGATAGTGGAGAAGACACAGTAGGTCAGGCAGCATCCGAGGAGCAAGAGAGTCAACGTTTCAGGCAGGGCCCTTCTTCAGAACTGCGAAGGAGTAAAGGGGCTGACAAATAAATCGGTGGTGAGGGTGAGGCTGGGGGAAAGTTTGGTGATAGGTGGGCGAAGCTAGAAGGTGATAGTGAGAGGTCGGTGGGGAGTTGGAGCGGATCAGTGGAAAGGAAGATGGACAGGTAGGTTGCCACGAGAGGGTGGATCTCAGTCGGAGGGTCGGATCTGGGATCTGGGTCGTCGAGGGGAGATTTGCAAATTAGTCAGTTCAATGTTCATGCCATGTGTTTGTCGGCTCCCGAGGCAGAAGATGAGGTGTTCCTGGCGACATCCTGGTATATCTCTTCTGAACTCTCTTCAGCTTAATAATCTCCTTCCAATAACAGAACTGAACACAGTACTGCAAAAGAGGCTTCATCAATGTCCTGCACTATCTCAGCATGACTTCTCAATTGCTAACCAGCAAAGAAGTAACCTTAAACACTTTGTCTATAAGTGCCACAAACTTCTGTGAATTCGATCTGCACCTGTGGGTCCCTCTTTTCTACAACACTACCAACGCACTACTATTAATTGCATGAGCCCCCCCTTCTTTTAATTTTACCAAAATGCAATACCTCGCATTTATCCAAGTTAAACTGAATTGCCACACCTCAGCCCAGTGAGTGATATTACTGCCCCTTCACCCTCCTGCTTCAGGTTTAAAAGACCCTCCCCTCTCCAGAAGGCCTACAAACACAGGCCTTGAGTTTCCCAAAGACCAAGAGCTTGATTTGCTTTGAGCAAGCAGAGGGAGGAGAGGGTAAGATGAGGCTGGAAAGTAAACCGATGCCTGTATCACTTAATAATTTCAGGAAGAGGGAAGCCACATGTGAGAATTGGAAATAGTGGCTAGTGTTTTTTGGCCAGAAATTGTGCTCTTTCCTCATCTTTGGTGTTCAGTATTGATATCTATTCGAGTTCCCTCATAGTGCAGAGTGTTTCTGCACGATTGCTTGCCCTAATATTGAATATTACAGATAATAGCTATGTAAGCTGGAAATCATAGCCAAGCAATTAAAGAAGTTCATTGTTAATCTCGATGGCAGAGCACATGCACTCGTCATCCTATAGTTGAGGCTAATATCTTTTATTTGTTTAACAATGAGAACTGTTGCCTGTGTTTTTCAGTAATGTTAATCAGAATGTAATATATCCATGTAGAGCTGAAAACTGACACTTAAAATATGACTCAAATTCTGGGCATGGTTTAAGTCTTGTGTCGTGGGTCACACACCTGCCCCTGGGTCATAGCTCTGAATTCGATTCCCTTCCATGAACTTGTGGCAGTGTCACCTTCTCTGGAACAGATGATCTCGATTCTGTTGTGGGGGGGGGGGGAGGTGTCAGAGTACGTTCAAAGAAAGCTGATGAACAAACACAGGAGAATCATGTTGCAGCTTTAGGGGCTATTGTTGAGTAGTGGTAGTGCCCCGACATCTGAGCCTAAAGGTTCACATCCAACAGAGATGTTTCATTATATGTCTGAGCACGTGGGTTAAAATGATTTTTGAAATGTGACTTGATGGAGTCCATGAAACGACTGCACAAAACACTTCATAGGACAAACAGGGAGACAGCTAACGATCCGCATCCATGAACACCAACTAACCATGAAACGACATGACCAGCTATCCTTAGTAGCCACACAGATGACAAGCAATATGAGTACGACTGGGACAACACTGCTATTATAGGACAAGCCAAACAGAGAACAGCCAGGGAATTCCTAGATGCATGGCACTCATCCACAGATTCTATCAACAAACAGATCGACTTGGACCCAATATACCGGCCACAGAAGCGGACAGCTTGACCCAATAACAGAAGCGGCAGAGACAAACCACTATAAATGCCGGAGAAAACATCACAGAAGCGCTTCACAAGAGGCCCCTAAGCACTGAGGATGTCACCTTGACAGGGACGAAACATCTGCAACAGAAATTCACAGCTCGGCGAACAAAACCACAACAAGTATACACAGAGCACAGACAAGCCACCCTCCACCACCACTTGTCTCCTGCCAGTAAACAGTTGTACACCGAAACACACACACACAACCCTACACCACTAAGTTGTTTCCTACTATTGATCAGATATACACAGAAATACACACACAATCCCCCTCTACTGCTCTGTCTCCTGCCATTAAACAGAAATACATAGCAATGGACACACACAACACTCTAACAACTCACTGTCTCCTGCCATTAAACAGATATATGCAAACACACACACACACAACCCTCCACCGCCGCCCTGTCTCCCGCTACTAAACAGGAATATGCAGAAACACATACACACCAACCTGCACCAATACCTGTCTCCTGTTATTAAATAGTTATAGACAGAAACACAAGCACACAACCTTCCACCACTATCCCGTCTCCTGCCATTAAACAAATATATGCAGAAACACACACTCACAACCCTCCATCAACACGCTGTCTCCTTCAATTAAATAGATATACATGGAAACACACACGCACAACCCTCCACCAAAACCATGTTTCCTGCCATTAATCAGATATACCCTCAAACACACAACACAACCCTGCACCACCACGTTGTCTCCCGCTATTAAGCAGCTATAGACAGAAACACACACAACCCTCCACTAAAACCCTGCCTACGGTCAATAAACAGATATACGCAGAAACACACACAAAACTCTAAACCACCTTTCTGTCTCCTGCCATGAAACAAATATAACAGAAACACACACACAAAACACTCCATGACCACCTTGTCTCCTATGATGAAACAGATCTATACAGAAACACACACACACAAACCTCCACGAACATCCTGTCTGCTGCCATTAAACAGATATACACACAAACACACACGCGCACACAATCCTTGACACCCAATTTGTTTCCTGTCATTAAACAGATATACATAGAAACGCACACACAACCCTCCACGACCACCCTGTCTCCTGCAAATAATCAGATATACACAGAAAAACACACACACAACCTTCCACCGTCGCCCTGCATCCCGCCATTAAACTGGGATATGCAGAAACACATACACACCAACCAGCACGAAAACCTGTTTCCAGTTATTAAACAGATATAGGCAGAAGCACATGCACACAAACTTCCACCACCACCACCCTGTCTCCTGCCATTAAACAAATATATGCAGAAACACACACACAGAACCCTCTACCATCACGCTGTCACCTTCCATTAAACAGCTTTTTGCAGCAGAGAGGGCGGCAGGTAGGCGGAAGAGAAGTCGGAGCACAAAGCCGGTCAGGAAGGTAAGTACTTGTTATTTGAGTGGAGAAGGAACCCGAGACAATACACGTGTAGTGTCTCCCACCCTCCCTCCACCTCTAACCTAAAAAAAAGGTAAGCTACTTGGTGTTCTTGTTTTGGGGACTAAGTGTAGAGTTATGGCAGTGCAGGCAGTAGAATGTTCCTCGTGTAGGATGGTTGAGGTAGGGGTGACCACCGATGCTCCTGCCGACTTCATCTGCAGGAAGTGCAGCCAGCTCCAGCTCCAGCTCCTCACAGAAGGCGTTAGGGAACTGGAGCTGGAGTTGGTTGAACTGAGCCTTCTTTGAGAGGCTGAGCGGGTGATAGATGGAAGCTACAGGGACATAATTACGCCAGAGAACAGAGGTAGCTGGGTAACAGTTAGAAGTGGGAGGGGGATGAAGCAGACAGTGCAGGGATCCCCTGTGGCCGTCCCCCCCAACAATCAGTATACCACTTTGGATAATGTTGGGGGGACGGCCTAGCAGGGGTAAGCTGCAGTGACCAGGTCTCTGGCACGAGGTCCGGCTCTGAGGCTCAGAAGGGAAAGGGGGAGAGGAGGAGAGCGCTAGTTATAGGAGACTCTATAGTAAGAGGGACAGACAGGCGGTTCTGTGGACATGGGCGAGACTCTCGGATGGTTTGTTGCCTCCCGGGTGCCAGGGTCCGAGACGTCTCGGACCGTGTCTTCAGAATCCTTAAGGGAGAGGGTGTGCAGCCAGAAGTTGTGGTGCATTTTTGCACCAACGACATAGGTAGGAATAGAGGTTGGGAGGTCATTCAAGAGCTCAGGGAGTTAGACTGGAAGCTAAAAGCTAGGACGGACAGAGTCGTCATCTCTGGGTTGTTGCCAGTGCCACATGACAGTGAGGCAAGGAATAGGAAGAGAGTGCAATTGAACACGTGGCTGCAAGGATGCTGTAGGAGGGAGGGCTTCAGGTATTTGGACCGCATTCTGGGTAAGGTGGGACCTGTACAAGCAGGACGGATTGCACCTGAACCAGAAGGGCACCAATATCCTAGGAGGTAGTTATGCTAGAACTCTTCGGGGGGGGGTTTAACCGAATTTGGCAGGGGGATGGGATCCATCCTTGTAGTCCAGCAAGTAGGTTAGCTGTTTTTCAGGATGTCCAAGAATGTAGGGAGGCTGTGGAGAAGGTAGCACTGACAGGGAATACTTGCGGACACAGAGTTGGGTTCAAGTGTGTATACTTCAACACAAGGTGTATCAGAAAAAAGGTGGGTGATCTTAAGGCGTGGATTGGTACTTGGGACTACGATGTTGTGGCCATGACGGAAACATGGATAGAAGAGGGACAAGAATGGTTGTTGGAGGTTCCTGGATACAGATGTTTCAGTAAGATTAGGGAGGGTGGTAAAAAAGAGGGGGTGTGGCGTTGCTAATTAGAAATGGTATAATGGCTGCAGAAAGGCAGTTCGAGGGGGATCTGCCTTTGGAGGTAGTATGGGCTGAAGTCAGAAATAGGAAAGGAGCAGTCACCTTGTTGCGTGTTTACTATAGGCCCCCCAATAGCAGCAGAGATGGGGAGAAACAGATTAGGAAACAGATTTTGGAAAGTTTCAGAAGCCACAGGATAGTAGTCATGGGCGATTTCAACTTCCCAAATATTGATTGGAAGCTCTTTAGATCAAGTAGATTGGACGGGGCGGTGTTTGTGCAGTGCGTCCAGGAAGCTTTTCTAACTCAGTATGTAGATTGTCCAACCAGAGGGGAGGCCATATTGGATTTGGTACTCGGTAACGAACCAGGGCAAGTGATGGGCTTGTTAGTGGGTGAGCATTTTGGTGATGGTGACCACAATTCTGTGACTTTCGCATTGGTTATGGAGAGAGATAGGTGCATGCAACAGGGTAGGTTTTTCAATTGGGGGAAGGGTAAATACGATGCTGCAAGATAGGATCTGAGGAGCATAAGTTGGGTGCATAGGATGTCAGGGAAGGATGTCATTGAAATGTGGAACTTTTTCAAGGAACAGATACGACGTGTCCTTGATTTGTATGTACTTGTCAGGCAGGAAAGAGATGGTCGTGTGAGGGAACTTTGATTGATGAGGGAGGTTGAATGTCTTGTAAAGAGGAAGAAGGAGGCTTACATAAGGCTGAGGAAACAAGGTTCAGACAGAGCGTTGGAGGAATACAGGATAGCCAGGAGGGAGCTGAAGAAGGGGATTAATACGCAGGTATAAACAGACACACACATCTCGACTCCATCACCCTGAACTCTGCCATTGAGTAGATATACACAGAAATGCACCCACAATCCTCGAACCATCACCCTGTCTCCTGTCATTAAATAGATATACACAGAAACAAACAAACACAAACTCTTGACCACCACCCTGACTCCTGCCATTACACAGATATACACAGAAACACACACACAACCTTCCACGAAGACCCTGCCTACTGCCTTTAAACAGATATTCACAGAAACGCTCACACATAACAACCCTCCGCCACCATCCTGTCTCCTGTCAGTAACCACATAGACACAGAAACACAGAAACTCTACATTCTACCACCACACTGTCTCTTGCCATTAAATAGATATACACAGAAACACACACAGATACCACCCTCCTCCACCACTGTGTCCTGCAGTTAAACAGATACATACAGAAACATACACACTAATTTCCAGCACCACCCTGTCTCTTGTCATTAAACAGTTGTAGCTGAAAATGTGTTGCTGGAAAAGCGCAGCAGGTCAGGCAGCATCCAAGGAGCAGGAGAATCAATGTTTCGGGCATGAGCCCTTCTTCAATAAATTGATTGCTGCTCATGCTCGAAACATCGATTCTCCTGCGGAAACACGCACACACACTACCCTCCACCACCACTCTGTGCACAGCCATTAAATAGATGTATACAGAAACACGCACACAACACTCCACGAACACCCTGCCTCCTGCCATTAAACAGGTACACACAGAAATACACCCACAACCCTCCATCACCACCCTGTCTCCTACTATTAAACAAATAGACACAGAAACACGCACACACAACCTTACATCACCACCCTGTCTCCTGGCAATAAACAGATATGCACAGAAACACACACACAGCCCTCCACCACCACGCTGTTCTCCTGCCAATGAGCCGATATACACAGAAATACGCACAGAAAACCATCGACCACCAGCCTGTCTCCTGCCCTGAAACAGATATACACAGAAACACACACACATACAGAACCCTCCACCACCAACCCGTTTGCTGCCATTAATCAGATACACACTCACACACTCACACACTCACACATTCTCACTCACTCACACCTCCCCAATCACACTCACACCTCACACTTCCCCAATCACACTCACACCTCACACCTCCCCAATCACACACACACCTCCCCTCTCACACACTCTCCGGTGATTAAACAGAAACTCACCCAGCTCGACACCAACACCCTGTCTCCTGCCATTACACACGCACACACCCCTTGAACAGCAATTTGTTTACTGTCATTTAGCAATTAAACATATATTTACAGAAACATACAGACAACTCTCCATCACCACCCGGTTTCCTGTCTAACAGATATACACAAAAACACGCACACCCATTCCTCCAACACCACCCTGTCTGCTGCAATTAAACAGAGATACACAGAAACACACACACAACACTTCACTACCACATTGTTTTCTGCCATAAAACAAATATACACAGAAACACACTCAATCCTCCACGACCACCCTATCTACATTCATTAAACAGTAACATACAGAAACACACACTCACTAACCTCCAAAACCACCCTGTCTGCTGCAATTAAACAGATATTTACAGAAATATCCAGACAAGCCTCCACCACCACACTGTCTCCTATCATTAAACAGATATCCACAAAAACACACACACTACCCCCCACCACAACCCTGTCTCCTGCCATTAAACAGATATACATAGAAATACACACACAACCGTACACCACCGCTTTGTTTTCTGCCATTAAGCAGATATACACAGATACACACGCACAACCATCAACCGCCACCATGTCTCCTGCCATGAAACAGACGTACTCAGAAACAAACACATACCATCCTCCACCAACAGCCTGTCTCCTGCAATTAAACAGGTATATACAGAAACATACACATAGTGAACCCTCCACCACTACCCTGCTTGCCTCCATAAATCAATTATACACAGAAACACACACGACCTTTCACTACCATCCTGTCTCCTGCCATTAAACAGCGATACACAGAAACACACACCCGAAACTACACCAACAAGTTGTTTTCTACCATTGATCACATGTACACAGAAACACACACAAACCTCTACCACATCCCTGTATCCTGAAATTCAATAGATATCTACAGAAACACACACACTCAACCCTCCACTACCACCCTGTCACCCGACATTAAACCGATGTATGCAGAAGCACACACACAACCCTGCACCACCATCTTATTTCATGCCATTAAGTAGATATACACACATACACGCACACTACACTCAACCACCGCCCTGTCTCCTGCCACTAAACAGATATACATATAAACACACACACATATACAGAACCCTCCACCACCACCCTGTTTGCTGCCATTAATCAGAGACACATACAAACACACACACACAACCCTCCACCATCACACACTCCTGGCGATTAAGCAGATATAAACAGAGCCACAAACACATCTCAACACCATCACCCTGTCTACTGCCTTTAAACAGACATGCACAGAAAAACACACACACAAACTTCCACCACAACCCTGTCTCCTGCCATTAAACAGCTAAACGTAGAAATACACAAACACACAACTGTTTGCCACCACATTGTTTTCTGCCATTAAACAGATATACACAGAAACGCACACACAGACACAAAACCCCCGAAGAACATCTTGTTGCCTGCCATTAAGCAGATATACACAGAAACACACGCACAACCTTCAACCGCCACCATGCCTCCTGCCATGAAACAGATATAATCAGAAACAAACACATACCACCCTCCACCACCAGCCTGTCTCCTGCAATTAAACAGATATACACAGAAACACATATACCACCCTCGACCACCACACTCTCTCTCCTGCCAGTGAACAGATATACACAGAAACACACATACAGCCTTCAACGAACACCCTGCCTACTGACCTTAAACAGATATACACAGAAACACACATACATACACAACCCTCCACCACCACCCTGTCTCCTGCCAGTAGGCACACAGACACAGGCACTCTACCCTCCAACAACACCCTGTCTCCTGCCATTAAATAGATATATGCAGAAACATACACACAACAAAAAAACACACAGACAATGACACACACACACACCAAACTGTCTCGTGCCATTAAGCACATATGCACAGAAACGCACACGCACACTCACTAAAACCTCCTTCACCACCCTGTCTCCTGTCATCAAATAGTTATACACGGAAACACACACACACAACCTTCCACGAACACCCTGCCTACTGCCCTTAAACAGATATACACAAAAACGCACATACAGGCACAACCCTCCACCACCACCCTGTCTCCTGCCATTAAATAGATACATGCAGAAACACACACAATATTCCATGAACAACGTGCCTGCTGACGTTAAGCAGATATATGCAGGAAGACACAGACAACCGTCCATTACCACCCTGTCTCCTGCCATTTAACAGATATACACAGAAACACACACCACCACCCTTCTCCTGGCGTTAGGCACATATACACAGAAATACACACACAACCCTCTACCACCACCCTGTTGTCCTGCCATTGAGCAGATATACACAGAAATACACACGCACAACCCTCTACCACCACCCTGTCTCCAGCCCTTAAATAGATAAACACAGAATCTCACACACCCCTCCACGATAACCCTATCTGCTTTCATTAAACAGAGATACACAGAAACACACACACACACAACCCTCCACCACCACCCTATTCTCTTTCCATTGAGCAGATATGCACAGAAATACACACACAACCTTCGACCACCACCAGTCAGTCTCCAGTCATTAAACAGATATGTACAGAAAACACACACTAACCCTGCACCACCACCCGATCACCAACCATTAATCAGACATACACAGACAACCCTCCATTAACACTCTGTTTCCAGGCATTAAACAGGTATATACAGAATTGGCTAGCTGACAGAAAGCAGAGAGTGGCTGTAGATGGAATGTATTCTGCCTGGACAACAGTGTTCAGTGGGGTCTCGCAGGGCTCTGTACTTGGGCCTCTGCTCCTTGTAGTATTTATAACTGACTTGGATGAGGAGGTTGAGGGGTGAGTTTGTAAATTTGCAGATGACACAAAGTTTGGAGGTGTCGTTGATAATATAGAGGACAATGCAGGCTGCAGCCTGACAGAATGCAGAGCTGGGCTGAGAAATGGCAGATTGAGTTCAACCTGGATAAATGCGAGGTGATGCATTTTGAATAATTGGAACTCGAATGTTGAATATAGGATTAAAGACAGGATTCTTGGCAGTATGGAGCAACAGAGGGATCTTGGTGTGCAAGTACATATATTCCTCAAAGTTGCCACACAAGTGGATAGGGTTGTTAAGAAAGAATATGGTATTTTGGCGTTCATTAACAGCGAGATAGAGCTTAAGAGCCATGAGGTTTTGCTGCAGCTCTACAAGTCCCTGGTGAGGCAATACTTGGAATGTTGTGTCCAGTTCTGGTCGTCCTACTATAGGAAAGATACAGGTGCTTGGAAAAGGGTGCAAAGAAGTTTACCAGGATGGTAACTGGAGGGCTTGCTTTATAAAGAATGGTTGAATAGGCTCGAACGTTTCTCTCTGGAGAGAAGGAGGAAGAGAGGTGACCAGACAGAGGTGTACAAAATAATGAGAGGAACTGATAGTCAATAGCCAGAGAACTTTCCCCACGGTAGGAATGACTGGTATTACCACTCATAGTTTGAAAATATTAGGAGGAAGGTATAAGGAGATGTCAGAGGTTTTTTTTTACACAGTTGTGAATGCATGGAATGCGTTACCAGTGGTAGTGGTTGAAGCAGAGTCATTGGGGACATTTAAGCGACTGCTGGACATGCACATGCATAGCAGTGAGTTGAGGGGTGCATAGGTTGTTACTATATTCTACATTAGGATTAAATCTCGGCACAACATCGTGGGTCAAAGGGACTGTTCTGTGCTGTACGTTCTATGGTCTATGCTCTCTGACAAGTGTGAGTCGACCTCTGACAAACTAATGCCAACTGCAAAAGATGTTTAAAGACTTCATTGAGTTGCAAAGTTGTCAGCACTATAAGTATGTTTTGGTCATTGTTATTTTTTTTTCCTTGGTGGGTTGAAGCTTACCTCACTTCCAACGTTACTGCTAAAATTGTTGTAAATATTTTACTCAAGGAGATTATTACCTGCCTTGGTATTTGCTTTTGTCTACATTCTGACAATGCCCCCCATTTTATTGTAGATATTAATGAGGAATTATGCTCTCATTTTGGGATCCACCACCAACTTCATTGTGCTTATTGCCGACAGGCTGCAGGGCTCGTGGAGCCTGGTGACCAGATTCTGAAAACTAAACTTACCAAATGGACTTCTGATACAGGTCTTTCCTGGGTGAGGTTGGTGCCTCTGGTGTTGTTCCACCTACAGTAAACTCCTGTGGGGAAACCTCGCTTGTACCCAGCCGAAATCATCCAAAGTCGAGCTGTCCTCTCACATTGGAATGATGCCTCCTCCCGTATTCATTTCAAACACATGACTGAGGATATGTCCTCCTGTGTTCTTTCTTTGACCAAGATTTTGGGAGATCTTCAGTCTAACGTCGGTGCTGCTCCCCTCCCTCAACAATATACCAATTATTAAATTTCCAACTCTTTTATTCTCATCATGATTTGGACAAGCTGCAGCCACCAACCTCAATGGCAAGAGCCCTTCCAGGGTCTCCACACCAGCCTGTCTGCTGTAAAGGTCGCCGTGCATTCCGCCTGGGTTCACCTTCATCACTCCAAGGTCAATAGATGAGGCCATTCCGGGGTGGGGGGGGGGGGTGGGGGTGATGGCTGTGGTGGTGATGATGGAGATGGAGACGATGGGGAACTGGAAAACGAACCGGAATCAGTCGATAACAAACCAGACTACTATGATATAGCTGCATGTTTCGAATCGTAATTCTTCTAATGTTTGACATTAATGCAGAACGACCATTAAGATGAAGATCGAACTTACCCTGTTATGTGGACTCGTTGTCGCCTGCATTAGTGCTGAAGAGGGGGCTGTTTACCTGTGTGATCCTGAACAACCAGAAACTGTGTACCGTTTAAGCTGAAAATATGTCCTTACGTGCCCGAGAAACTGATTCCTTTGATGTAGGGAATGTGACCAAGAATGACTGCCGCAATGGTCAACTGCACCAAGAAGATCGAAAAGTTCATTGGGCTTTACCCTGTCAAGGTGTTTTGAGCCAGTTTGATTTCAGTTGTGCTTTCGGTGTTTCTGGTAAGCGTTGCCTCCACTCCAAGAGGCCTAAATCGGCCCGTCGCAAAAGAGAAAGGGGGAGATGTTGTCCTTCACTAACAATTTGCTTTTGTAAAGTCATCATCAAATATTCAGCCAGCATGAAGTGGTGCATTACGTCCTCACATCAGCAAAGGACTCTTTGACCCCTTTCCCCCTCCTGAATCCCAAATACAGAGTATGGAATACCTGTTAGGCATTTATCGGATATAATCTTCCCTTTGATTATTACTTATCCCCACCTGCTAACCTGTGGAATTCCTATAATAAATCCGGGGAAGCCTATCGAATTTGTTACAACTGTACAGGATGGGGAAGCATTTAAGTGAATGTGACTGTTTATTCCATGTGCCTTTGTCCAATGTACGAACTACTACTGTTTCCCTGTGGCGCCTCACATCTCATGCATATGCCTACTGGAGGAGTGTGTCTCTATTATTGTGGATATTCAGGCTCTTTGTGGTATTTAATGGCACACACCTTACTATGAGACCCCTAACAGCACCTCCATCTTCTCAATTGTGGGGTGGAATGAACCAATCTGGGACAGTCATCACATCTCTTACTGAAAGACCCATCACTTTTTTATTGAATCGCTTTCACCCTAAGAGCCCAGTGCGACCATATTTTGCAGCTATGGACTAATTATACTTTCAGGGTTGTCACAATGACAGGCCTGCTTCATATTGGGAAGCCCCTCCATTATCTAAACTAAACCTGGATATTATTTTTGTCAGCCAAGGCAAAGTGACTGACTTCATTGTTCTTAATGAAATAGGTAATTTCTGTGCTGTAGCTGATAGGGCAGTTTTCATAACTTCTGTTCCCTGCCCAACTACGTGGGAATGGGGCTGGGGTTTCCCTACTAAACGTTCAGTTTGACCTGTATTCTGCACGCATTGGAGGGGTGGTATTTCTTTGGGTAACAGTAAAGTCCCGTTTCTGGCTTACACATTTCTCAGCACGTTTTCCTGAGGAGGATCTGCAGGAATTATTAGCCATCCAAATTGAAACTATCTTATTTATGGTCTAACCCGCTTGGGCAAGGAGACCGTTTGGACTTAGCAGGAAGTAAGGATATGCTCTTAGAATTACGTCTATCCCCTCAGCAAAACCGGTATATCCTCGACTACCTAAACGGCAAAGAGGTTTGGGCTTGCTACATAGTAAAGGTCAAGTGTATTATGGGGATTACTGACGTCCTCGAGAACATTACCAAGCAGGTGGATAAGATCTGCAACTTTGACAATCAAATGATAGAAGCCACTGCATGGCGAGATGATGTGGGCTGCTCTATCCACGAGTGTCCCACGAGAGTAATATTGTGTGGGATGGTATAGCCCAGAGTGTTCCCTTGACAGTGACATGGTGTGAGCTGATGTAGTCCAGAGTGTCCCCCTGACAGTAACGTGGTGTGGGCTAGTATAAGCCGGAGTGACACTGTGTCACTGACTTGATTGGCGTGTCATTGAATCATAGAGTGATCGAGCATGGGAACTGGCCCTGCAGCCCAAACTGGTCTGTGCTGACCATGCTGCCCACTCAACTAATTCCAATTACCCACATTTGAACCATATCACTCTCAACCCTGCCCATCTATGTATCAATTCATTTGTTTTACATGTTGCTATTGTACCTGCCTAAACCACTTTTTATGGCAGCCCATTACATTTCAAAACCATTCTCTGCATAATGAAGCTGGCCCTCCGGTCCTTCTTAAATCTTACCCCCTCACATAAAAAAATGCCCTGTAGTTTTCAGTCTGTAATCTCTGGGAAAATGACTCGATGCATTCACCCTATCTATGGCCCGCGTAATATTATGCATCTCCATAAAAACACCCCCTCATTCTCCTACATTCCAAGGAATGATATCCGAACCTGACCCAACCCTCCTTATAACGCTGGCCTATTAGTCCTGACAACATTCTTGTCAAACTTCTTTGCACTCGTTTCAGGTTAACAGGATGACCAAACTGTACACAATGCTCGAAGTGTGGCCTCACCAACGACTTACAGAAAGATAGCATAATGTCCCAACTCCTAAATTCAATGCTTTGATAGTTGAAGGCCGGCATGCTAAACGCTCTCTTTACCGCCCTTTCTACCCGTGACGCCTCTTCCCGTGAAATATGGACTTGTGATCCGAGGTCCCTCTGTTCCACAAAATTCCTCAGAATCTAACCATTTACTGTATAACTCCTATCTTTGTTTTACTTTCCAAAGTGTAACACCTCCGCCTTATCTGTATTTAATTGCAGTTGCCAATCCTCAGCTCACTTCCCCATCAGATTAAAATCCCTCAATTATTTCTGATAATATTCATCGCTATCAATGATACCTCCTAATGGTATCATCCATAAATGTAGTAAACTTCTTGGGAGTACTTGGAGTATGTTGTGCAGTTTTGGGCCCCTTATCTCAGAAGATTTATACTGGCCTTGGAATGTGCTCAGAGGAGTTTCACGAGAATGGTCCCAGGAATGAAAAGCTTGACATATGAGGAAACTTTGAGGACTCTGGATCTTTACTTAATGGATTTTAAAAGGATGAGAGGAGATCTAATTGAAATATACTGAATAGTCTGGACAGAATAGATGTTGTGAAGATATTTCCATTGGTAAAATAGACTAGTACCCGTGGGCACAGCCTCAAAGTAAATGGAACAGCTTTTAGAACGGAGATAAAGAGAAACTTCTTCAGCCAGAGAGTGGTGAATCCATGGAATTCAGTGCCACAGAAGGCTGTGGAGGCCAGGTTACTGAGTATATATAAGACTGAGATGGACAGGTTTTTGATTGTCAAGGGGATCAAGGATTATGGCGAGAAAGCAGAAGAATGGTGTTAAGAAAATTATGAACCATGACTGAATAGTGGAGCAGACTCGATGGGCTGAATATTTCAATTTCTGTTCCATTGTCTTATGGCCCTCATCATACATTGTATATTCACATGCAGAACATTTATGTAAATAACAAATAACAAAGTTCTCAGCACTGACACCAGTGGCACTAATTATAGACCTCCAGTCGGAGAAACAATCTTCAACCATCACCCTCTGCTTCTTACCATTGAGCCAATTTTGAATCCAATTAGCTAGCTCTCTCTGGATCGCAAATCACCTAAACTCACTGACTAACCTGCCGTATGGGACCTTGTCAATGGTCTTACTAAAGTCCATATATAGATAATCCATTGTCCTTCCCATATGTATTCTTGCGGTTATCTCTTTGAAACAATTTAAAAGATTTGTCAGACATGATTTCCTGCACACTAATCCATGCTGACTATTTCTAATCAGACCTTGAATTTCCAAATGTTAGTTCATCCTGTCTCTCATTATCATCTCCAACAACTTGCCTAACACTGATGTTCCACTCACTGACTAAGAGCTCCCTGGTTTGTCTTTGCTACCTTTCTTAAACAATGGAACCACTCCAGTGGCAAACGATGAAGCAAAAATCTGTGCAAGGGCCTGTGCAATTTCTTTCCTAGCCTCCCATAACATCCGACGATGGACATATTCTTGCCCAGGGGATTTATTCACCCTATTGTGCTTTAAGGTAGAAAATGCTTCCACTCTAGTAATATGCATGCAGAGCAAAACATTCCCACTTGTTTTCCTTATTTCCTTAGTATGCATCATTTGCTCCTGATTAAACATGGAGGAGAAATATTCATTAAACAATACCCCCCACAAACACACACACACAAGGACAGCCATGCTCATCAGTAAGTGGACCTATTCTATCCTGAATCATGCTTCTACTCTTAATATGACTAGAGAACCTCTTGGGATTATCTTTCACCTTTTCTGAGCGATCCATGTCATGCCCTTTTTTCAGGCTTCAGATTCCCCTCTTAAGGGTGCTTCTACACTTTGTGTAGTCATCTAAGGATTCACTTAAGCCCAATATCTTAAACCCAATGATGCCTTCTTTAATGTCCTTACCAGATCCTCAATATGCCTCGCCATCCAAGGATCACGATCCCCCTCAACCACCGTTTATCTAATGAAAATAATCCTTATTTGTTCAATCTTTCTTCATGGCTGGCACCCTACATACCAGGCAACATACTGGTGAACCTCCTCTGCACTCTCTCCAAAGCATCCACATCGTTTTGCTAGTGTGGCGACCAGACTGTATGCAGTATTCCAAATGTGGCTGAACTAAAGTCTTATTCAACTGTAACACGACCTGCAAACTCTTATATTCAGTACCCGATCCAATGAAGGAAACCATGCCGTACACCTTCTTCACCACTCTACTGATCTGCCTTGCCACCTTCAATGGGAACAATGGACCTGAACACCTAGATGTCTCTGTACATCAATTTTCCCCAATACTTTACTATTTACTGTATAGTTTGCTCTTGGATTGGATCGGACAAAATGCATCGCCTCACATTTGTCCAAATTGAACTCCATCTGTCATTTCTCTGCCCATCTCCCCAATCTATCTATATTCTGCTGTATTCTCCGACAGTCCCCTTCACTGTCTGCTCCTCCACCAATCTTAGTGTCATCTGAAAACTTGCTAATGAAACAAGCTACACCTTCCTCCAAATCATTTATGTCTACCACAAAAACCAATGTCGCAGCAAGGGCCCCTGTGGGACACTACTGGTCACAGATCTCCATTTTGATAACCTCCCTTCCATTGTTACTCTCTGTCTCCTGTTTCCTAACCAGTTTTCTATCCATCTAGCTAGAACACGCATGCAACTTCACCTTCTTCTTCAATTTACCATGGGGAAATTTATCGAATGCCTTACTAAAGTCCATCTGTATGACATCTACATCCCTTCCCTCATCAATCAACATTGTCACCTCTTCAAACAATTCTATTAAGTTTATAAGCCATTACCATACCTGCAGAAAACCATGCTACCGAGCACGGAGAAGTCATTGTATTCTAAATGGGTATATATCCTATCCCTCAGTATCTTCTCCAGTAGCATCCCTACCACTGACGTCAGGATCACAGGTCTGTAATTTCCTGGATGTTTCCTTGAACAAGGAGACACCATTAGAAATTGTCCATTCCCCAGGGACCTTCCCCGTGTTCAAGGACGCTGCAACAAAATCCATGAAAGCCTCAGCTATTTCCTCTCTCGCTTCCCTCAGTAACCTTGGGAAGATCCCATCCAGACCTGGGGACTTGTCTTTCTTGATGTCTTTTGGAAAACACACCACTTCCTCCCTCCTTATGCAGACTTGACAAAGAGTAATCAAAGATCTATCCCTAACCTCAACATCCACCCAGCCCCTCTCCTTGGTGAATATCGATGCAAAGTACTCATTAAGAATCTCTCCCGATTTCTCTGCCTCCAAGCATATCTTTCCTGTTTTGTCCATGAGTGGGCCCTTTCTCTAGCTACCCTCTTTCGCGTTTTATGTGACCAAAATGCTTTAAGGTTTTCCTTAATCCTGCTGGCTAAGGATATCTCATGACCCCTTTTCGACCTCTTAATTCCTCACTTCAGATTGGTCCTACATTCACAATATTCTTCCTAGGCCTCCTATATCTTCGTTCACCTAGATATTATGTACTCATTCTTTTTCCTTTTAGTTAGTGTCACAATATCACTTGTCATCTATGGTTTCCTATCCTTGCCATTTCTATCCATAATTTTCACAGGAACATATCTCTCCTGAACACTAATTAACCTCTCCTCAAAAGCCTTCCACCTATCATTTGCGGATTTCCATTCAAACAGCTGGTCTTAATCCTCGTTCCCCAGCTCTTGCCGAATTTTGCTATAGTTGGCCTTCCACCAGTTTAGCACTCTTCATTTAGGACCACTCTCATCTTTCTCCATGAATATTGTAAAACTAAAAGAATTGTGATCATTATTCCCAAAGTAATCCCCCACTGTAACTTCCACCGCCTGGACGGGCTCATTTCCCAACACCAGGTCTGGCATGGCCGATTCCAGAGTTGAACTGTTTCTACACTGCTCTAGAAAACGCTCCTGGATGGTCCCACAAATTCTGCTCCATCTAGACCTCTAACACTAAGTGAATCCCAGTCAATTTTGGGAAAATTAAAATCTCCTATCACCACCATCCTGTTGCTCCCACATCTTTCTGTGATCTATCTACACATTTGTACTTTGATCGGTGTTGGGAGGCCTGTAGTACAATCCCAGCATTGTTACTGCGCCCTTTCTCTTTCTGAGCTCTGCCCATATTGCCTCACTGCTCGAATCTTCCATGGGGCACTCCATCAGCACTGCTGTGATATCTTCTTTGACCAGTGATGCTTGTCATCCACCCCTTTTACCTTCTTCTCTACCCCGCCTGAAGCATTAATGTCCTGGGATATTTAGTTGTCAATCACGCCATTCCCTCAACCAAGTTCAGTAACAACAATAACATTATATTCCCAGGTACTATTCCAAGCCCTACGTTCACCTGCCTTACGTTCTTGCATTAAAATGACAAGCCCCTCTGTGTTCATCATTCGCTTCCTGCCTCCTCTTCACCTCAGTCATGTTGAATTCATTATCGAGTTACTTAGGCTTTAGTTACTACCTCCTTTCTTTTCACTAAACAGATTTTTTACCCGATCCCCTGCCACATTAGTTTAAACCCTTCCCAACAGCGTTTGCAAATGCACTCCATCGAACATTGGCTCCAGTCCTATCCAGATGTAGACCGTCCAATTTGTAATAGTCTCACCTCCCCCAGAGCCGGTCCCAATATCCCAAAAATCGGAACCCCTCCCTCCTGCACCATCTCTCAAGCCACACATTCTTCCTGATTATTTAATCATTCCTACACTGACTAGTACTTGACAATGGTAGCAATCCTCCGAGGTCCTACTTTGTTAAGTTGGTTCCTAACTCCCTAGCTTTTTCTTGTAGGACCTCATGCCGATGGCACATTAATGTGGGGAGAGATCATTCAGGCACATAAAGTATCAGGGATGCTATATTAGACTGATGAATGGACTCTGTAACTCCAAATAATAAAGATCTTGTTCATGTTGATCATGTTTTTTGAATATTCTGCGCATTGTAACCTGCACGCCTTACTATGTCCACATTTATTTTTCACCCTATGATCTGTGCGTCCTTGCTTACTGTCATCTGCCTGTACTGCTCATAAATAAAGCTTTCACTGGACTTAGGCACATGTGACAATAAATCTAATAAATTAATCATTTCTCACCCTAACAGTGTCTCTTTCAGAAATATGTGATCGTCGCTAATCCTCACGTTTCAGCGCAATCATCCCTCTTTGTCTCCTAGCACGACAGATTAAATACTCAGTTCCATCAATGTCTCCTCATGGAGTCATCATCTCATGGATTAGACTGCTAATACTTACTTCAGTAGTGTCTGTGTTAATGACATCGTGCCTTATAAAGAAGATCACACCTCTACACAGTGCTCCAAATAATCTCTAATCAAGGCCCTACAAATACGGGAAGACGGCTTTAGTTTTGCACATAAATCATATGACAATGAAGGGCAGCATACAATATAAGATGCCAATACTTACGGCCTTGGATGTGCTATTTTTGGTGACTCATGATCAAGGACATTCAGGTCCTTTTGAAAAACAACATTTCTCAAACTTGTACGATTTAATCAATACAAAATGAGATGCATTCTGTTTATTTCTCATAGCCAAATCATTTCTATGCCTTGCAAATTGTTGTGGTTCAAACACTGAAACTTGTGATATCCCATGAGTAACTGCCTTCAATCCATAAAAGTGCAAGAAGCACTGTATTGCTTCCACTGACCAATTCTCAATCCATGTGGTATATCCAGATCACCCCGTCTGCAACTTACCAATGTTCTCCAACTTCCTTTGCTTACTTGTTAACAACAATGTAAAAAATGTATTCTGCAAATTCAAATACACCACTCGCACTCTTTCTCTCTTGTGGATGTATCAACTAACACAACCTCCACAGGTTTCTCAACGATGATTTCCGGTTTCTAAGTCTAAGCTGACTGTACTAAGTCACATCATGATTTCCCAAACGTCGAGTTGTAAAATTTCTCATAAAAAGTTCTAATATTTTCCTCAACCTAACATCATGGTACCCATTTTTTTTTCGTTTCCCTCCCGCGCTGGTTTTAAATATTTAGAATTACAATAATTACTTTCCAGTCTGCAGGAACGATAAATTGCAGATTCTAAAGAAATTTGGAGGGTAATCAATACTTCTTTCTTGTCGTTACAACGTTTAAAAGACATTTGGATAAGTACATGAATAGGAAAGGTTTGTACGGATATGGGCCAAGCGCGGTCAGGTGGGATTAAGTTAGTTTGGAATTGGAATAGTGAGCATGGATTGGTTGGACCGAAGCGTCTGTTTCTGTCCTGTATGTCTCTATAACTCATTCACTAGCTGCAATGCCACTTCTCTGAAAACTCGGATGGAACTCATTTGGTGCAGTAACTTGCCAACCTTCAATTCAATTAGTTTTTGAGAAAGTTCACTTTATTAATTCTAATCATGTTCTTATTTTTACCAGTCAATCTGTCCCATATTATTTCTAGAAGATTTTCCGGACCTTCCATTATGAAGACAGGACGAAGGTATTACCCTCAGCAGCAGGCAGAGATTGATTCCGTCACTGTGTGAATACATTAGAACACTGCAATTGGGAGATGATGGACGTGACACCCACTCCTGGTCAGAAAGTTCTAGAATCAAGACAGTTCAATGAAACGGTCACTTCCTGGTCACTGATAGCATAGTCCTCTCCCTCGTTTGAGGTTACAGGTTATACTGATAGTCATTTTAGAATCAAACTGTCTTCAATCTTTGCACCTCACATAGATCCAAGTCGAGGCAAGAAAAAGTTTGTGATCAAAATATATGTAACGAGAAGAGGTGCCCGAAGAGAATTGTAACTGGAAAGATGTGGATGATGGTTTATTCAGAAACAGTGTTGAGGCAGAAGTGAAGACTGGGGATATTGTGAAGGTGGGAGTGGGATTGGGCAGGTTTTGTGGTCGACGGAATATTGAGATATAAATCAGTTCAGGATAAAATGGGGTAATGGTGGTTATGAATACTTTAGTTTCTCCTCAGATGCTTGTAAGCGAGGGATATGAAATTCATGGTATAGAAATGGAAATTGTGATTGAAAGCGAAGACAATATTTTGGATCTTTGCCAAATATACACTACAGAGAAAATGATGACATTCACAACGGGTTAGAGAATTAGTAAATGGGCAGAGATCGACTCACCAGGAATACCAACAATAGCGAGGATGGGATAGTAACCTGCCTGAATAGTCATCATTACACAGCATCAATCGAGATGTTGTTACTACATTGAAGTGTCCTCCACCACAACAACTTCCAACATTAAAACTGCTTCTGGGCACAACTGCCCCGAACATACACAAGAAATACGGATTTCCCTGGATTTTACTCTCACCGCTCTTACCAGTTAATTGTTTATCGTTTACAAAAGGCAATTCTATAATCTGTTTGTAAAGATGCAAACATCTTATTGCACAATTTGTATGCATTTTCCTTTTGAGATGTTTTGTAGCCTTAGCGCAAAAGTAAGTGTCCTGTTTAAAATTGACCTGGTTATTGGGATTCAGGGGTCAGATACAGTACGTATTTTTCATGGGTTAATAAACAGAAAGGAATAGAAGACAGTGGCTGTGGAGACTGATGAGGAGTAAAGTGACATCCCCACCAGTCCCCAATGTCTTCTTGACAAACAGAATAAAATAAAATGCAGTGAAAGAAACATAATTTATTCGGAAGAAGGAATGGCAAATGACAGTGTAAACAAAACAGAATCATTTCAAATAGAATGGCTGAACAGTCATTGGTGTGTGCGTGCGTATGTGTGTGTGTGTGTGTGTGTCTGTGTCTGTGCGTGTGTGCAGATAGATAAGATTGTTCATATGTGTGCAACATATTCAGAATGAACAAGAGAGACATACTTAACAAACATGATGCATGTGATATACAAAATTTATAAAATATTAATATGTTATTTACTCTTCAGCTGAGAGGTTTTGTTCCCCTTCTCTCAATGTACCGTCTGCCTCCTGCCCCTTTCTGGCATTCCCTGATCTAATGTTTCATTCTTATCGGATGGCTGTTATAAATTCCTGCTTCTGGTGTTCCAACTTGTTTGTGGGCGGCACGGTGGCACAGTGGTTAGCACTGCTGCCTCACAGCGCCAGGGACCCAGGTTCAATTCCTGCCTCAGGCGACTGACTGTGTGGAGTTTGCACATTCTCCCCGTGTCTGCGCGGGTTTCCTCCAGGTGCTCCGGTTTCCTCCCACTGTCCAAAGATGTGCAGGTCAGGTGAATTGGCCATGCTAAATTGCCCGTAGTGTTAGGCAAGGGGTAGATGTAGGGGTATGGGTGGGTTGCGCTTCGGCGGGTCGGTGTGGACTTGTTGGGCTGAAGGGCCTGTTTCCACACTGTAAGTAATTTAATCTAATCTAATCCATTTTCTACCAGGAAACACATGCTGGGTTCTGTCAACAGTTGGTGCCTCTCATATTGAAGGAGATAAATGTTCTGGCATCAAATCCAGGATTTCAACAGATTAATCTGTTGCACATATACTGCATAAAGGACCACTGCACACAGGAATTGTTAAACCAAATAGGGAAGCACATCTAATTCTATCAATCATGTAGACGTCTCTATTTTTTACATCTTCACGTCTCTATTCATTCTCTCTGTCTTTGTCTTTCCATCCAGTTAATAAATCCTCCAATCGTTCTTCGTGTCCCAAGTCTCAAACGTCCCTCTTTCCGTTTACATCTATTGCTCACTTTTGGATGAGATGGCTTATAATTGAGTAATGTAACTAAAAAGACAGGAGGGTGGCGTTGGCCAGAGTTAGTTGAAAGGGGAGCTGAACACGGAAATATGGTGAAGCAGCAATGACAGGAGTTTCTGGAGATAATTCAGCAGCACGTCAGAAATTCATCCCAAAGTAAGAATAAAGATATTCAGCGGAAGACAAGGCAGCCGTGCGTGATAACGAAACAGGGACAGCACAAAAGTAAATGAAAATGCGTACAATGTGGTGAAGATTTATGGGAATCTAGACGATTACGAAGCCTATAAATTCCAGCAGGGATAACTAACAACAGCAAATGGCAGCAGAGGGTGAAATATGATATTATGCTTTTTAATAATGGAAAAGAACGTTGAAACAGATTTTTAGACAGATAACAAGGAAGACAGGGAGTAAAGAACAAACAAAGGAATGTTGAAAAATAAAGCTTGAATAGTTATGAGAAGCAATGGAATGGCAGAGGAATTGAATACATTGTAACAATCTTCACGGTGGAAGACACCAGCAAAATGTTAGAACTTCAAGACAGTCAGAGGGTAGAGGTGAGTATAGCGACCACCAGGAAGGAGAAGGAGCTTGGGAAGGTGAAGTTGGATCAATCAGTGAGACTAGTTGGAGAACACCCCGTAGTTCTAAAGAGATGCCAAAGGTGATTGTGGAGGCATTGCTGGTGAGCTTTCTGGAAATTTTGGAGAGTGGGAGGACTGGTAAATGTAAGGAGAGAGGGACACAGAAGACAGGAAATTACAAATGGCCAGGCAAGTTGAAACTGTTGTATAGAAGGACTTAATGGATCCTTACGTTTATGAATAGATGTGTGGAGTATAAGAACAAGGAAGTTCTGAAGTACATTGGACATGGTGTGATTAAGCTTCAGCATAACAAGAGTTACATTTACAATGCTATTGCGAACAGCAGACTTGAAAGTACGGTGAAAACAAAGGAAATCATTTCGAAGCAAACAGGAACATTCGTGACAAAGAGAATGTTTCCTTGACCCTGTAGTGAGAATGTTGAGATACGCTTGTCAGTAAACAGCTAAAATAAAATAAAATGTATAAAATGCACAACAAAATATGTTGCTGCGGATATAGCAATACATATGAAGCTGAAAAAGCAGAGCAGGTCAGACACCATCCTAGGAACAGGAAAGTCAACTTTTCAGGCTGAAAGCCTTCATCAGGACTGGGCCGGGGAAGGGGAGCTGGGAAGTAAATAGAGAGAGGGGCGTGGGGCTGAAGGAAGCGTAGATGGGATGACGAAAAGGGATGCAAGTAAGGGGATATTGTGATTGGTCAGTGGGAAGAGTACAGTGGATATGCGAATACGAAGAGGGACAGCATAGGTCAGGTCACGGAAGGGGAACATGAAATAAGGCTGTGGGTGGAGAGATTTTGAAGCCAGTGAGTCAATATTGAGACCAGTGAACTGTAAGCTCTCAAGCTGAAAGATCAGGTTGTGATCCCTAGTTTCCATTTGGCCTCACTCTGACAGTGGAGGAGGCCAAGGATGGATCTGTCGCTGGATGAGCGGGCGGGGGCGGTGTGAGCAAGTAATTGAAATGAATGGCAACTGGAATGTAGGGTTGGTTAAAGCGTGCAGAGAGCAGATGCTCCATGACTATGTCCCCGAAACTCCCTTTGGTCTCCCTGATAGAGAAGAGACAACATTGGGAGTTGGAGACGTGCTTGATGGGGCAGGATCAGGCTCTGTATGGAGCACCAGTGCTCTGAACACAACAACGAACCCGACTTTCCAGTTAGCTTCCATTTTAATTCCCCCTCCAACTCATCTGGGGACATGGTCATCCTTAAGGAGAAAGTGAGGACTGCAGATGCTGGAGATCAGAGCTGAAAAATGTGTTGCTCGAAAGGCGCAGCAGGTCAGGCAGCATCCAAGGGACAGGAGAGTCGACATTTCGGGCATCAGCCCTTCTTCAGGAATTCCTGAAGAAGGGCTTATGCCCGAAACGTCGATTCTCCTGTTCCTTGGATGCTGCCTGACCTGTTGAGCTTTTCCAGCAACACAGTTTCAGCACATGCTCATCCTTAGCCTGTCCACTGTCAGAGGAACACCACCTGAGAGTTTACCTTTGAAGCTGATAGCCCAATGGCCTCAATATTGACTGCAGAAGCTTCAAAATCCCTCCACACGCAGCCTTATCCCACGTCCCTTCTCCCTGACCAGACCCACCTGCCCATCTTCTCACTCACATATCCGCTCCACCCTTTCACTGACCAAGCACAGTAACCTCATACCTGCATGAATACGCCACCATCATGCCAACCATTCGCCCTGCCATTTCCCATCACTCCATCTCTGGGCTCCCCTCCCCCTCACCAGTCCTGACGAAAGGTCCAATATCAAAATATTGCCTTTTTGCTCCTCTGATTCTGTCTGGTCTTCTGTGTTTCTCAAGCTCCAAGTTTATTAACTCTGTCCTCTCGCACCTGTAGTGCTTACTCCCTCCAAGTTGCGAAACTATGTAGTCTATATATAATAGGAAATACAGTTGGACATTTGAAAAGATTGTAAACTTTTTCCTCATTTCTTAACAATCTAACACATACCTTCCAGAAGAAGCAACATTTCACTTGTAATCTTTCAATTCAATCTCCTGTCATTGCTGCTCACAATTCAGTCTCCTTTAAATTGGGGAGAGCAAACAGAGACTGCACTGAGGAACATTCCCATTCTGTCTGTAGGAAGAGCCCTGACCGTCTCATTGTTTCCCATTTCAATAACCTACCTTGCTCTCATACTAACATTTCAGTCCTGGGCAGCTGCAATGTTCAAATGAAGCACAACCCAGCTCGAGTAACACCTCACATTTCACTTTGGTACGTTACAGCCTGTAGGAGTAGGTATTCAATTCCATAACTTCACAGCATGACGCCTTTGTGGCTGTTCTCAAGTCTTCATACATTCCTTCACTTGGTCTCCCACTGAACTTGCCCTGTTTATGAATCGTTTGTCTTGCACTCAATTAAGGAACCCAATGCCCCCCTTTACAACCTAATGTATACTTATTTTACATTTGATTCTCTTTTACAACAAACAAAAGTCCATTCGTCAGTGGCATTGCGCTTCCACACTGTTTCCCATCACACTTCCACTACCTCTGACAAGTGATTAAAAAGCCCTTTTTCCAATCCTTTTCCGTTCTGTAGAAGTGTCACACTGGACTTGAAACGCTAACTCTGTTTCTCTGTCTCTGTAGATGCTGCGGATCTGCTGTGTTTCTCCAGAAATGAACAAAACACATTTTCAATTAAACAAATAATTGTTGATACCGGAAATCTGAAACCAGAACAATAAAAGAATCTGTGAGCCTTGAAGAACGATCACTGGAACCAATGATTAACTCTACTTTCACTCCACAGGTGCTGCCAGACCTGCTTAACGTCCCCAGCAATTTCTGTTTTTCAAAGATGAGTGTCAACGTTACTCAAACCCTCTGTCCAACCTGGAGCGCCATATACCAGGAAGTGCAAGATAAAAAAAGATGCACAAATTCATTGGTTCTGAAACTATGTAAGGCTGGCATCACTGACACTACAGACCTCTTACTCTTAGGGAGAGAAACAGCGGGAGATGTATTCACTCTAAACACAGAAGGTAGCACATACTGGAAGGGAAAGGATTCAGATGAATATATTAAAGCGGGAATGAGACAAACTGTAAGTGTGACACCATGGAGAGACCCTCAGTGGAATGAGAATATAAAATTGGACGTGTACCACATCAGAAACCAGAGTAGGTCACTGAGTGCATGGCTGATGGGTGAATGAATCTCGGTGTGAACTGGGGAACAGGCAGCAGAACTGTATGAGAGATATTGCAGTCAAACCGTGTATTCCATGTGGTGCTGTAAACCACAGCAACAACAGAAGCAGAATTATATAAAACTATAATCTAACTTTTGGCCCTGGATAATCCCTCAGTCTACAATTACCATCAAGCTGAACTATGGTTCAGTGACGCATGTGGGTAAACATGTCAGGGTCAGAACCATGTGCTCCTAAAACTGATGAGAACCCGTTAAAGCGACCACACTTGACTGATTACATTCCAAACAGCAGAACTAACATGTGATAGAGAGGACGCAATGATCCCAAGACGAACAGATCAGATCGAAGCTCAGCATCCCTGCCACACCCAGTCATAAATGGATTAATCAACTCACTGCAGGACAGGGTCATACACACGTCCCTATCCTAAATAATGTACAGCCCTGCACATCAGGGCAATAGACAAGGATTCCTATCTACACCATACTCAGCCAGAAGTGTTGAGTTTATGATTCAACTCACCTTGTCAGGATGCCCACAGAATCACAGATGACAGTTTTCAAACAGTTTGATTCGCTCTATGTGACATGAAGAAACAACTGAACACAGTACGTACGACATAGGCAATGTTCGACAAGCCGTGTCCCTGGGGAAGCTATTTCATTCCATTTCCAAGTCTGACATCTATCTGACATGTGGAAAATTATTATGACAAGTCTATTAAGAGGAAAATAATTACATTATGACCAATATGGCCCCCTCAACTTCATTACGACAGTCAAATGGGTGGGAGGTCTTTTTGACAGAGCCGTGAAGCAGCACAAAAATTACCTGCTCAGTTTGGTTCCCGATAGGTCCCCATGTGGAACTGATGCTGTTGTGGAAATGTCACTGGATTACTAACCCAGACCAAACAAATGCTCTAGCAGCTGGTGGAAGTTAAAAGCAATTAATAAAATGTCGAGGTCTAAAATCTGGTGTCAGTAACAATGACCGTGAAGCCAATGTCGATTGTAACCACCAATTTGCTTCTCCAATGTACTTTCAGGAAGTGAATCTCCCGTGCATTCTTGGTCTGGCCTAAAAGTGACTCCAGACACACAGAGACATGTGATAAACTCTTCAATGGTCTCTGAAACAGCCAAGCAAGACACTGAATTGTATTAAACTGCTCCGAGGTCTTAAAGGATAACCCGGACAGAACACCCGGCACCAGCCTCGATATCGGAAAAGGGAGCAGGAAACACAGTTCTGTCGATCCCTGCAGAGGCCTCCTTCCTAACATCTGAGAGCTTGTGACAACATTTACAGAGCATTCCCACAGATTGCACAGAAACCTCAGGAAAGGAGTATGTCATTCAACACAGTGAGCCTCCACGTTCTCATCATGGCCAAGGATCTCCTCAATGCGTTTCTCCTATAGCAGACTGAGATATATTGCAATTGATTCAGCACTGACGAAAGAACTCGAAGATCTTAGGCTCATCCGAGAGAACGAGATCTTTCTGGACAAGACCTTCATTGATGTTATTACATCAATCATGCCAGAAGAGAGCAGAAGAGTGCAGACGATGAGGAAGGCAGAGAGGAGACAGGTGCAAGAGACGCCGGGAGAAGTACTTGTCAGGAACAAGTTGAAGCTTTTGGACACAGTAGAGTCTAATGACACTGCCAGTTCGCAAGGCAGCCATGTCTGTCAATCAAAAGTTGCCACAGAAGCAGAGCGGAAGAGTCGGACATGGCACAGAGCCGTGGTAATAGGGGACTCCATCGTGAGAGGAACTGACCGAGGTTTTTGTGACAGCAGACGGGATTTAAGGATGGTGTGTTGCCTTCCTGGTGCTAGAGTGAAAGACATCGCGGACAGAGTGCAGGACATCCTCAACGACGAGGGTGAAGAGCCCGAGGTGGTGGTACACGTCGGCACAAATGATGTCGGGAAGAAGAGGAGGAACATACTACAGCGAGACTTCGGAGAACTAGGAAGAAGGCTAAAAAGCAGGACGTCCAAGGTGGTTATCTCCAGTTTGCTTCCAGTTTCTCGGGCTAGTGTGGCCATAAACCGGGAGATAATGGACTTGAACGTGTGGTTGGGGAACTGGAGCAGAAAGCAAGGTTTCAAGTTCTTGGATCACTGGGGTATATTTTATGGTAACCATAAATTCTACAAGAGAGACGGCTTGCACCTTAATAGATCAGGGATCGGCATTCTGGCAGGCAGGTTTTCTGCTGCAACACCGCTACATTTAAACTAAGTAGCGGGGGGGAGGGGACAAGCTGGATGTTTAAAAAGGAAATTGAAGGGGTAGTTAGAACGAGAGAAGTCAAGAAAGACAAGTGTATCAAGGAGGCAGAAAACTGGAAAAGGCATCATGCTGTAAAGTGGAGTGAAATAAGGGTTGAGGGGAAGGGTGAGAGCAGTAACAAATTAAAAATTCTATATATGAATGCACGAAGCATTAGACACAAGGTGGATGAGCTTGAGGCTCTTTTGGAAATTGGCAGATAAGATATTGTGGGGATAACTGAGACGTGGCTTCATGGGGACAGGGCCTGGGAAATGAATATTCAAGGCTACACGTGCTATCGTAAGGACAGGCTGACGGGCAGAGGGGGTGGGGTGGCCTTGTTGGTAAGGGAGGATATTCAGTCCCTTGCGCGGGGGGACCTAGAGTCAGGGCATGTCGAGTCAGTGTGGATAGAGCTTCGAAACACTAAGGGGAAAAAGACCCTCATGGGAGTCATCTACAGGCCCCCAAACAGTAGTCTGGATGTCGGATGTAAGTTGAATCAGGAGCTGAAATTGGCTTGTCGCAAAGATGTTACTACAGTTGTTATGGGGGATGTTAACATGCAGGTAGACTGGGAGAATCAGGATGGTATCGGGCCTCAAGAAAGAGACTTTGTGGAGTGCCTCAGAGATGGATCTTTAGAGCAGCTGGTGCTGGAGCCGACCAGGGATAAGGCGATTCTGGATCTGGTATTGTGTAACGAACCAGAATTGGTCAGTGACCTCGAAGTGAAGGAGCCATTGGGAAGTAGTGACCATAATACAATAAGCTTCCATCTGCAAGTTGAGAGGGAGTGGGTACAATCGGAAGTGACAATATTTCAGTTGAATAAAGGGAAATATGGAGCTATGAGGGAGCAACTGGCCAAAGTTCAATGGTGCAATACCTTAACAGGGAAGACCGTGGAGGAACAATGGCGGATATTTCTGTGTATAATGCAGAAGTTGCAGGATCAGTTCATTCCTAAAAGGAAGAAGGATCCCAGGAGGAGACATGGGCGGCCGTGGCTGACGAGGGAAGTAAAGAAACATATAAAGTTAAAAGAGAAAAAGTATAACTGAGGGAAGATAAGTGGGAAAACTGAGGACTGGGAAGCTTTTAAAGAACAACAGAGGATTAGTAAGAAGGAAATACGCAGAGAAAAAATGAGGTACGAAGGTAAACTGGCCAAGAATATAAAGGAGGATAGTAAAAGCTTTTTTAGGTATGTCCAAGGCAAAAAAATGGTTAGGACAAAAATTGGGCCCTTGAAGACAGAAACAGGGAACAAAGAAATAGCAGAGGAATTAAATGGGTACTTCAGATCTGTGTTCACTGGGGAAGACAGAAGCAATCTCCCTGAGGTAACAGTGGCTGAAGGACCTGAACTTAAGGGAATTTATATTTGCAAGGATTTGGTGTTGGAGAGACTGTTAGGTCTGAAGGTTGATAAGTCTCCGGGACCTGATGGCTTGCATCCCAGGGTACTGAAGGAGGTGGCTCGGGAAAACGTGGATGCGCTGATGATTATTTTCCAGAGTTCAATAGAATCGGGGTCGGTTCCTGAGGATTGGAGTGCGGCAAATGTTGTGCCACTTTTTCAGAAGGGTGGGCGGGAGAAAACAGGAAATTATAGACCAGTTACTCTGACCTCAGTGGTGGGAAAGATGCTGGAGTCTATTAAAAAGGATGAAATTACGGCACATCTGGATAATAGTAACAGGATAGGACAGAGTCAGCATGGATTTATGAAGGGGAAATCATGCTTGACTAATCTTCTTGAATTTTTGGAGGATGTAACTCGGAAGATGGACGAGGGAGATCCAGTGGATGTAGTGTACCTGGACTTTCAGAAAGCTTTTGATAAAGTCCCACACAAGAGGTTAGTTAGTAAAATTAGGGCGCACGGTATTGGGGGCAAAGTACTAGATTGGATAGAGAATTGGTTGGCTAATAGGAAACAAAGGGTAGTGATTAACGGCTCCATTTCGGAATAGCAGGCAGTGACCAGTGGGGTACCGCAGGGATCCGTGCTGGGACCGCAGCTTTTTACAATATATGTAAATGATATAGAAGATGGTATCAGCAATAACATTAGCAAATTTGCTGATGATACAAAGCTGGTTGGTAGGGTGAAATGTGATGAGGATGTTAGGAGATTACAGGGTGACCTGGACAAGTTAGGTGAGTGGGCAGATGCATGGCAGATGCAGTTTAATGTGGATAAATGCCTGGTTATCAACTTTGGTGGCAAGAACAGGAAGGCAGGTTACTACCTCAATGGTATCAAATTAGGGAAAGGGGCTGTTCAGAGAGATCTGAGTGTTCTTGTCCACCAGTCAATGAAGGCAAGCATGCAGGTACAGCAGGTCGTGAAGAAGGCTAATAGCATGCCTGCCTTCATAACAAGAGGAATTGAGTATAGAAGCAAAGAGGTGCTTCTGCAGCTGTACAGGGCCCTGGTGAGACCACACCTGGAGTACAGTGTACAGTTCTGGTCTCCAAATTTGTGGAAAGACATTCTGGCAATTGAGGGAGTGCAGCGTAGGTTCACGAGGTCAATTCCTGGAATGGCAGGATTGCCTTACACGGAAAGACTGAAGCGACTGGGCTTGTATACCCTTGAGTTTAGAAGACTGAGAGGGGATCTGATTGAAACGTATAGGATTATGAAAGGATTGGACACTCTGGCAGGAGGAAACATATTTCCGCTGATGGGGGAGTGCCGAACCAGAGGACACAACTTAAAAATACGGGGTAGACAATTTAGGACAGAAATGAGGAGAAACTACTTCACCCTGAGAGTGGTGGCTGTGTGGAATGCTCTGCCCCTGAGGGCAGTGGAGGCCCAGTCTCTGGATTCATTTCAGAAAGAATTGGATAGAGCTCTTAAAGATAGTGGAGTCAAGGGTTATGGAGATAAGGCTGGAACAGGATACTGATTGGGAATGATCAGCCATGATCATATTGAATGGCGGTGCAGGCTCGAAGGGCTGAATGGCCTACTCCTGCACAGATTGTCTATTGTCTATTGATTCATTTAACCAAATGTTTGAGATGTTTACGAATAGCTAGGACCCATTACCACCGAGCCAGTCAAAATCAACCACCCAACTATTCTGATCCCATTTTTCAGCACTTGCCCTTTGGCATCACAGCTGGATAATGCCAGGACAGTGAGCATTCACCAACGTGATGTCCTGTGCATGGGCACACTGTAACATTAATGTAGTGAGAGCTCCTTCAGTTCCTCTAGCTCTCCTCATTGACATGGGGACCCCACACAGGCATGTACATCACTGGAAATCCTGCTATATTGAGAAAACATGGATACATACGTCACATCTCTGCTGAGAGAGAAAGCATTCATCTCATCCTTAATAGATAATCTCTGTCACCGAATGGTGACATTGATGTTGAGATATTGGGAGATGATGAATATATCAAACACTCCAGCATGGAAAGTTCTGGATCATAGAAGCTGAATGAAACAGTGACCCTAACAGCCACTGGCAGCACCATGCTCCCCCAGGTATGAAGCTGCAGTCGTGTTGAAGGATCCGACACCGCTTTGTGACCAGCTCCTTGTTCAGTCAGGGACCCCTCACACTCTGCTCCTGGGTTAAGTGGAGCTTGGGAAGTTGTTCCTGGAAAACCCGGTGTGGATCCAGCAGACCCCTTTCCCCACACACACTCACTCCATGGTTTCAGAGCGTCCCCTCTCTACAGCCTCTGCTCCATTTGTTGTTCATGTTACAGACCCAGATGCTGTAACTAAGTCCCCATGCTCCATCCAGAGTTGGGTCACCAAATCCCCAGGTCTCCCTGAATGTCTGAGGTAGCTCACAGCACAACGTCCAGCGCCTCCACTAACTTTTCAATAACAGGAGTCAGTCAGAATATCCTCAGCTACAAGTATTATGGACATGGTCAGACTCGAAGAACATAGAACATAGAACATAGAAAAATACAGCGCAGTACAGGCCCTTCGGCCCTCGATGTTGAGCCGACCGAAGCCTACCTAACCTACACTAGCTCAATAACCTCCATATGCTTGTCCAATGCCCGCTTAAATGACCACAAAGAGGGAGAGTCCACCACTGCTACTGGCAGGGCATTCCATGAACTCACAACCCGCTGAGTAAAAAATCTACCCCTAACATCTGTCCTATACGTACCACCCCTTAATTTGAAGCTGTGTCCCCTAGTAACAGCTGACTCCATACGCGGAAAAAGGTTCTCACTGTCAACTCTATCTAAAACCCTAATCATCTTGTACACCTCTATCAAATCTCCCCTAAACCTTCTTTTCTCCAATGAGAAAAGCCCCAAGTGCCTCAGCCTTTCCTCATACGATCTTCCTACCATGCCAGGCAACATCCTGGTAAACCTACTCTGCACTCGTTCCAATGCCTCCACGTCCTTCCTATAGTATGGCGACCCAAACTGCACACAATGCTCCAGATGAGGCCGCACCAGAGTCTTATATAACTGCAACATGACCTCAGGACTCCGGAACTCAATTCCTTTCCCAATAAGAGCCAGTACACCATATGCCTTCTTCATAGCACTATTTACGTGGGTGGCAACTTTCAAAGATCTGTGTACATGGACACCAAGTTCCCTCTGCTCATCCACACTACCAAGGAGTCTACCATTAGCCCAGTAATCCATCTCTTTGTTACTCCTACCAAAGTAAATGACTTCACACTTAGCTACATTGAATTCCATTTGCCACCTTACTGCCCAGCTCTGCAACTTATCTATATCCCGCTGTAACCTGCCACATCCTTCTTCACTGTCCACAACTCCACCGAGATTCGTGTCATCCGCAAACTTGCTCACCCAGCCTTCAAGCCCCTCCTCCAGGTCATTTATAAAAATGACAAACAGCAGTGGTCCCAAAACAGATCCTTGTGCAACACCGCTAGTAACTGCGCTCCAAGATGAACCTATACCATCAACTACTGCCCTCTGTCTCCTTCCAGCCAGCCAATTCCTAATCCAAACCTCTAATGCACCCACAATGACATACCTCCGTAGTTTTTGCATTAGCTTGCCATGGGGTATCTTATCGAACGCCTTGCTAAAATCCATATACACCACATCTACTGCTTTACCCTCGTCCACTTCCTTGGTCACATTCTCAAAGAATCAATAAGCTTTGTGAGGCACGACCTGCCCTTCACAAAACCATGCTGACTATCCTTGATCACATTATTCCTATCCAGATGTTCATAAATCCTATCCCTTACAATTCTTTCTAAGACTTTGCCCACAACAGAAGTGAGACTCACTGGCCTATAGTTACTCGGGCTATCCCTGCTCCCCTTCTTGAACAAGGGGACCACATTCGCTATCCTCCAGTCTTCTGGCACTATTCCCGTAGACAACGACGACATAAAAATCAAGGCCAATGGCTCCGCTATCTCCACCCTAGCTTCCCACATGATCCTAGGATAAATGCCATCAGGCCCAGGGGACTTATCTATTTTCATCCTTTCCAGTATTCCCCAGACCTCTTCCCTACGTACCTCAAGGCCATCCATTCGAATCACTTGTGACTCAATATTCACATCAGCAACAGTATCCTGTTCCTGAATGAATACTGACGAAAAGTATTGATTTAGTGTCTCACCAATCTCCTCCGCTTCCACACACAACTTCCCACTACTATCCTTGACTGGACCGATACCTACCCTAGTCATCCTTTTATTCCTGACATACCTATAGAAAGCCTTTGGATTTTCCCTAATACTACCAACTAAGGACTTTTCATGTCCCCTTCTCGCTGCTCTTAGCTCTCTCTTTAGATCCTTCCTGGCTACCTTATAACTCTCAATCGCCTCAACTGAATCTTCACGCCTCATCTTTACATAGGCCGCCCTCTTCCCTTTCACAAGGAATTCCAATTCCTTATTAAATCACGGCTCCCTCACAAGACCCTTTACTCCCCGCCTGAATGGTACATACTTAACAAGGACACCCATTAGCTGTTCCTTGAACAATCTCCACATATCATTTGTGTTCTTCCCTTGAAGCCTATTTTTCCAATCCATGCATCCTAAGTCATGCCTCACCGCATCATAATTTCCCTGCCCCCAGCTATAACTGTTGCCCTGCAGTGCACACTTATCCCTCTCCATCACTAGAGTAAAAGTCACCGAGTTGTGGTCACTGTTCCCGAAGTGCTCACCTACTTCCAAGTCTAACACCTGGCCTGGTTCATTACCTAGAACCAAATCCAGTATAGCCTCACCTCTTGTTGCCCTGTCTACATATTGTGTCAGGAAACCCTCCTGCATACATTGGATAAACACCGACCCATCTAATGAACTCGAGCTATAGCTTTCCCAGTCAATATCTGGGACTCTTTTGACTCCGTCAAAATATTTTAAGAAGGCAGCCTGGACACTAACGTTTCCTTTTTTACGACGTAGATGCAAACTGTTTGTTCCAGATGTTGCAACTGGTTTACCCACTCAATGTTAAGCAAAATGCAATCCATTCAAACGCTCCAATTAAAACACAATCAAAGAGAAGAACAATTGGGGAGAGCTTCTCTTCTGGAACAACTATGCAAACAATAGATACAGTGCCTTCTACTAATTAACTGTGCTAATACGGAACATTCCATAAACACACCCCCGGCATAAAGATAAATTCAAACACAGAATCTTATGTGCAGTTCTCCAATCCAGGAAGAAGAATCTTTCAGAGAGTTTTCAGAGAGAATAGCAACTGGGATCATATAGTGAAACTTCCACCTCTTCTGGAAACCCAAGCAGCTTCTGAATGCTGCAGCAAAAACAAAACGAGAAGACCTGGTCTGGGGAGTTGGCCACTGCCCTACCATAGTTACCAACGTTTTAGTCCAGCCTAAAGGCCTTCTCAGTTATTTACTTAAGCTATTTTCAGAAGGCAGTTCGGCATCTCTGTCTCTAAGACGTCTCCTAAAAAAAAAACAAGAGAAAATAACCTTTTTAACGTGACAGCACCGTCACAACGTTCCGTTTGAAAAAAAACACCGATATACAAAGATGGCCTCCTTTTAAACTCTTTATTCTTCCTGTTTTTGTAGACTACAATACATATATGTTGCATTGACACTAAGCATGCAAACATTCACAACCTGATTCTATTTCAATCCGTTTACTTCTGCTACAGAACGTCTCAGTTTTTCTTCATCCTATTCTCGACAACTTGGCAGCAAGTACGGTTTCTTGTCCTGTTATCTGTGTAAGTTGGAATTGAATGTAAGTTGGAAGGCTTTGTAGACTGGAAGATTTTTTTCCCTAAATTCCTCTAAAAATGTTCAGACGTTGTCATCAGTACAGAGATTTGTCTCAGACACGTTATAGGCAATGTAGATGCTGAAATGTTGTAACGCCAACACCAATCTCAAGGCCTCCTTCCCAGTTGTGAAATATTTCTTCTGAACCCTCTCCAGCTTAATAATATCAAGGTCAATAATATGAAAGTGAATAGTCGAGGTATTTTCTAAGGGTACGGGAGTCCAAAACTAGTGGACATATTTTTAAGGTTAGTGGGGAAAAATTTAAAAGTGACCTAAGGGGCAGCTTTTTCACCCAGAGGGTGGTGTGCCTATGGAATGAGTGGGCATGGTGACCAGACTGGACACAGTATTCCAGAAGAGGTCTCACCAATGTCCTGTACAACCTCAACATGACGTCTGAATTCTGATACTCAAAGGTCTGACAAGTGTGCTGAACATACTTTTGACCACACTATCTATATGAGATGCAAATTTTAAAGAATTGTACCTGACGGCCTAGGTCACTGTCCTACAACACTGCCAAATACCCTACTTTTAATTGTATAGGCGCCGCTCTTGTTTGATTTACCAAATCCAATTCCTCGAATGAATGAAATCTAAACACCAACTGCCATTCCTCAGCCCAGTGTGTGATATTACTACCTCCTCACCTTCCCTGTTTAATTTTAAAATTCCCTCCCCATCTCCAGGAGGCCTGCACACTCCGGCCTTGATTTTCACAAATACCCTGAGCTTGGTTTACCTTGTGTGGTTAGGGGGATGAGGGATTGATTGCAGAAAAGGTCAGTGGGGAGGAGAGGCTGGACAGTAATCAGCGGCCTGGTATCATTTCATGGTTTTAGGAAGAGAGCAGTCACACACGTTTTTGGTGGTAATACTGGTCAGTGCTTTGGGGCCAGAAATTATGCTCTTTCTCCGTCTCTGGTGTTCAGTAATAAATATCTATTTGAGACCCTTCATTGTGCAGAGTGTGTCTGCAGGAATTCTTTCCCTAATATTGTAGACTACAGATAAAGCAATTAAAGGGGTCATGGTTAATTTCGGTAGCATAGCACGTGCACTCAACATCCTACAGTTGAGACAAATGTCTTGCACTTGTTTAACAATACGAAGCGTTTTGTGTAGTTCATAATGGTAACCTGATTATAATAAATCCATACCGAGCTGAAAGCTGGCACTTAACATATGACCCAAAATCTGGGTATGGTAGTGTAGTGCGTAGTGTCCCTGCCTCTGAGCCAGAGCTCTCGATTTGATTCCAATTCCTGAACTTGTGTGGTAATGTTCCTATCTCTCGACTAAATGGTCTGAATTCAAGTTCTGCCTGTTGCAGACGTATGTCACAGCGTGTCAGAACAGACTGATGAACAAACACACAGGAGAATAATGTTACAGCTTTATGGGTATTGCCGAGTGGTGCTAGTGTCCTGCCTCCGGGCACAAAGGCCTTGGTGTAAAGCCACAGAAGTGTCTCAGGATGCATCTGAACAAAATGATTAAAATGGTTTTAGAATTGTGACCTGATGGAGACAGATGAGGTGTCAGTATTGAATTTGAGAATTTAGGCCCAGGATGACGGAAAACACAGCCATTCGTGTTGATTGGAGTCACATTTCGTAGAATAAGATGTTTATAAAATCGGAACGTTCATGGATAGGGTGAGTAGTCAGGGTTTTCCCCCAGGTTAGGAGTGTCCACAACCAGAGGGCATTGGTTGAAAGTGAGAGGGGAAAGATTTTGAAGAGGCCTAAGGGGCATCTTTTCACGCAGAGGGTGGTGTGCATATGAAATGAGCGGCCACAGGAATGACGGAGGCTGGAAAAAACTACAGCATGTAAAAGGCATCTGGATGCTGACAGGCCTGCCGAGCTTTTCCAACAATTTCTGTCTTTGTTACAAAATGCATTCATTTTGACACAGGTATTCTGAATACATTAAACATTTTATTTTTTAATGATGCAGAAATATCTAAACATATCTTCAAATCGACCGAGACCATTTTCTGCTAAGTGTATGGCTCTGTGTATGATAACGGCAATGATGCACCTACATGGAACAGGGAATGTGATGGAGACATAGTTTGGACAATGTACAAGGAGACCTCACATGATCCAGTTTGGGAGAGGATGACATTATAGTGTGATTCAACTCAGAGAGGGAGAAAATGTAATCTGCCCGAGAACGAACAGACTATTGAATTCTCTCTCCTTCATTGTTCCTCATCACAGCAATGCGTGCAAACGGTAATAAAAAGCTCCACAGTCATCGTTACCATTCTTCTTTTTGTAGAATTCCTGAAGTGTGAAAACAGGCCCTTCATCCCAACAAGTCCATACAACGTTCCAAAGAGTAACTTTCGCAGACGCGTTCCCTTACTTTTACCCCTGACTAATGCACCTCACCTAGAAAACCCTGAACACTATGGACAATTTAGCATGAACACTCCACCTAACCTGCACAGCTTTGGATTGTGGGAGGAAACTGGAGCATTCATTAGAAGCTCACACAGACAAGGGGATAATATGAAAACCCCACACAGAGAGTCACCCGACGCTGCAATCGAACCTAGGTCCCTGGTGATGTGAGGCATCAGTGCTAACCACTGAGCCACTGGACAATCCTGACCAGAACTCCTTGGAATCTTATCACTCCCTAATGCATAGGGAATTCTGCGAAAGCCAACTGTTCCAGGATGAAATCCCATTATTCGCAGTTTGTGTGAGTAGAATATCTTCAGAAGCAGAATAACATTTGGGACAATCTCTCAATTTTTCCTTTCGTCATGAGTTAGACTAATATGTCGACAACGTTCTTTCAACTTGAACTTGCAGAGATTTTGTACGTGCGCACGTGCACCAGGGTTTTTAGAATGGGAGGTATCGATTCTTTATTTGCAATATCCAAACAGATTGCCATTCATCTTTCCCTGGTAGTTTGAGTAACATTGCTCTGGATCATAAACGTGCTATTTTAGCAGATTAAAGAAACTAGCCTGACGTGTCCCTAAAACTGACACTGACCCAGTCTGAGACTGATATCACCAACCTGGTTACATTTAACATTTGTTGCGAGCAGTGGAGGAGTGGGACTAGAAAAGGAAACAGTGACCCAAAAAGCTGGGGAACTATTGACCACTGAGCCCGATGTCAGTGGTGGATAGGTTGTTGGTGGGGATTCTGAGGAATGGGATTGACATACGTTTGGGAAGGCAAGGGCTGATCAGCGTAGTCAACGTGGCTTCCTGCATGGGGAATCATGTCTCATTAATTTGATTGAGTTTTATGAAGAGATGACAAAGAAGATTACTGAAGGCAGTTTGGTAGACATTGTCTATATGGACCTCAGCAAGGTGTTCATAACATTCCGATTGGCAGACAGATTAGTAAGTTTCAGTCACATGGGATACAGGGGAAGCTAGTCACATTGGCTTGAAGGAAGACGGGTATTTTTCAGACTTGAGGCTTGTGAGCAGCAGTGTACTGTAAGAATCAGTACTGAGTTCACTGCATTTCATCATTGGATGTGAATATCGGGGCGAAAGTTAGTAAGTTTACAGATTACATCAGAAAGGTGGTGTAGTAGATTACCTCAGAGTACAACGAGGCCACAATTAGATGGGACAAAGGGGCAAGGACTGACAGATGAAGTTTAATTTAGATAAATTGCATTTTGGGAAGGCATTTCAGGGCAGAAGTTATGCACTTAATTGTAACGTCCTGGGGAGTGTTGTGAAACAAAGGGACATAGGGCTGCAGGTACATTGTTCCTTGAAAGTGGAGTCGCAGGTAGACAAACTGGTGCAGAACACATTTGGCACATTTGCCTTAATCAGTCAGAGCACTAACTCTAGGGGTTGTGGTGGCATGTTGCATCTGTACCGGATGTTGGTGAGGCCATTTTAAGATTGTACAATTCGATTGTCTGCAGAAAAGATTTACACAGACGTTCCAGAACTGAAGGTTTGAGCTTCAGGGAGAGGTTGATTAGGTTGAGGTGCTTTCTCCTCAGAGGCTGAGGGGTGACATAATAGAGGATTATAAAATCATCAGGGGTATGGATATTCTGAATAGCCATGTTCTGATCCCAGGATAGGGGAGTCCAGAACAAGAGGGCATAGGTTGAAGGCGAGAGGGCGAATGATTTAGAAGGTACCTGAAGATAAACGTTTCAAACAGAGAGTATTGTGTGTACAGAAATTGCTGTTAGAGGAAGTGGTCAAAGGGGGTTCAATTACACATTTAAAAAGTCTCTGATAAAGGAGGAATATTGGCCAAATGCTGGCAAATGGGACTAAATCAGATTTGATAACTGATCGGAGTGAACAGATTGGACTAACGGGTCTGTTTCCGTTATGCATGACTCTCTGATTCTATAAGAGGGAAGATGAAAAATTCTGAAAGGACCTTTCACGACGGAATTCTCTTCACTGGAAGTTTTAATCGTGCTTCTATGTTCTCATGGACTCAAAGCTGCGTTAGTTAATTATTTGACAGGGAAGTGAGGCACAGATAATTGAACACAGAGAGGAAAGTAATGCTGAGACCATAACTTGATCAACCACAATTTTAGTGTCTGGTGGAGAAGGCTCAAAGTATCTAATGACCCGCTCCTGCTCCTCAGTCCCATGTTCCTATGTTCCATTCAGCCCCTCAGACTTGCTAGGCAGGGGCAGTTGGAGGCTACTTACAACTATAACCTGTTGCATAGAAACAGAGGAGACCATTCAGCCCTTCAGGGCTGTCACCACGCTTTGAAGTGATTTTGGAAATGTAATTGGAAAACCCAGGTTGGGTATGAAAGAGGCCCGTCATCTCTCTTTACAGAGCTTCCCGTCTCTGAAACTTGTGTTTCATTTGTTGATCATGTTGTAGACCCAGATTCATTGTGAATGCAGCCCCCATACCTCACCCAGTGATGGATCATAGAATCCTCTGGCCTCCTGACTGCAATATGCAGTAATTGCACATGCATGAAAATTACACCCACTAACTTTCCAATTACAGAACATGAGAACATCAGAAACAGGAGCAGGGCGTTCAGTCCCCAAGCCTGTCTTGTCCTTCACTAAGATCGTGGTTGATCTGCTCTTGCTCGCAAATCCTCTTTCATACTCAATTTTTCATAGCCCTCAACTCTCTGACAGGTCAATATCCATCTACCTCCTCTTCAAATACGTTTAGTCATCTAACTCCCCGAACACCCTTGAGGAGAGAAATCCTAACATTCAATCCCACCTGTTTGAAGAAAACACTTCATGCTCCTTTATCATGGCCTATTGATACGAACAAAAGAGATTGACACAAGGGTTTCGGTAAAAATGACTGGCCCTGATATCAAGGCAGTGGTTGACGTCTGTTGACATCAAGGAGCTTAACAAAACTGGACTTAATGGGAATCAGAGTAAACTCTCCAGTGTTTGGGGTCAAACATGGCATTAAGGAAGATGTTCATCATCTCAGTCCTGGGTCACCTCTGTGGGAAATCCTCAGGGTTGCTTCCTCTTCACAAACATCTTCAGCTGCTTCATCAATGTCTCCCCACCCTCACACTTCCCACCATAAGATCAGAAGTGGGGATGGTCACTGAAGATTCCACAATGTTTAGAATAATCTGACGCCCCCGTCAGGTCCTGAACTGGTCTGTGTCCATGTGCAGCAGGACCCAAACTCTATTGAGGCTTGTGCTTTTAAAGAGTCAATAACATTCATGTAAAAAGATTGCCTGTCACTGCACATTGCCCCAGTAAAATAAGAGTTCATTCCGCACCTCACGCTGGTTTCACAGGAATATGAGTAAGTCATTCGGCCCATTCACACTATTGGAGAAGGACAGGGACAGCCCATTCAGTGCCTCCAGCCTATTACTCATGAAGAGAAGGAGTCTAGTGTGATTGACCGCACAAAAGCTCCTCAACAATATTTGAAGGCATAGCCGAGGCTCTTACGTTTTCTTATTTGAAAGAAAATGTAAACTGTCGGTTCCAGATAGAGTGTGACTGGTCAAACTACTCGGTGTGATGCAAAATGCCATTCACTTTAACACGAAAGATGAAATAAAACCAAAGAAAGAGGAATTTAGAATAACGTAATTCTATTGGACAAGTTAACAGAATAACAGATCTAGGAACTATTACTAATTCAAGTTTGGGAGAAGATTTGTAGCTCGGGTGCTCGTTGTTGCGGTTCTGTTTGCCGAACTGGGAATTTGTGTTGCAGACGTTTCGTCCCTGTCTCGGTGACATCCTCAGGGCTTGGGGGACTCCTGTGAAGCAATTCTGTGATTTTTCCTCCGGCAGATATAGTGGTTTGTATCTTCTGCTTCCGGTTGTCAGTTCCAGCTGTCCGCTGCATTGGCCGGTATATTGGGTCCAGGTCGATGTGTTTGATGATTGAATCTGACGATGTCAACTAGACAGGGGACGAAACGTCTGCAACACAAGTTCCCAGCTCGGCGAAAAGAACCACATCAACTATTACTAATGAACTGTTCCAATATAGGAAAATCCTTTAAACACAGCCCTTGGCAAAAAGGAAAATTCAGACACAGAATGTCACAAATATCTCTCCAGTCCAGAAATTAAAAACGGCATCAAGAGAAATGTCAGCAAGGGTAGCTGCCAGGAGATAGTCACTGAAGCTTCCAACTCTGTGGAGACCCCAATAGTTTCTGATGTTACTGACAAAGCAAAACCCGGAGATCCTATTATGTGAGAGCTGATCACACTCATTCAGGCTGCATTAAAATAAACCCAAGGCCTCCCTAGCTGTTACTCAAGTGGTCTTAACTAACCAGCTTTGTAACGATCGTTCAATCTCTCGCTTAAAAGAAACCAGAACAAAATAACCTCTTAAAGCTGCAGCATCATCACACTTGTCGGCACATCGAGCCGTTAAACAGGAACCAGGGATAACCCAGTCAGGCCTTTGGCCCTGTCCAATCAGACTAGGAAGAAGTCATTCAGTCCCTTGAGTCACTTACACAGGAACGGTAGGAGGACATTCCCACCTCAATGCACTTAGAAAGGGGCAGAATGAGGTAATTGATACTGATTCCTGATGAATACCTTATGCCGGAAACGTCGATTCACCTGCTGTGCTTTTCCAGCAAACCACTGTCTACTCTGATCTCCAGCAACCGCAGTCCTCGCTGTCTCCTAATTCATGCTCCAACATGATGACCAAGTGGGGCAGAGGCTGCACAGACAGACTGTTCCACGTTGTTCCTCGTAGCTCCGTCAGTCATGATACACACGTGGGACTTTAACGTAGTTTTCCAGTGGTGAGGAGGGAAGCCATACATCTTGTTTGAAGTCACAAGAAGGCAATAATAATCTCTGACAAGACAGCCTGGTGTTCTCTATGTAGGGCGGAAGCTGGTGGGAATGGCTACCTGTTTCAGATGGAAGGTATTGTGGCTGCTGTTGGGGATTGTGAGCAACATGACGTTGAGTACAGGTTTACACGCCGACTGCCCAATAACGTGGGGCGAGTTAATTTAGGCATATAAACTATTAGGAAAGTCACGTTAGACTGATGAATGGACTCTCTAAGTTCAAATAATGCTGATCTTGTTCGTGTTGATCTTGTCTAGTGCACGTCCTATTCAGTGTAACCTGTATGCCTTACTCTGTCCAAGTCTATTTCCACCCTATGATCTGTCTGGCCATGCTTACTATGACCTGCCTCCACTGATCAAAAATAAAATGTTTCCCTGTACTGAGGTACATGTGACAATAAATCAAACCAATCAATCCTGGGTAAAGTATGGAATTTCTCACCCGATCAATGTGACTTTTGGAAATAAGTGATCGCTGCCACTCCTCGTGTTTAGCGTCACCATTTCTTCTTCTTTCAAAGCTCTACTGATTAAACACTCAGCTTCTTCACTCTATCCTCGTGATACCATCACGCGTGTCTGTGGTAAGGAGATCATTCGGTACAAAGGAGATCAAATCTGTAGAGAGTGTCCCAACCACTCTCTCAGCAAGGCTCTACAACAGCAGGAAGATGGCATTACTTACGAACTTGAATCATCTTACAATGAAGGACAGCATACCATTGACTGCACCCATTACTTACACCCATTACTTATATTTGGAGCAGTCAGCATAGACTTGTGAGTTGGAGATCACGCTTCCCAAATTTGTTAGAGTTTGTTGATGAAGTGACCAAGAAGGTTGATGAGGGCCGAACGGTAAACGTAGTCTCTATGGGTTTCAGTAAGACCTTTGATATGTTTCCACATGTTCTGGAAGGTTCTATCACGTGGAATTCTGGGGGAACTGGCCAATTGAATACACAGTTGGCTTGATGGTAGGAAGCAGGGGGTTTAATGGAAGAATGCTTGTCAGACCGGAGCTGGGTCCATTGCTGTTTATTATCTATGAATTGGTTGAGAATGTACAAGGCATGATTAGTCAGTTTGCAGATGACACTAATATAATTGGTAGTGTGATCAGTGAGGAAGTTTATCAGAAATTGCAGCAGGAATTTAATCAGGTGGGGAAGTGGGCCGAGAAATGGCAAATGGAATTTAATATAGATGCATGATGTCGTGTATTTTGGAAACTGAATTCAAGGTAGCAGTTTCATGGTGAATGGGACGACCTTAAGGGGTGTAGTGGGCAGAGAGACCTTGGCGTTCAGGTGCAAGGTTCTCTGAGAGTGGAGTCACAGGTAGACAAGGCAGTGACGAAGGCATTTGACACACTGACTTTCAACAGGCCGTACATTGAATATGGAAGTAGGGAAGTTATGCTGCAGTTATACAGAACTTTGGTAAGGCCGCACTTGGAGCATTCTGTTCAGTTTTTGTCACTTTGTATTAGGGAGCATTTAAAGAAATTAGAAAGCGTGCAGAAGAAATTAACATGGATGTTGCCAGGACCCCATGGTCTGAGTTATAGGGAGACGTTGGACAAGCTAGGACCTTTCCAATAGAGTGTAGCAGACTGAGGGGGGACCTTATAGAGCTGCATAGGATCATGAAGGGCATGGATAGGGCGAATGCTCTCAGTCTTTTTCCAAACTTTAGAGAATCGAGGATTAGAGGGGATCAGTTTACGTTGAGAGGGGAAGGAATAAAAGGGAATCTGAGGAGCCACTTCTTTACACAGAAGGCTGGTACGTGGATGAGCTACCAGCAGATGAGGTTGAGGGTGGTACATTAACAACATTTAAAAAGCATTTGGGTAAATATGTGGATGGGAAAGGACGAGAAGGATATGGGCCAACTGCAGGGAAATGGGGTTAGCTTGGATGGACATTTACAAGGTGGAATCGAACCTCTCTGTTAATTCAAACCAAACACCCAGAAAAGCTCGCCTCACCTCGTAATCTGTTAAAATATGAGTGACACATATCTCCTACTTCCACTATTTAAACAAACATTCACAAATTAGTTTGTTAACGTCAAGAGTGAACACTAAACAACAGCTGTTCAAAAATACAAGACCCTCTTTTCTTAGCAACTTACTATCTGTTTCCAACTCCATAAAAATATGCTATTCTACCAACCCACATATTAAACCTTGCAATCTCAAGACCACACAGTCTCTATCTTCCCCGTTGTGTTCATTCTTCCAGCCGCTGATCCCCAAATCACGTTTTGTTTTACTGCAAGTAGGTTTGACATGAACATGTATCTTTGATAGAGAGTGCTTTTGAGAGGGACAGTTCGCACTCCTGCTCTGCAGCAGTTACTCTGCTGTTGGATGGCAGTGGCTCTTCCCCTAGTGTTCAAAATGCTGGGTTTATATCCTCCCCATGGTACAATAATTCTCATAATTTGATTGCTTTCCAGGTGTCGGAACAATAATATTCAAATTCAGTTGGCTTCTGGTATCCTGAGCATTATTTAAACTACTAATACGTCATCCCTACCTGCTTCACTCTCCGCTGTTTCAGAGTTTTTTATCTGCTTTATTCAATGCTGTGCCCTCTTCAGGTGCTGTTGCGCTAACTCACCTACTCCATCTAATCTCTCCCTCACCTCACATACATAGTCCAAGTGTGAGATCTCCGACTTTGGTCCTGTCAATTTAGATTTAATTCAATTCAAAAGACTTCACTTCATGTACGAACATTAACTCAAAGGAAGTAAACTGAGTAGATTTATTTCGGGTATCTTTGATGATAAGCAATTTAATGTGACACATTTGTCCCAATCATTTGGCCAATACTGACAGTACGATGTTAACATGGTCTTCAGCGTATGATGCTAACTTTCCAATACTCCATGGGATTCAGGATGGGACGCCCTTGATTTAAAGTGCTGTATGTCTAAGCTATCCATGACTTCCTAAAACAGCTCAGCGGTAAAATGAGACCCTTGGTCTGACTGAATCTCTCTGCGGAGCCCACAGCGAGTAAAAGAAGCTACCAACTCCTGCACTTCACTTTTTGCCTTAACACTCCATAATGGAATTGCCTCTTTAAATCTGATAGACACATCCATTATGCTCAGCAAATATTGGTTTCTTTTATTTTTATTTTAGAAAGGGAAGCTACACATATAATCACAACCCACGTGAAAGCTTCTTCGAATGCAGGAATTTGCAACAAAGGTGCTGGTTTTATTACTGCCTGTGACTTATCTACCATTTGGCATGTGTTACATGTACAACAAAAAATAACCACGTCCTTGTGCATTCCAGGCCACTAGAATTGCTTATGTAGTTTAGCTTCAGTCTTCCGTAAACTTAGGTGACCACCTGCAGTTAGTTGATGTGCTACCCGTAACACGGTATGCGACCAATAACACAATCTGGTGCACTTCGGCCCATTTCCCTTCTGCACTAACCTACCGTTTTTCTCCACGTTCAGGTTTTTCCTGCACCGTTACATCAAACAGGGGGTCAGTTAACTGAACATCAACTCTTTTGTCTTTTTCTTTCGTTTGTCCATTCTGCTTATGACAGTGGGATCTTGTTACTACACAGTCTGGAAAATTCCTGGGTATATTTCCTTTAACTCGTCAGTTCCCTAGTTTTTATTTGACTTCTCCACCACAAGGGGTGACTCTCCCACATTGGATCCTATTAAATCATTCACAAGAACACACTGTATTCCTGGGACTGACACTCTGTCACTCACTCTTATTGTTAGTTCTCCAATCGTGATGTTTCTGTCCCCAACCTTAATTTCTGTCCTAATTCCACAAATTATCTCGCTCTTGAGTAACATGTCAGAAAGAGTGAAAATACAAATAGTTGGAGTGCCAGGCCTCTAGGAATTCTCTGGCATGTCTTTGCTTAGCCTGTCCCAGGATAGATCCAACCACAACGCCCTAAACAAACACATAAATCTAGATACCATCTATCAACCTCTCAGAAAACGAACAGGAAATGACATCACCATAAACCCCAGGAACCCCATCCAGGACAAACATATAATTAGAAAGCAGGAGACAACAGCTTCGCTTCACTTGGAGGTCGCCACTGATGATGTTACCTAGCCAGGTAATGAAATGTCTGGATATCAATCCTACAGCTCAGCGAGCAAACCTACACCCTAAAACTCAACCTGAGCTACAAATTTTCACAAACCGTGCATTTGTAATTTAAGTCTTTTCTAACTCTACTGCAGTTGCCTGTTTCTCTCACACACCAAAGTACTTGACCATCTCCATTTCAATTTAAGCTTTCCTTTTGTCCCTGGTTAAACCCAATTCTAATCTACTTGCTAATTCTAAATATATTCCGTCTTCTGCCTTTCTAAACTTCTTTGGCAAACTTGGGAACCTCTTTAGTAATGTTAAAAGCCATTTCTCTCAGTTTTAATTGAACCGACCACAAGTTAACAGAGTTAAATGAATTTTCTCACCGGTTTTATTTGAAGATCTAGGTCAATAATTGCCACGTGTTGGAATCTGCTGGGACCTTTTGTACCCCAAATCTGTTCAAGTCGGTCCAAATCCCATATGGCAAGGCCCCAAACTGTTATGACATCAATGTCGAACCCCTCTGTTAATTAAAACCACACACCCAGAAACGCTAATCTCACATCATAATCTTTTGAAACGTGGGTGACAGAGAACTCCTAAATTCCACTAATTAATTACAAATAACAATTTTTATGTATGCATGTTAGCTCGCTGAACTTGAAGGTTTGCTTTCGGACGTTTCGTCACCATGACTAGGTGACATCATCAGTGAGCATCTCCGCTGAAATGCTGGTGGTATGTCCCGCCTCTCTATTAAAAGGCCTTAGTTTCTTAAGGTGGATGATGTTATTTCCAGTTTTCTTTATTACAAGATAAGGTAGATAGGATATAAATTGATGTTTTTACTGATGGACTTCTGGTTACAATGCCATTCCTCTAAGAACGTCCTGGCGTGTCTTCGTATGTGTGTGTTGTTACAGTCAAAATGGTGCCCTTCCTTTTCTGTATTATGGAACATAGTGATCGTGGGTCGTGTCTTTTGGTGACCAGTTGGTGTTCATGCATCCTGGTAGCATGACAATAGGACCATTTCAATGTCGAAAAAATGATTTTGTATACATTGTTTAATCAATGTGTGTGCAGATATTTTTCATGTGTGCACAACACATTCTAAATGAATAACAGAGACACAGTTATCGAAAAATGATGCACATGATGTATAAAATTGATGAAATATTACTTCATGCTCAGCTAATGTGATATGTTCCCCTTCTCTCAATGTTCCCTCCTTTTTCTGGAATTCTCTACACTATACTCTCATTCTTATCAGGATGTATGTTTTACATTCTTGCTTGTGGTATCGCAACGTACTTCAGTTAATCCATTTTCAACAGGGAATTCAATATATTGGCCTGCTGGGTTCTTTCCAAAGCTAGTGTCTGTCGTATTATTGGAGATTAAAATTCTGGCATCAGACCCAGCATTTGAACAGATTCCTATGTTGTACATGTACTGTACAAAGGACTACAGCACACCGGAATTACCAAAACATTGAGGGATGTACATCTACTTCTTTCAATAATCTAGTTTTCTAATTTTTCACATTTCCTCGTCTATATCCTCTCTCTCGTTCTCTCTTTGTATCTAGTTAAGAAATTTGCCAATTATTCTTTATGTCCCATCTCTCAAAAATTCTTCTTTCAGTTTATATCTATTGCTCTCTTTTTGATGTAATGTGATTATAATTGAGCAATGTCACAACAAAGACATGAGGAAGGAACTGGCCAGAGTAAATTCGAAGGGGAGCCGAGTAGGGATGACCATGGAGCAGCAATGGCAGGAATTTATGCTGGATAATTCAGAGGATATATGAAACTCTCCCAAAAAGGGTGAAATGTACTCATGGGAGGACAAGCCAGCCATGAGTGATAAGGCATCAAAACAAATGAGAAAAACATACAATGTGGTGAAGATGATTGGGAATCCAAAGAGTTCCTTGGCTCTGAAAATACATAAGGCCGGTATCAGTGACACGACAGAGCTCTTAATCATGGTCAGGGAGAGAAACAGATGGAAACACATTCAATTTAAACACAGACGATGGTATTACTCAAGGAAAAAGATTCAGATGAATTAAACAATTAAATTAAAATCAGTTTTTTTTTGATGGATTGTGTCAGATTAGAAGCATGACCTCAGCAGAATGAGAATATGAAAATGAAAGTGTTACCACATCAGAAACCAGAGTCGGTCACTGAGTACAGGGTTGATGGGTGAAAGAGTCTCGATGTGAACTCGGGGACAGACATTAGAATTGCATTTCAGATATTGCAGCTCAAAACTGCGTATTCACGGAATGCTGTAAACCACAATAGCAGGAGAAGCAGAACACCATTCAACCACCACCTGTAACATTTTGCCCAGGGATAATCTCCTTCGTCTGCCATTACAATCAACACGATCTATGTTTCAGTAATGACTGTGGGTGAACATGTCAGGGTCAGAACCATGTGAACCTAAACCTGATGCTAACCCATTAATGTTATCACACCTGAGCAACAGATCTGATCGAAGCTTCGCAGTCCTGCCACATTCAGTCATAAGTGGTAATGGGTCATTAAACAAATGACTGGAGGAAAGGACTCCACAAACATCCCCATTGTAGATAATGGAACAGACCAACGCATCAGTGTAAAAGTCAAAAATGTAATATCTGCCCGATCCTCAGCCAGAAGTGTTGAGTCGACGATCAACTTCATCATCGCCATGATGCCCGCAGAATCACAGATGCCAGTCTTTAATCAATTCTATTCGATGCACGTGAGATGAAGAAACAGCTGAACACAGTAGATACGACAAAGGTAATGGGCCCTGACCCCATTCCTGCAATGGGACTGAAGACCTGTGCTGCACAATAAGTCGTGTCCCTGGGGAAGCTGTTTCATTCCAGCTCCAACTCGAATATCTCACTGGCAATGAGGAAAATTACTCAGCTATGTCCAGTCCCCTAAGAGGAGAATAATTACAATCTGACAAATTACTACTGCCTCAGTAGTCACGATAGACAAATTGGTGGGAGTTATTTTTGACAGAGTAGTCAAGCAGCACAGAAATAACCTGCTCAGTGTGGTTTCCGATAGGTCCCCATGTGGAGATGGTGCTAATGTGGAGATATCGCTGGATTACTAATCCAGACCAGACAAATGCTCTGGCAGATTCTGGAAATTAAAAATAATTAATACAATATTAAGATGCAAAATCTGGTGTCAGTAACAGTGACCTTGAAGCTAATGTCGATTGTAAACACGAATTTGCTTCTCCCATGGACTTTCAGGAAGTGAATCTCCCGTGCTTTCCTGATCTGGCCTAAAAGTGACTCCAGACACACAGAGATGTGATAAACTCTTCAATGGTCTCTGAAACGGCCAAGCAAAACACTCTATTGTATCAAACTACTCCGAGGTCTTAAAGGATAAAACTAGACAGAACACCCGGCAGCAGCCTCGGTATTGGAAAAGGGACGGTAAACACAATCCTGTCGCCCCTGCAGAGACCTCCTTCCTAACATCTGAGAGTTTGTGACAATTTTCCCACAGACTACACAGAAACACCGGTAAAGGAGGAGGACAGTGAAGGAACGCTGATAGATTTCCAAGTCAGGGTGGTGATTGGCTTGGAGGGGAACTTGAAGATGGTGGTGTTCCCATACAGCTGCTGCCCTTGTCCTTCTGGATAGACGTGGTCATGAGTTGGGAAGATGGTGTCTGAGGATCTTTGGTGAATCATTTCAGTGCAACTTGTAGTTAGTAAAACACTGCTGCTGCTGCTGGGCGTTGATGGTGGAGCATTGTGGATGAAACGACACTCAAACTCGTTGCTTTGTCCTGGATGGTATCAAGCTTCTTCATTTTGCTGGGGCTGCAATCATCCAGGAAAATGGGGAGTACTCTATAACACCTCTGACTAATGCATTGTAGATGATGGACAGACTTTTGGAAGTCAGGATGTGAGTTACTCGCCGCAGTATCCATAGCTTCTGACCTGCTCTTGTAGTTACTGTGGGCGAGTCCAGTGAGTTTCTGGGCAATGATTACCCCCCAGGATTTTGATACTGGGGGATTCAGTGATAGTAGCACCATTGAATGCCAAGGGGCAGTTTTTAGATTGTATTTTAGTGGTGATGGTCAGAGTCTGGCATTTGTGTGGTTTCAATATTACTTGCCACATGTCAGCCTGGATACTGTCCAGATCTTGTCGCATTTGGACATGGATTATTTCAGTATCTGTGGAGCCACAAATGTTGCTGAACATTGTGCAATCATTGGCGAGCATCCCCGCTTCTGACATTATAATCGAGGCAAGCCATTGATGAAGCAGACCTGAAGACGCTTGGGCCTAAGCCACTGCCCAAGGGATTCCTACAGACTTGTCCTGGAAATGAGTTGACTGACCTTCATCAGCCATGACCATCTTCCTACGTGTCAGGTATGATTCGTACCAGCGAGGAGTTTGACCCGGATACCCATTGATTGCAGTTTTGCTAAGGCCACTTGATGCCACACTTGGTCGAAGGCAGCCTTGATTTAAAGCCCTGTGTCTCTCAGCCCACTTCTGGAATTCAGCTCTTTTGTCCATGTTTGAGGTAATGAGGTCAGGAGCTGAGTGGCTCTGGTAGAGTCCAAACTGTCCGTCATTGACCAGGTTATTGCTGAGCAGGTGCTGCTTGAAAGGACTGACACCTTCATCACTTTACTAATGATTGTGAGTAGACTGATGGGTTGGTAATTGGCTGGATTGGATTTGTTCTGCTTTTTATGTATAGGAGATTCTTGGGTACTTTTCCACACAATCAGGTAAATGTTGTTGTTGCAAGTGTATGGGAACTGCTTGGCTAGGGACGTGGCAAGTTCTCGAGCGCAGGTTTTCAGTACTATAGCCAGAATGTAGTCAGCGTATGTACCCTTTGAAGTATCCAGTGTCTACAACCGTTTCTGGACATTGCGTCGACTAAATGGAATTGCTGATGACTGGTAACTGAATTACTGAGGAACACTGAAGGAGGCCAAGATGGATCATCCACTCAGCATTTCTGACTGAAGATTGTTGTGAATGCATCAACCTTATCTTTTGCACTGATGTGCTGGGCTATTGCATCATTAAGGATGGGGATATTTGTGGAATCTCCTCCTCCAATGACTTGTTTGATTGTCCCTACCATTCCTCGACGAGATGTGAAAGAACTGCAGATCTTAGATCTGATCCGTTGCTTTTGGGATCACATAGCTCTCTCTATTACTGATTGCTTATGCTGTTTGGCGCACAGGTTGTCCTGTGTGGTGGTTTCGTCAGGCTGACACCTCATTTTCAGGTATTCCCAGTGCTGCTCCTGCCATCCTGCACACTCCATTGAACCAGGGCTGATCCTCTGGCTTGATGGTAATTGTTGCAAGGGAGATATGCCAGGCCATGAGGTTGTACAATTGATGACTCACAACACCTTATGGAAACCCAGAATTGAACTGCTAGATCTCTTCGAAGTCTGTCCTATTTAGTCCGGTGACAGTGCCACCCAATATGATGGAGGCTATTCTCAATGTGAAGGTGTGACTTTGTCTCCATAATGACTATGCGGTGGTCACTTTTACAGATACTGTCATGGAGAGATACTTCTGCAACTGGCAGATTAGTACGGATGAGGTCAAATATGTCTCTTCCCTCTTGTTAGTTCCTTCACCAACTGTGGCAGACCCAGTCTAGCAGTTATATCCTTTAGAACCCCACCAGCTCGATCAGTAATGCTGCAGCTGAGCCCCACGTTGTCGTGGACATTGAAATCCCCCACCCAGAGTACAAATTTGTGTCCTTGCTACGCTCAGGGCTTCCTCCAAGTGTTGTTCAGCATGGAGGAGTACTGATTCATCAGTTAAGGGAGGTTGGTACATCGTAATCAGCAGGAGGTTTTCTTTCACAAAGGTAAACTAACACCATAAGACTTCATGGGATACAGATTCACTGTTGAGGACTCCCAGAGCAATTCCTTTCCAATTGTATCCGATTGCGCTGCCACTTCTGCTGTGTCTGTTCTAAGTTTGTGAGAAGATTTGTAGCTCGGGTGCTCGTTGTTTTGGTTCTGTTCGCCGAGCTGGGGATTTGTGTTGCAGATGTTTCGTTCCCTATCTATGTGACATCCTCAGTGCTTGGGGACCTCCTGTGATGCGCTTCTGTGATCATTCCTCTGGCAATTATAGTGATTTGTATCTGCCGCTTCCGGTTGTCAGTTCCAGCTGTCCGCTGCAGTGGTTGGTATATTGGGTCCATGTCGATGTGCTTAATGTTTGAATCTGAGGATGAGTGCCATTCCTCTAGGAATTCCCTGGCTGTTCTCTGTCTCTTCTGCTGGTGAGACAGGAAATATCCGGGGAAGGTGATGGTGTGTCTGGGATATAGTCATACTCACTGAATCGTACCTTATAGACAATGTCAGGCTGTTGCTTGATGAGTCTGGTTATTTCGATTCACTGTTTCCTGCCAGCTGTCCCATTCTAGAAACATGGCCATATATTCGCCCCAATCCACTCAGATTTTATTTTGCAAATTAGTTTTCCCAAAATTTTCCTGAAAAACCAAATACTTGTCTCCCAGACCGTTTCTCAAACATAATCCCCATTTCCTAAATCCGTGTTACTCTTGTTTCTGACCATTACTTTCAGTCCCAATAATTTCTCCTAAATCTTTGATTTACTGTGTTCTATGTTCCATGTTCTAGAACCCTTTTCCACACCCGATTTGGTTTTTCTCGTATTGTTAGAAAGTTCTGTGAAGACTGAACTGAAGTTTCATAGTACTGCCATTTCCCTGTTCTCCTTTGCCCATTCTCTGGTTTCAGATTGTAAGGAATCCGCACTTGTTTTCTCATACTTCTCACATTGATATGATTTGACAAGCTATTACAGTTCACTCTTATAACCCTTGTGAATATACTCTTCAGAAACCCAACAATTTCTGCCTTTAGCTACTCCATAATTGACCTTCCACACCATACACTCACAAGAGCATAGACCAACAGAAATACAGCACGATCTATATTAGTCCCACTTTCCAACGCCAGGCCCATAGCAGGGAATGTTATGACACGTCCACGTGCACGTTCAAGGACTTTTTGATGGTTGTGAGGTTACCTGTGATAACTCCGCTCTCAGGAAGTGCATTCCAGACCCCAACAGCCTCTGGGCGAACAAGAATCCTCAAATTCCTTCTAATTCTCAAACACTTCACTTTAGAAGTGTGCCCACTTGTTCTCGACTCTCTGACTAAAAGGAACAGCTGCTGTCTACCCATCCATGTCCATGCTTCTCATAATCTTTTCCTTCTGAATCACATCCCCCTCAGCCTTCTCTGATCCAATGTGAACAACCCGAGCTTAGCCAGCTTCTCTCCATAGCTGATATGCTCCATCACAGGGAACATCCTGGTGAATCTTCTCTGCATACCATCCAGTACAACCATATTCTTCCTTTTAAGTGGCTTCTAGAGCTACATGCAGTACTACATCTTGGCCTAACCAAAGCCCTGTATAGCTCTTATAATCTATGCCCCGATTGATAAACGCTACACCTAAGGTCCGGTTCTTAACTAGTCCTGCTCAGTCCCATTCAGTGATGAGTGAAGAAGCACCCTCTGAGCTTCCCAATATGCTGCCATTCATTGAGCACTCCCCTGTCTGGTTCCTTCTTCCACAGTGTATCACCTCATATTTATCAGGGTTACGTTCCATCTGCCCTTGATCTGACTACCTGACCATTCCATCTGTATCTTCCTGTAACATAAGACCTTTCTCCTCACTGCCAACCAAGCGGGCAAACACAAACTTACTTATCACAAACCCCACCCCCTTCACCCACCCCCTTCATTCACATCTACACCATTTATAAATACCACAAATAATAAGGGACACAGCACTGATCCCCGTGGTACACCAGGAGACACTGGTCACCAGTCACACAAACAGCCTTATCCCACCACCCTCTGTCTCCTGACACTAAGATACTTTTCGTTGTTACTTGTCACGTTAGCCTTGATTGCATGAGACTTTATTTTATTTTAAATTTTCCCATATTGGGCTTTCTCAAAGACCTTGCTGCAAAACTAAATAAACGACCTCCTCAAACTAATTCAATCAAATTCATTAGATGTGACTTTCTTCTGATAAAATCATGATGATTATCCCTGATCAAACCTTGCTACTCTGACTGGAGCTCAATTTTCTCCTTCTGTATTTTCTCCAGTAGTTTTCTTAACAGTGATTTAATACTCGTTCGCCTATAGTTCCCTGGTCTATCTCTACCACCCATACTGTGAAGTTAAAAATCACACAACACCAGGTTCTCGTCAAACAGGTTTAACTGGAAGCAAACTAGCTTTCGGACCGTCGCTTCTTCATCGGGTGATTGTGGAGGACACAATTGCAAGGCACAGAATTTATATCAAAAATTTACAGTGTGATGTAACTGAAATTACACATTGAAAAATACCTTGATTGTCTATTGAGTCTTTCATCTGTTCGAATACCATGATAGTTTCAATTCATTCATTTGTAAATCAAAAAAAAATATTAAAAGTTGCTTTCTCAGGTTAAATGTAACAATTGGTGTGTGTGTGGATATTTGTGTCTGTCTGTGTGTGTGTGTGTCTATTTGGGTTGGGGGTTGTGAGTGTGAGAGAAAGTGTATATATATGTGTAGTGAGTGTAGAATGTCTTAAATCTGTGAGGGGGTGTATGTGTGAGTGTGGGCATGTGTGTGTGTCTGGGGTGTGGGTTGTGAGTGTCTATGAGAGAGAGGATATATGTGTGTGCATGAGTGTGAAGTGGTCTAAGTCTCTGAGAGGATGCATGTCTGAGTGTGGGAGTGTGTGTGTTCCATGTGTATATGTGTGTATAGGAGTGGCTCTATGTTGGTGTGAGTGTGTGTGTGTGTGTGTGTAGTGAAATGGTAGTCATCTGTAGTGTGACATGAACCTAAGGTCTCGGTTGAGGCCCTCGCTATGAGTATGGAACTTAGCTATCAGCCCCTGCTCGGCCACTTTTCGCTGTTGCCTCTCCCGAATTCCGCCTTGGAGGATGGTCACCCGAAGGTCCGAGGTCAAATGTCCTGGACCACTGAAGTGTTCCCCAACTGGGAGGGAACCCTCCTGTCTGTTGACTGTTGTGCGGTGCCCATTCATCCATTGCCATAGCCTGTGCTCGGTTTCCCCAATGTACCATGACTCAGGGCATCGTTGCCTGCAAAGTATAAGATAGACAACGTTGGCTGAGTTACATGAGTACCTGCCACGTACATGGTGGGAGGTTTCCCCACGTGTAATGGTGGTATCCATGTCCACAATCGGACACGTCTTGCAGCGCCTACCGTGACAGGGTTGTATGGAGTTGTCCTGAAAGCCCCGCAATGTGCTATGAATAATGATCTGTTTGAGGTTTGGCGGTTGTTTAAAGGAAAACTTTGGAGGTGTGGGAAGGTCGTGGTGAGGTGCTCATTCTCATTGATAATGTGTTGCAGGTCAAGAAGTACATGGTGAAGTTTTTCAACTCCTGGGAATTACTGAACAATGAAGGGTACCCTGTCGGTTGCAGCACGTGTCTGTCTCCTGAGGAGGTCATTATGGTTCCTTGCTGTGGCAACCGACAGGGTACCATTCGTTGTTAAGTATTTCCCAGGAGCTGAAAAACTACGCCATGTTCTTCGTGACCTGCAACACATTATAAATGAGAATGAGCACCTCACCAAGACCTTCCCCACACCTCCACTGCTTGCCTTTAAATAACCGCCAAACCTCCAACAGATCATTGTTCATAACAAGCTGCCCAGCTTTCAGGACAACTCCATACAACCCTGTCACGGTAGGCGCTGCAAGACGTGTCAGAGTGGAGACATGGGTATCAAAATTATATGTGAGGACACTTCCCACCATGTACGTGGCATGTACTCATGTGACTCAGCCAACGTTGTCTATCTTATACGTTGCAGGCAAGGATGCCCTGAGGCATGGTACATTGGGAAAACCAAGCAAAGACTACAGCAATGGATGATTGGGCACCGCATAACACTCAACAGACCAGAAGTGTTGTCTCCCAATTGGGAACACTTCAGTGGTCCAGGACATTCAGCCTCGGACCTTCGGGTGACCATCCTCCAAGGTGGACTTCGGGACAGGCAACAGCGAAAAGTGGTCGAGCAGGGGCTGATAGCTAAGTTCGGTACCCATAGGGAGGGCCTCAACCTGGACCTTGAGTACATGTCACATTACAGGTGATCACCATTGCACTATATACACACACAGGCACACCTACACACACACACACACACACACACACACACACACACACACACAGGCACTCCTATACACACATACACACACACGGACACACATATACACAGACACGCACACAGACACTCGCACACACCCTTACAGACACACATGCTCCCATACTCATACATGCATCCTCTCAGAGATTTAGACCACTCTACACTCATGCAGGCACATATATCCTCTCTGACAGACACTCTCAAATCCCCACCCCACACACACACACACTCTCACACTCACACGTGCACCCCCTCACATAATTAAGGCACACTGCACTCACTACACACACATATACAAACTCCCTCACACTCACAACCCCCAAGCCAGACAGACATACGCACAGACACAAAGACCCACAGGGGGGCACACATACATTTTGGGGGGAGAATTTATACTTGCAGAGTTACTTTTGTACTTTGCTCAAAAACTGCATGAATACAGTAAAACTCTGTTATCTGACTTTTTAGATTAGAATTGATCTTAACATCATGGCGTAGACAGAGAACACAGGGTGCTAACACCTTCGACATATTGTCTAGCTAACCCAATTGTTACAGTTAACCTTAGAATGCAACTTTAAAAAAATTTTTTTTTGATTTACACACAGAAGAAGCTAAACTATCATGGTATTCGAACAGATGAAATACTCAACAGATAATCAAGGTCTTTTTCAATGTCTAATTTCAGTTACATGATACTGTAATTTTTTGCTATAAATGCGGTGCCTTGCAATTTTGTCCTTCACAATCACCTGATGAAGTTGCAGCTCTCCGAAAGCTAGTGTGCTTCCAATTAAACCTGTTGAACTATAACCTGGTATTGCGTGATTTTTAACTTTGGACACTCCAGTCCAACACCGGCATTTCCAAATCATGATTACTGTGAAGTGGAATGGTATTAATTGTTCTCCAGTACTCTGACACCTCCCCGAAGGTCAGATTCTAATTAAAATTAATGTTAGAGGTCATCTCGCCACTTTATTTATGCTCTTCTCAAGCATCATTGTGAGATTTTCTCCAGATCTCCCGTTATGCATGTGGAGTAGAGAAGGACAATGATTTTCAACAATGCTGTGTATTACCCTAGAGAGCTGAGACTACTCTAAACTGGGTGGGAACCTTTCAGCAGCCTGGTAAATATTTTGCTACCTCTTGTACAGGATCATAGTGAGATCACATTGGAGTAGTGTGTAAAGATTTTTTCTACTCAATGAAGAAGGTGTATTGTTACATTGGACGGAGTGCAGAGATGGTTCCTTCAACTGATTCCTGCAAAGAAGGTATGTTAGGATGGGGAGATAGCAGGAAAGTGGAACAGAGGCCGCGATAACATTAGCCATGATTATATTCAATGGCGGAGCAGATTCGAGGGGTTGTATTCCTGACTGATGCTCCTCGTCCATACTCAGCATTTCGACCGTGTGACACTGTAAAGGGGGAGGACGGTGTATCAAACAGGAAGGAGGCACTCCGGATAAGTCAGTCTTAATCAGTTTGACAGAACGTCACCAGTGGAGTCACACAGTGACCAGTGCTGGGTCCTCCACTATTTACAATCTATATCAATGATCAGGAGGTTGGAACAGATATACAGATACTGAGTTTCGTGATGTCGCTTGGATAAGCAAGAGATTAAATTATCAAGAGAGGGTGGAGTGTCTGCAAATAGATACAGAAAGTTAAAGGCAATGGATAATCATTTGGCAGGTGCAATACAACAAAATATAACCTGTAATTTCATTTACAGGAGTAATAGAAGGCAGTATGTTACTGAAATGGAGAGGGATTACAGGACTTAATGATACTGTATACTGGGGGGTTCACTCAGACCCGTTCAGACATGGGAGGTTTTGCTCCATCCCTGATCGTCTGCTCCTTGACACTGCAAGTGACCCCATTGCTCTCCGTACACATGGAATATTTTGTTGTAGTTGGTTGGTGGTGGGGATGGTGTTTTGAAACGTGTATCAAGGGGACGGCTTTTATCCAAGACACAATTATTCCTTTCGACATGGAAACCCATAGACGATGGGAATGGCTGCCTGCTTCTGAATGAAGGAACAGTGGCTGCTTTCAGGATAGGGGTATTCACCAACATGATGTATTGTACATGTACACACTTTAACATTAATAGAGTGAGAGCTCCTTCAGTTCCTCTACCTCTCCGCATGTAATGGCTACTCTGCGGATACCATGTACATCTTGGGAATCCCACTATACTGGGAAAATAAGGATACACCTGGCAGCTTCCCGCTGAGGGAGAAGCAATGTATTGACCTCATCCACCATATACATCCTCTGTCACCGAATGGTGACATTGATGTTGAGATATTGGGAGATGATGGAGCTGTCACCTCGTCCTGCCTGGAAAGTTTCGGATCACAGAAGCTGAATGAAACTGTGACCCTAACAGCCACTGGCAGCACCGTCTTCACCCTGGCGTGAAGCTGTGGGTCGTGTTTAAGGAGGTGACACCGCTCTGTGACCAGGTCCTTGTTCAGTCAGGGTCCCCTCACACTCTGCTCCTGGGTTAAGTGGAGCTTGGGAAGCTGTTCCTGGAAAATCCGGGGTGGATACAGCAGATCCCTTTCCCCACACACACTCACTCCGTGGTTTCAGAGCTTCCCTGTCTGCAGCCTCTGTTCCATTTGGTGTTCATGTTACACATCCAGATGGTGTTACCATAGTCCCCAGGCTCCAACCAAAGTTGGGTCACCAAATCCACCGGTTTCTCTGAATGTCCGAGGCAGCTCACAGCACAAGCTCCAGCACACCATCCCCAGCACTTCCACTAACTTTTCAATAACAGGAGTCAGTCAGAAACCCCTCGGCTACAAGTGTTGTGGACCAGACCAGATCCCCGTAAAATATGTTAAGAAGGCCACTTAGACCCAAACCTTTCCTTATTTTGAATATAGATGTGAAGTGTGCTTCCCAGATATGTTCTGACTGGTCAAAGCACTCGACATTTAGCCGAACATAATCTATTCAAATGCTTTAGTAAAAATACAATCAAAGAAAATAACATTTTGGGATAGCTTATATGTCGAACAATTACACAAACAGTAGATACCGTACCTTCTTGGTATACACGACTCGGCACAAAGATATATTCAAATACAGATTCTTACATGCAGTTTTTTGATCCATGAGAAATCAACATCAACAACCATCTCAGAGAGAAAAGCAGCTAGGGATCATGTATTGGAACTTCTAACCCTGCTGGGATCTCCAGCAGCTTCTGAATGCTGCAGCTAAAAACAAAACGAGAAAACCTGGTCTGGGAGAGCTGCCCACTGCCCTTCGATTGTTACCACCATTTAATGAAACCTAAAGGCCTCCTCAGTTATTTCCTTAAACTGTGTTCAGACAGCAGTTCGGCACCTCCGCCTTTAAAATGTCTCTTAAAAAAACAAGAGAAAATAACCTTTTTATAGTGATAGCATCCTCGCAACTCCACCTTTAATAAAATGATCTATCATTATACAAAGATGGATTCATTTTAGACCTCCTAATCTTCCTTTATTAGTAGCAGGTAGATAGGATAGTGAAGAAGGCGCTTGGTATGCTTTCCCTTATTGGTCATAGTATTGAGTACAGGAGTTGGGATGTCATGTTGCGGCTGGACAGGACATTGGTTAGGCCACTGTTGGAATATGGCGTGCAATTCTCGTCTCCTTCCTATCGGAAATATGTTGTGAAACTTGAAAAGGTTTAGAAAAGATTTACAAGGATGTTGCAAGGGCTGGAGGATTTGAGCTATAGGGAGAGGCTGAACAGGCTGGGGCTGTTTTACCTGGAGCGTCGGAGGCTGATGGGTGACCTTATAGATATTCACAAAATTATGCGGGGCGTGGATAGGATAAATAGGCAAAGTCTTTTCTCTGGGGTCGGGAAGTCCAAAACTAGAGGGAATAGGTTTAGGGTGAGAGGGGAAAGATATAAAAGAGACCTAAGGGGCAACTTTTTCACCCAGAGGGTGGTACGTGTATGGAATGAGCTGCCAGAGGATGTGGTGGAGGCTGGTACAATTGCAACATTTAAGAGGCATTTGGATGGGGATATGAATAGGAAGGGTTTGGAGGGATATGGGCCGGGTGCTGGCAGGTGGGACTAGATTGGGTTGGGATATCTGGTCTGCATGGACGGGATGGACTGAAGTGTCTGCTTCCATGCTGTACATCTCTCTGACTCTGTGATTCTATGACTGCAATGCATATATATTATATTGACTCTGAGTATATAAATGTTCTCAACGAGATTAGATTTCAGACATTTTACTCCTGCCATAGAATGCCTTTGTCTTTCTTCATCCAAGTCTCCAGAATGTGTCAAAACTTAGGTTTTCTCGCCCTGTCACCTGTATAATTTCAAATTGAATGGCAGCAATAATAAGCTCAATTGAAACAGACTGGTATTCTTCTCCCTAAACTTCTCCAAAAGACGTTAAGGTTCCACGATCAGTGATAAAGTTTTGTCTCATGTATGTTATTCGCAATTTAAATGCTGAAATGTTGTACCACCAACACCTTCTCAATGCCTTCTTCCCCATTGTGGAATAAATCTGTTGATGTTTCCACTGGACGCTCCAACCACACGTTACATAATGGAGCACTTCTCATCTCTCCAATAGTCCCTCTGAATGACATAGCTCCTTATTTCTCAGCATAAAAGAATTACATGTTTCTGTACCTCTTAATGCTCTAACCTCTTTACCTGCTACTCCTGGCCTATACTCATAAACCTTACTTTCACAGGTAAATGTTTTAATCGCAACAGACTGGTATTTTTTGTCTGAACGTCTCCAAAAATGTTAAGGGGTCACGATCAGTGATAAAGATTTGTCTCAGGTATGTTAGTGGCAATTTAAATGCTGAAATGTTGTAATGCCAACACTGAGCTCAAGGCCTCCTTCCCCATTGTGGAATTAATTTGTTGATGTTTCTACTGGACACTCCAACCACTGATTACATAATGGAGCACTTCTCATCTCTCCAATAGTCCTTCTGAATGACATAGCTCCTCATGTCTCAGCATTAAAGAATTATATGCTTCTGTGTCTCTTAATGCTGAAAACCCTTTACCTGCTACTCCTGGCCTTGGCAAGTAAGCCTTACTCTCACAGGGATATGTTTTAAGAAGATCTCGCACATTCTTCTCAATCTCTCACAGAAACCAAACTTTGATTTCTGAACCAAATTATTATCATCAGACATTTCAGCTTCTAATCTTGCCATTGTAACTCTCTGCTCTTCCACACGAGTTCTCACGACTGCAGGAAGTGAATTGTTGAACTTCTCCAAAAGAAGAATCTCTCTAAGTGTGCCATAGTTTTGCTCTGTTTTTAATGCCCTTCCGCACCTTTCAAAATTACTTTGTTTGATTCTTTCAAACTCAATATGCGTTTAATGAGGCAGCTTGATTTGCATTCCAGAAACGCTGTCTGTAGGCTTCTGGCCCAAGCTTATATGCATTTCAGATGGCTTTGTTCACCACCCCACAATGGCCAGATACCTCTACTGCTCGGGATGCAAATACCTATCAGCTCTGTGTGGTTCAACTAAGTCCACACGGTAACTGATCACTGCATTTGTTTAGCCACTTTCTCAAATGAAATTAAAAAGGCTTCCCCATCCTTCTCATCAAATTTAGATAATGCCTGGGGCATACTTAAACAGATCCCCATCAAGCCTTTGGCTCCTAAAGGGTTGCTCATCCTGACTATCCTCCTCATCCAGCCTGCCGTCTACCTTCATCTCCGCCTTTTATGTCAACTTTCCTCTCTAATTGCTAAATATTGAAGTTGAAACTCTCTTTTCTTCTCTCTTTTTTCTCTCTTTCTTCTTCATTTTCTTTTCTTTTATTTCTACTTCTCATTTTAATTTAAATGGTTTCAATTCCTTCTCATGTTCAAGGTGCCTCATTTGAAATTGAATTCGAACCATTTCCAAAGAGTCTGATGGCAGTTTCACCAAATGTAATTGCTGAGCTATAGCTGTAATTATCTCTCATTTTCTCACAGACAAACACAACCCCAACTCCAGCTTGTCTGCCAATTCCTACATATTTGCCTTCATTACCTTTTGTAAACCCCCCCAACTTCACTTTTCCACACCCAGAGAACTCTCAGTGACTGAAAGAATCTTTATACACAAAACACATTTTAAACCAAACGAATTCAACATCCGGAACAATTACCATACGCGACCTTTGAACCCAATAGTCTCCCAGTGCATACTCTCCAGTGTCTGCATGAGCTTATTCTGGATTCTCTGGTTTCCTCCCACAATACAAAGATGTGCATGTCAGGTGAATTGGTCATGGTAAATTGTTCATAGTTCTCAGGGATGTGTAGGTTAGGTACCTTAGTCGGGGTAAATGTGTAATAATAGGGTAGAGGAATGGGTCTGGGTAGGTTACTCCTCGGAGGGTCGGTGTGGACTTGTTGGGTCGAATGGCTTGTTTGCACACTGTAGGGATTGGAATTCTACACCCAATATGGTATTATCGATTTAGAACCAGACAAGAGTCCCCAGTTTGTTATAGACCAACCAGACTGCCTCAAACTATTTCAAGAAGGTAACTTGGATGCCAACATTTTCTTATTTTAAAGGCAGATGCGAAGTGGAATTTCCAGATATGATGCTACTCGCCGAACCACTCACCATTAATTAAAACATAATAATTCAAACACTCTAATGATAATCCATACAAAATGAAGAGGATTTTAGAATAACTTAACTATTGGAAACCTTAACTGAATAATGGATACAATACCTTCTACAAATGAACTGTTCCAATATACTAACATCACCTAAACACACTCCATGGTAAAAAGGAGCATTCAGACATACAGTTCTCCAATCCAGGAGGAAACAGCATCAAGTGAAGCTTCAGAGAGAACAGCAGCTAGGGATAATTTACTAAAACTTCCAACCCTTCTGGGACACAAGCACCTGGTAAGGAAAAAGAACGAGAAAGCCTGGTCTGTGCGAGCTGGCCATTGTTACTACTATTTATTAAAAACCCTAAAACCCTAAAAGTTATTTACTTGAGCCGTTTACAGTAGGCAGTTTGGACTTTAAGATCTCTTGTTAAGAAAGGAGGAAAAAACCTTTTTTAAAAAAAGTGACAGCATTGTCACACAATTTAGATGCTTGGTACTTTACTCAATGAGCTTCCCCGTGTTACTGATCGCAAGGTCACCTGAGTTGGCAAATACAGGTACAGTCCAAGTTACAAGGATGTGTCTCATAACTTCTGAAACTCGCCTCTCCATGGGCAATCACATGGGACATACTGGGAAGTGAAAAACAGCCTGACATACGCCATTTCATTATTTCTGAGCTACACAATACCAGCACTCGATACACTAGGGAGACAAAACCCAAGGCCAGGGAAAGATACAGAGGGACAGAGAGATTCACATTAAAGACAGAAACAGGCAGTTAATTAACTGGGAGGAGGTTGTGGAAATATGCGGAAAAAGACAGGGCATTGGGACTAACTGGAGAAGTGAGATCTTCGAGAATATAATTACGAGAATGAGAACATTGAATAAAGGCATTGTCAGATCGGCTGAAATGGTTTGTTATATCAAATTCTGAATCTGCTTCACAGAACACCACAAACAACATAAACTGGGACAAGATGACAGCCCAACATGGAGAGCTGTGCAGACCATGCTCGTGTGTTGCTCAGTAAACGGCACTATCTGCCCAGCATAGAGAGTATTGCAAACTTTACTATCGTGCTAACTATACTCGCATCAGATTACCGTCTCCAGCGGGAAGGTTTGCTCTCTCTGCGTGTGTGTGTGTGTGTGTGTGTGTGTGTGTGTGTGTGTGTGTGTGTTTGTATGTTTGTGTGTATGTGTGTGTGTGGTCATCAGAGTGTGAGAGAGAGAGTCCGTGTGTGTGCGCGCGATTGGCGTGGTTGAATGCGAAACTCATTGTTTGAGAAGAAACGCACATGGAGGAAACTATTTTAAACACGAACAACTGGCAGGCTTTTGGATAATCGACAGAGAGAGAATGAGAGAAGTTTCATGGACAGATGAGATAAAGTGTTTGAAAATGTCAAAATAAAGGTATTGCCAGAAAAAACAGCAATATATATCGGCGTGCACATGAATGACAGATGGATGGGATTTTGGTGTGAGGTCGAATCAGATTTGCTTTGGCAGGTTTGAAGCCGGGAGCATCAGCAGCAGATTATTAGCTTCATTAAGACTGTATTTCATAGCTCAAGGTTCAAACAGCTGATGGAATAAACCATTAAGATATATTCTGGAGTGGGGAGTATTTCAAGTTAGAAATGGTCAGGGAATGGTGTCAGGAATCAGCTCATGGTCAAAGGGATCACCCACAGTTGTGACTCGTCAGCTTCAGCAGCAGATATTGGCCAGGAATGGGATGGAAACAGTGGAAGGAAGTGGAGTTTGTAAACAGAACAGTGGAGATTGACCTCCATGCTCGTAATATTTAAATAACGAAGGCCATGATACAATAAATTGTAGTTCTCCGCTGAAACTGAGTAGTTCAACATAGAGATCCATGAGTAACATTGCCAGAGCAGAGGGAGACAGGAATTGAACACCTTCATTGATGTAGTTAGTAGTGGTCTGGATGGTGAATATCTGGATTCAGAATTTCAACAGGAACAATAATAGTGGGTAGAAGTGTAGAATATATGAAAGAACAGAAATTCAGTCATAACAAGTTTATAGAAAAAAAAGGACAGTGACACTTACCAGGAACACGAACGATAGCCAGGAAGGGATAATAAAAATATTGAATAATGCGAAGAATGTAATAGATCAGCAATGATAATGGCAACCAATCAAATGCAGAAAGATAACAAACATAATCGCACAAACTCCTTTTTATTGTTGGAATATTCCAGTTTAATGTTCTCAGATTCTGATGCATTGTTGGAACATTCCAGTCTAATGTTCTCAAATTCTGTTCCATTGTTGAAATGTTCCAGTCTAATGTTCTCAGATTCTGATCCATTGTTGGAACATTCCAGTCTAATGTTCTCAGATTCTGATCTCTCCTCCCCTTTTCTCTGGAGCTGCTGATCCCTGTCAGTGCTGTCGGTGATGCTCTGCTCATGTTATGGGGTAACACATTGAACGGCGCCCATTTATGATTGAAAGAGGGAAACCCTCCACTGGGATGATTCGAATCCTTGGAGACTGGCATTCATCACAGTCACTGAACAAGTAGGATCAGTTCACCAGTTCAATACATCACTTTTCATAACACTATAAAAGGGAACATTTATTGTGTTTGGATGGAATGGATGAGGGTTGCTGAGGGATGGACCATAAACATTTAAATCTTTTAAATCTTTTTGGCCTTGTATATGAGAGCATTAACAGGACACTGCAGGGCTCTATATATGTTTCACTCTGTTTATGAAAGGAGGCAGAAATAAAATAACAGATCGGCTGCATAAAAAATAACGACGGATGGGCATGATTCTAGATGCCTCAACGTTCAGTATGGTACTTATTGACCAGTGTGAGTCTACTCCGGGTTTTAAATGCCCTGTTTTCAAATCCTTTCATAACCTTGAGACAGAGCACTGAGACTACTGCTCAGGAACAGGCCGAAGCAATTCTGTCCCTATGGGCCTCTTACAGAAGGATAGGAGAAGGCCATTCAGTCCATATTAGCCTGTTGCTACTTGAAAAGGTGGAACGCTGGAATATTAGTACATTTTGCCAACAAAATCATTCAAAATAAAAGGATTTGTCGCTGCAGCTGTATGAGGTGTCACTGAGATGACACCTGGAGTACATTGTTTCTGTAACTGAGAAGGGATGGACCTCCATCAGATAAAGTTTATTGGCTGCTCGTAATCCAGGGGTTGATGTATCATTTAAAGTCTCGTGGCTTTTATACAGGGAGAGGAGAATCCCATTCCGCCTCTCGAGCCTGTTACAGAGGGGCAGGAAGTATTTATTTAACATTCAAGTCTGTTACACATAAATATTACTTTTACACTAGTTATGGAATAGGAAAGACCTGATGTAAACATTAAAGTTCTAACTTTGAACAAGGCCAATTTTGAAAGTGTTAGGCGAGCCCTGTGAAAGGCTGATTGGAATACCCTATTCACAGGTGAAGGGATGGTTGGGAAATGCAAGGCCATCAAAACCTGGTTTCAGAGAATCCAGGACCAACGTGTTCCTATTAGTGAGCGGGGCAAGGCTGGTGGGTGCAGGGAGTGCTGGATGGTGAGATATATTGATGCTCTGGTCAAGGTAAGGAAGGAGGCATATGTCAGGTAAACCGAGCTGAGATCAAGTGGATCCCCAGAGGAGTATAAGGGCAGTAAGTATACAGTCAACTCGGAAATCGGGCCACAAAAATTAGAAGTAGGGTTAACGAGGTATTGAAGAAATTCTACAAATCTTTTCATGGCAAAAGATTACCTAGGGAGAGAATAGGGCACCTTAAAGATCAGGAAGGCTACCTATGTGTGGAACCACAAGAGATGGGAGGGATATGAAACGAGTATTTCTCCTCAGTATTTAATGTGGAGGGAGTTACAAGAGCAAGAGAATGAAGAAATGTATAGTGATAGCTTGAAAAGTATCTGTATACAAGGAGGTGTTGGTCATTTGGTAGGGATAATGGTAGGGTTCTTGGACAGGTGGAGGAACAGAGGGATCTTGGGGTCTATGTACATAGATCTTTGAAGGTTGCCACTCAGGTGGATAGATTTTGTAAGAAGGCCTATGGAGTATTATCGTTCATTAGCAGAGGGATTGAATTCAAGAGTCGTGAGGTGATGTTGCAGCTGTACAGGACTTTGGTTAGGCCACATTTGGAGTACGGTGTGCAGTTCTGGTCGCCTCACATTAGGAAAGATGTGGAAGCTTTGGAGAGGGTGCAGAGAAGATTTACCAGGATGTTGCCTGGAATGGAGAGTAGGTCGTACGAGGATAGGTTGAGAGTTCTCGGCCTTTTCTCGTTGGAACGGCGAAGGATGAGGGGTGACTTGATAGAAGTTTATAAGATGATCAGAGGAATAGATAGGGTAGACAGTCAGAAACTTTTTCCCCGGGTACAACAGAGTGTTACAAGGGGACATAAATTTAAGGTGAAGGGTGGAAGGTATAGGGGAGATGTCAGGGGTGAGTTCTTTACCCAGAGAGTGGTGGGGGCATGGAATGCGCTGCCCGAGGGAGTGGTAGAGTCAGATTCATTGGTGACCTTTAAGCGGCATTTGGATAGGTACATGGATGGGTGCTTAATCTATGTTAGAAGTTCGGCACAACATCGTGGGCCGAAGGGCCTGTTCTGTGCTGTATTGTTCTATGTTCTATTTTCTATGTTCTATTTTAAAACACATAAAGGTGAACAAATCCCTGGGACCTGATCAGTTATATCGCACAAGTTTGTGGGAAGCTACGAAAGAGATTGCTCTGCATTTTGCTGATATATTTGTATCATTGATTTCCACAGGTGAGGTGCCAAAATACTGGAAGGCTCCTAACGTAGTGTCATCATTTAAGAAAGGAAGGAAAAACCATGTAACTATAGACTGGTGAGCCTGACGTCAATGGTGGCTAAATTGTTGGAGGGGATTTTGAGGGAAAGGATGTATATGCATTTGGAACGATAAGGACTGAAGAGGGCTTTGTACATTGGAGATCATGTCACACTGACTCGGTGGAATTTTTGAGGAAGTGATGAAGATGATTGATGAGGCAGGATAGTGGATGTTGTCTTTATGGAATTCAGTTAGAAAACCAAACTGTGGGCTATGCCCGAAACGTTGATTCTCCTGTTCCTTGGATGCTGCCTGACATGCTGCGCTTTTCCAGCAACACATTTTCAGCTCTGATCTCCAGCATCTACAGTCCTCACTTTCTCATCAAATGTTCTACATGGTAGCCTGGTTAACAAGGTTAGACTGCCTGGGATCCCGGGAGAGCTCACCATTTAGATCCAATTTTTTCTTGAATATTGGAGACAGGGCGTGACAGTGGACATTTGTTCATTAAACTTGGAGACCTGTGACCAGTGGCGTGCTGCAAAGATCAATAGTGGGTCCACTGCCTTTTGTCACTGATACAAATCATTTACATTTGAGTATATGAAGTATGATCAGTAAGGTTGTAGATAATACCAAATTAGGTGGTGTAGTCGACAGTGAAGAATGATATCTCAGAACACAGTGGAAACTTGGTTAGGTGAACCGAGCGGTGGCAGATGGAGTTTAATTTGATAAATGTGAGGTGTTGCATTTTGCAAGATAAATCAGGGCAAGACATGTAGGTCAAGTCCTGTCAAAAGTGGCCAATCAAAGAAAACTCCATTGAAATTATCGAATCCCTACAGGGAGGAAAGAGGCTATTCGGCCCATCGAGGCCACATCGACCCTCGGAACCGTATCCCACTGGATACACACCTACCCTATCCCCCGAGCCTGCATTTCCCATGGCTAATTGACCTAGCCTACACATCCCAGGGTACCTGGGGCAATTTAGCATGGCCAATCTACCCCTTACCTGTGTATCTTTGTACTGTGGAGGGAAAATGTAACACCCGGAAGAAACTCACGCAGACACGGACAGAATGTGCAAACACCAGACAGGCACTCATTCAAGGATAGAATTAAACCCAGATCACTGTGCTGTGAGGTAGCAATGCTAGCCACTGAGGTACTGTGTCACCTTGTGGTGAAGGTTCTCTGTTCCTTGAAAGTGCCATCACAGGTAGACAGCGCAGTGAAGAAGGCACTTGGTGATCTTTCCTTTATTGGTGCATGCTTTGAGTCGAAGTATTTGCATGACATGTTAAATATGTACAGGACATTGATTTGGCCACTTTTGTAATATTGCCTTTAATTCTGGTCTCCCTGCTGTCGGAAAGATGTTGTCAAACTTGAAAGAGTGCAGAAGAGATTTTTTTAAATGTTGCAGGTGTTGCAGTGTTTGAGCTACAGGGAGAGTTTGAATCGGCTGGGACTATTTTCAAGTGTTGAAGCTGAGGGGTGACCTTATTGCGGTTTATAAAGTCATGAGGGGCATAGATAAGGTAAACAGTCAACGTCTTTACCCCAGCATAGGCGAGTCGAAAATTAGAGGACAAAGGTTTAAGGTGAGAGGAGAAAGATTTATAAAGGGAAAGGAGACACAACACTTTCAAAGAGAGACTGCTGTGTTTATGGACTGTGCACCCAAAAGAGGTGGGTGGAGGCAGGTCCAGTTACACCATTTAAAAGGCATTTGAATAGGTACATGCATGGGAAGGGTTTAGAGGGATATGGGCCGAGTGCTGGCAAGGGGGACGAGATTAATTTAGGACATTTGGTCAGAATGGACGACTGGATCAAAAGGTCTTTTTCTGTGCTGTACATCACTGAGACTCTGTTGACTCTTGAGTGTATAACACAGGAACAGGAAGAGGCTATTCAGGTTCTGAATTCTGTCAGTCAGTTTGTTTGGTCAGTCCTTCAACTGCTCGAGACTGGAACATAGGAACAGGAGGCAGTCACTCAACTGCTCGAGATTGGGACACAGGGACAGGAGGCAGTCACTCAACTGCTCGGACTGGGACACAGGGACAGGAGGCAGTCACTCAACTGCTCGAGACTGGAACATAGGAACAGGAGGCAGTCACTCAACTGCTCGAGACTGGAACATAGGAACAGGAGGCAGTCACTCAACTGCTCGAGACTGAGACACAGAAAAAGGAGGCACTCACTCAACTGCTATAGACTGGGATATAGGAACAGGAAGAAGTCACTCAACTGCTTGAGATTGGGACCTAGGAACAGGAGGGAGTCACTCAACCGCTCGAGACTGGGACACAGGAACAGGAGGGTGTCATTCAACTGCTTGAGATTGGGACACAGGAAAAGGAGACAACCATTCATCTGCTCCAGACTGGGACACAGGAACAGGAGGGAGTCACTCAACCGCTCGAGACTGGGACACAGGGACAGGAGGGAGTCACTCAACCGCTCGAGACTGGGACACAGGGACAGGAGGGAGTCACTCAACCGCTCGAGACTGGGACAGAGGAACAGGAGGGTGTCATTCAACTGCTCGAGACTAGGACACAGGAACAGGAGGGAGTCACTCAACTGCTCGAGACCATCGCTGGGAAATCTAGAGGCTTGTGAGGCCCCAGGATCCTATTTCGCAGGGACAGCAGGAGGTGACTCACTCCCCACCAGCTTTGGGCACTGGGAGAGAAGGGGAGTTTGCCTCTAACAAACAGAAATATATGAATAAATTGCATTCGTAGTCCACACAATCCTGCCCCACCATTCACTAAGACCATGGCTGATCTGATTGTGATTCCCTCATTCCATTTTACGAAGACCCCCTTCTCTGCAGCCTCTGCTCCATTTGTTGGTCATGTTGCCGACTCAGATGCTGTAACAACAGTCACCATCACTCATCCAGAGGGTCGGGTCTAACCAGATGAGTCAGGATTTGAAGGGTCCAATCACAAGAATGAAAACACAAAATAAAGGCATTGCCAGAAGTTTAGTTCTCTCACATTCGCAATCCAACTCACCTAACCGGCCCATCCATTATATATTCAGGATGGAGCACAGTGTAGATCCAGCTAGCGAACTGCTGAATGCAACCCAGCAATATCCAGAGTTGAACTCTGTTCAGCCCACACCAATAATTGATCTATAATACTGGGCTAAATGTCCAGCGGGAGGAACTGTGCAGTCTGCACTGGTTCATCCATATATAACCCCAGGTTTTTGCATTGTTCAGCACTGTGTTAGATCACTGCCCAGTGTGGGGAAGCTTGCAGTCGATGCTGGAAGTGACAGGATGTGCAGCTCCCATCCATTTACAGCTCTGTATCTCCATTGCGCCTTGACAAGGGTGCTGTGGGTGTGAAAATCACTGGGAAGGAGAGATGTAAATTGAAACAGTTTAAATACCAATAGTTCCAACTCAGACGCATACCACTCCAGTATTTAAAGATGAAATAACAGAGATAATGTCCAGTGAGGTTTTGTGGATGGTGCAAAGAAGTAAAAGGGGGTTGGTGATGTTATGGTGGTTGCACTATAAGCCTCCAAATAATTAATGGGAATTAGAGAAACAAATATGCAAGGAGACTGGCGAGACTTGCAGGAGCAATAGGGTTGTCATAATAGGTGATTTTAATTATACTAACATCGACTGGGACTTCCAGAGGTTTAAGGACTAAGATGGAAAGAAATTAGTTAAGTGTGTTCAGGAAAGCTTCCACAAGCAGCATGTGGAGGGTCCTACTCGTGAAGGGACAAACTCGACCTACTGTTGGGACATAGGGCAGGATAGGTGACGGAGGTAAAGTGGGGAGCATTTTGGGATTGGTGATTGGATTGTATTAATTTTAAAACAGTTATGGCAGGGACAGAATTGGTCCACAGATTCAAGTTCTAATTTGGGGCAAGGCGAATTTTGTTGGAATTAGACAGGGACTTGCAAACGTTGATTGGAGTAGCTTGTTTCCAGGCAAAAGGATCTCTGGTAAGTGGGAGGCTTTTAAAAGTGAGATATTTCAAGTTCAAAGTCTATATGTTCCTGTGAGGGTGAAGGGAAATTGAGGTAGGAATAGAGAACCCTGGATGACAAGAGATAATCAGGCTCTGACCAGCAAAAAGGAGGCGTGGCTCAGGTTCAGCAGCTGGGATTAATGGAATCTCTGGAGAGTCCCAAGGGATGCAGGAGTTTACTGAAGAAGGAAATCAGCAAAGCGAAAAGGGGGTACGACTTGCCTTGGCTGAGAAAAGTAGGGAATCCAAAGATGTGCTGTCAGTATAGTAAAGAAAAAGAGCGACTAGAGAGAAAATAGGATGCCTTAAAATGCAAAGTGGGCATTCATGTGTAAAACCACAACAGATGGGCAAGGTCCTCAATTTCCCCTCTGTGTTTACCATGAAGAAATTCGTGAAGATCTGTGACCTTTGGTGGGGTTAGTTGTCATATCTTGGTACTGTTAATATCACAGTAGAGTGCTGTTGGACATATTAGAATGCATAAAGTCAGATAAATCTCTTGGTCCTGACCAGGTATATCCAAGAACACTGAAAGAGGCGAGAGAAGACAGTTCAGGGGCAAGGTCCCGGACGACTGGGCAGTAGCAAATGGAGTGCCCTTCTTCAAGAAGGGCTGCAAAAAATGCCTGGGAAGTATGCACCAGTAAGCTTCACATCTGTTTTCGGTAATCCACTTGAGAAGGTTCTGAGAGATAAGATGTGTATGCATTTGGAAAGAAAGACTTTGATTTGGAGAAGTCAGCATAGCTTTGTGCATGGCAGATCATGCCCTACAAATTTTGTTCGTAGTTTTTTGAGGAAGTGACCGGGAAAGTTGACGAGGGCAGGGTGATGGACATAGTGTATATGGATTTCAGTAAGGCCTTTGATAAGGTTCCACATGGTAGGCAGCTCGAGAAGGTTAGATCGCATGGGCTCCAAGGTGATCTGGCAAATTGGCAACACAATTGGCTTGGCGTTAGGAAGCAAATAGCTATGGTGGAGGTATGCTTGTCGGACTGGAGGCCTGTGACTAGCGGAGTGTCTCAGGGGTCGGTCCTGGGCCCATTGCTATTTGTTATCTATATCAATGATTTGGACGAGAGTGCACAACGCAAGGTTAGTAAGTTTGCAGATGACACTAAAACAGAAGGGATCCAATGAGGAACATTACCAGAAATTGCAGCAGTACCTTAATCGGCAGTGGAAGTGGCTGGGAAATATCATGTGAAGTTTAACATAGGCAAGGGTGATGTCTTGCATTTTGCAAAGTGAAATCCAGGTAGGTGTTTAATGATGAACGAGAGTGCCTTAAGGAGTGTAGTGGAACAAAGGACATTAGAGATTAGGTGCACGGTTGTCTGAAATTTGGGTCACAGATACACAGGACAGTGAAGAAGGCGGTTGGCACACAGGCATTCAGTATAGAAGTTGGGACGTTATGTTGCAATTATACAGGAAGTTGGTAAGGCTGCAGTTGGAGTATTGGGTTCAGTTTTGTTCACCTTGCTATAGAACATATATTATTGAATTAGAAAGAGTGCAGAAGAAATTTCAGAGATGTTTCCTGGGCTAAAGGGTTTAAGTTATAGGGAGAAGTTGGACAGGTTAGAACTTATTTCTTTACAGCCTAGGAAACTGAAGGGGGTTCTTAAAGAAGTGTAGATAGTCTGTGAGAAGATTTGTAGCTCGGCTGTTCATTGTTGTAGTCCTGTTCGCCGAGCTGGGAAATTGTGTTGCAGAATTTTCAGCAGACAGCTGGAACTGACAACAGGAAGCAGCAGATACAAACCACTATAAATGCCGGAGGAAGCATCACAGAGGCGCTTCACAGGAGGCCCCCAAGCACTGAGGATGTCACCTAGACAGGGGATGAAACGTCTGCAACAACAATTCCCAGCTCGGCGAACAGAACCACAACAAGAAGTGTAGATCTTATCAAATTATGAGAGACGTGCATAGGGTTAAACACTTGAATTTTTTTCGCAAGGTTGGGGAATCGAGGACTAGAGGACATCCGTTAATGTTTCGAGAGGAATAAAATGAAAATTAACCCGTAGGGGCAACTTTTTTACACAGAGTATGGTATACTAATGGGGTGAGCTGCCAGTGGAAGTGGTTGAGATGGGTACAATAACAACATTGAAAAGGCATTTGGACAAATACACAGATAGGAAAGGATTAGCGGGATACAAAGCAAGGGCAGAGAAATTGGATGAGTGTGGATGGACATTTTGTTCGTCAGGGACCATCTGGGCCGAAGGGGCCTGTTTCCGTCTGTAGAACCGTGTGACTGTAAATCCGTGTGTTTTGGGAAAGAGACAGGGAGGGGGAGAGCGAGAAAAAATGTCATGGAAAGATATGTTCACTAGTTTCAGAATGCTGAAGTGAAGACATTTCGACAGTATCATGCAACACGGGTCAGTATTATGAAGAATTATCAGTGAATGGTATATTAGTGTGAGTTCAGGCGATGGAGAGTTTTGAATGAGCGTTTGTCCTGCAACTTTGTAACTGGGAGGGAGGAAGGACTGCAGAATCTTCATTACATTGAGCTGTATAAAACAGTAATTTGTCTCAGTTTCATTTTCGTTGAGTGTGACAGAGGGACTGTCTGGACGAAGCTGAGCTGGTTTCCTGGTGCTCTCTTATCGAACTCACCTTATTAGCTACCTACCCCACCCCATGGTGTCCCTCTCATTCAATACCAGCCCGATTCTCCCACCCATCATGATTGACCAGACGGCACTCCGGCACTTTTACACCATTTCTCTTCAAGTACCTGTTCAAGGGATTTCCCATGGAACGCACTAACAATATATTCCATTTCCTTTATACTTTCATACGATGGTCAGCATGCTTTACACAGACCAAGCAAGAAATCTACACTTATTTTATGGTTATAGATTCCAATCACACTTAGTAATTCTGGTTATTTCACTTGACTCACCTTAATGATATTAAATCAAAGACAGCTTCGAAACATGTCTTGTTATAAAATACAATTTCGAGCAGAGAACGATCTTGCCCTCAGCCGTTATCTTGACCGTTATCAGAATTTGCCATTTTCATTTTTATGAAAGTTTCTCTTGCCCTTTGCATGTGACTGTTTCTGTCTGTAACAGTTCTGTCAGTTCGTTGGACGGCCGGTTTGTGTTGCAGAGGGAAGCCAGCAGCGCCGGTTCAGTTCCTCACACTGACAGAGGTTACCATGAAGGGGAAGCTGTCTCAACCTCAACCTCACCCCATCACCCGAGATGTGGTGACCCTCAGGGTAAACCAGCATAAGTGGTCTCTCTAATGAGAGTTCTTTGGGACTCTATTCTATCAATGTTAGCATTTTAATTTTTAAAAATAATTTTATTGAAAAGAGATTTTTAATATTATAATAACTCAATAACAACACAACTCAAATAACTGAACAGAATTACACTCATGTGCATGTACATACAAAACAAGTTAAAAACGTTAAATGGACGGAAGAAAAACAAAAATAAAAAATAAATAATGAATACATAGTACAGCTCAGCATAACAAAACGATAGCTCTCGTTCTTCAAGAGCATTAACTGATACGCATCTTTATGTTCATAATTGTTTCTCATTGGATATTAGATTCATAAGACAATATATAAAAGCCCTTCTTAATGTGACAGATAAACCTGCATCGTGGTAATCCAAAAAGGGCTGCCATGTCTTATGAAAATCTGTTTTTTTTTGATGTACCATACTAGTGAGAAAGTCCAAAGGGATATTCTCCATGAAGAACTTACGACGACCTAACAGACCCAGGGTTTTTAGACATCCAACACAACAGAACATGTTTCCTAGCACAGAAAGTAAGGATATAATGCTTTTCCTCGTGTGCATCTGCGTCAGGTTCCCTGAGCAGGCCCAGGAAAAGAAAAACCGGGTCCATCTCCAATTCAGTCCCCAATACCTACTCTATCACACATAACACAGTGCTCCAATATATATGAAGACTGCAGCAGGACAACAATCAAGGGTAAGAGTGCCTGTAGTCATTCTGCATTTACCACATGCTGAAGATAATCCCACTGTGCATTTTGAGAGACAATCTGGGGTCAGATAGACCCAATGAAGAATTTTCAACTGCATGGAATGGGTCCTATTACAGATCAAAATCATTCGAGCATTTTCACAAATGTCCTCTCAATCTCTCCGAGTTGTTCGGAATCCCCAACTCTCTCTCGCAGCCATCCCAAAGCTGCACAGTCTTGTCTGAGGGGACAAACTCCAACTAATGAAAAAGGGTACTCACAGAGAGTGTATTCTAAGCAATAAGCACCCACTTCTCTCTATCGGATCTGTAAGAGTCTGTTAAAGGTATGTTTTTTAAAAATCAAATCTCGGATCTGGACAAAAGAACAGAAGAGGCCTCTACTAGGTCGTCCATACTTACAAGTTATTTGATCAAATGATGTCATTCTTTCTCTTTAAAATAATACGTGGTGGTTCAGTAGATAGCACTGCGTCCTCACAGCACCAGGGTCCAAAGATGTGCAGGTTAGATGAATTGGCTATTGATAAATCACACATAGTGTTCAGGGATGTGTAGGTTGGAGCATTAGTCAGGCTAAATATAGGATGGTAGGGGAATGGGTCTGGATGGGTCGAAGTCGACTTGTTGGTCCCAAGGGCTTGTTTCCACACTGTAGGGATTCTACTAATTCTAAATCACTCAAGCAAGTTACACCCATGGCTTCCCACAGTTTAAACATGGAATCCATTATCCCCGGTTGACAATTCGGTATACCAATTATAGGGGTAAGAAACATGATTTTGGCTATATTGCCCTTGACCTGACGCATTGGCATTCATGCTTTAACTTTATTGATAATCATTGGGTTATGATAATACTCCATAAATGTTGTCATTTTGTCTAAGAACAACAGACTAGTAAGGTTTCACTTTGTCTGAGAGGGTTCAATATCTAACCGTATTGACACCAAGTCCTCAGTGGTCCACACACTAACATAGGATAATAAAGTGCTTAATTGATAGCTTTTAATCTGGAAGATCTACTCCCCATACTCTGTGGGGTAGTTTCAATTTGGTTAGCTTGATAAAGAGTCGCCTATAGTGTCAAATAAAAGAGATAAATCAGCCATTGAGTCTCCAAAATATCTGTCTGGGAAATATCTGTGTGGGTCCATAAGACAGTTGAAATCTCCTTCTACAATAATCTGCCACGATGCAAGATAACTTACTTTGGAAAATGCATCTACCAGGATTTTAAGAGGGTGCACAAGTTGGCAATAAACATTCAAAATACTGTATTATTTCCCATAGTTCAAGCATTCACACGGGGTATAGTAAATGAGGAGAGGCATTCATTTTCAGAACAGCTCGCCGACCTCGCCAGGATGTTGGAAGTGCCTCCCATCTTTGACGGTCTTGTTTAATTTTGTCAAACAAATGGACATAGTTCACATTAAAAAAATGATCAAAGACGGATGTAATGAATATATGAAATAGGGAATCCACCCCCGTGACCATTTGAAAGGAAACCAGAATTTGCCTTCAACATAAGGTATTTCCCTGAGACCTCCCACAGAGAAGGCCACAAATGTGTAAAATTAATCTTATAGCCCGAAAAGGTGATAAGCGAATTACTGCATTGCATCACGTGAGCTGCCGAAACTGTGGGATTTGACAAAAACATAAGACCCTCATCTGCATACAATATAATCTTATGTGACTTCTATCTTACTTCTGGGGCAGGAATGTTAGGGTAATATTCCCAGTTGTGTAGGATGCCACCGAATCTAAGATTGTTGCAGGGATGGGGAAGAGATCAACCCTCATGTGCCATTTGTGCGGGTTAAAGGAGAAAATAAAATCCCTACTTGTGATGGGGATCTGCCTCCAGACATCCACCAGCTCTAGTTCTGCGCACAAATCCATTAATTGCTTACATTATAACAAGGGTATTGGGGGACATTTGGACATTCTGTCCACCGTGCATCCATAAGACAGTTGAAATCTCCTTCTACAATCATGTGCCACGATGCAACATAACTTAATTTGGAAAATGCATCTACCAGGATTTTAAGAGGGTGCGCCGGGTGGCAATAAACATTCAAAATACTGTATTATTTCCCATAGCTCAAGACTTTGGGAATGATGATCCTTCCGTGAGTGTCTAATACAATCTAGTAATTTAAATGGAATATTCTTCTTCACTAGTATGGCTTCTCCCCAACTCCTAGCATTAAAAGACGAGAAATAAATCCGATCAAACCCGCCCTGCTGTAACGTCAAATGTTCCTTGTCATCAAGGTGCATCTCCTGCAATAGGACAACATCCACTCTCTCGTTTTGAAGATTAGAAAGTACATTTTTCCTCTTGACTGGCAGATGGCTCCCCTTAATGTTCCAGGTACAACATTTAAGCCCATCATTATCCATTACGCACTGTAGCAACATTTCAACCCTTGAGTTTCACATCGAATTACACATCGCTGAGAATGAATGAAAAAAAGACTCATTGAGCCTAAAAACTGTACAAACTAAAACTACTACAACTAACAAGCTTTCAAAACTTTCCAAAGCTAAACATAAAAAACCAAAAAACGAAATAAAATCCAAAATGCTAATGACACTCGATTGGAGAATTTACCCCCCACCGCCCACTGGGAATGCTTACATATCTCAAAACTTTATCTTGTGCCCACTACCAATATGGAATCCATGGCAATTAACAACAAAAATCGGGCTTTAACTGCCCTTCGGTCGGCACTTAGTCATCACAACTACCTTTGTAACACCCTCCAGCTTGAGCTGCAACCCAGACACAAGCAAAGAAAGAAAAAAAGAAGTAATACTAATGAGGAAGTTAAAAATGGGTACTCAACCCATTCCCAGCTATAATTTAACACTGGTTAATAGCAGAAAAATCAAACAAAATTTCCTTAAGATTGAAACATGATTATCTAAATATCCAGCTTACTTTAAAAGTTTTCGCTTTCTCTGGAGAGTCAGACGGGTTCAAGGATCCATTCAAAACAATATGGAACACAGCGGAGAACTGTAAGGAATACTGAATCTCAAGTTCCCTTACTCTTCTCTTGATATCATCAAAAGATTTTCTTTCCTGAATCACCGCCGCTGAAAAGTCCTGAAAGAACATAATCCTGGAGCTCTTGTCAATTAACCCCAGTGGATTTCAGAACCCCTGGGTTCTGAAAGATTCCATCAGTCTTTGTTTGTCTCCCTAACTGTGCAATCGTGCAAGGACAGGATGAAGGCGTTGGTCTGAGTCTGACTTCCGTGCCACAACCCGATGAACTTTCTCACTCTTCACCCGTCTCTCCTCAGTTTTGAAGTGAAGGAATCGCTGCAGCCAGTTCTTGAAAAAACTCACCAGCTGACCACCTTCTGTCCACTCCAGCAAACCGACGATGTGAATATTCTTCATCTTACCCTTGTTCTCGAGGTCGTCATCTTCTTCAGTTAAGATGCAGACCTGTTTTCATGGGCGTGGATCCTCTCCCGAGAGGAATCGATCACGGTCTCTGTCACTGCAGTTCGGCCCTTGACATCGTCTGTTCTGTTTCCAAGGCTGGCAAGTTGCTGCTCATGTTTTTGGAGCACGGCTGAGAGCGGCTGTAGCCACGGCTGAACGGTTCTTCAATCATGGCTTCAATCATTTCACGTAACTTGATGAACACAGTGACCAAGGCCTGGTGAGGAACTGGGTCTATTCAACGAGCAGAGTGGGTTGTAGCTACAGCCTCAGGTATGCTCGATGCTTTAGATTAGATTAGATTACTTAGATTAGATTACTTACAGTGTGGAAACAGGCCCTTCGGCCCAACAAGTCCACACCACCCCGCCGAAGCGTAACCCACCCATACCCCTACATCTACATCTACCCCTTACCTAACACTAGGGGCAATTTAGCATGGCCAATTCACCTCACCTGCACATCTTTGGACTGTGGGAGGAAACCGGAGCACCCAGAGGAAACCCACGCAGACACGGGGAGAACGTGCAAACTCTACACAGTCAGTCGCCTGAGGCGGGAGGCTTCTGACGGGTTCACCGCTTGTTGGGACTTACTCGATCCTTTCCCGTGTTTTGTCATTTCCATTCGACAAAACGGGATTGGTAAAGATTCTATCGCTCTTTTAGTGTTGAATTTTAATTAAATGCCAGGGATGGGGTGGGTTAGAGAAACACTTTGCCCGTGTGTTGATACAGAGCACAGCAAAGCAGACCTACTGGATCATTGCCATTTTGTATTCACCCTTAAAATTTTATCGATATTATCATTTCATTTTACATGATATTCCTGGAGGTTCTGAAGCTGTGTCATTAGATACCATTGTCTACATTTTCCCCCACTCTGCACATTGCTGCCCATTCCTCGATAATCCTTGACTCTGTTATTCATGAACCTTCCATCTGTGCCTCAAAAAAATATTCAACATTTCTGCCTCCATTGCTCCGTGGGAAAGAGTGTTCCTAAGACATTATAAAGACATTATAAACATTATGATCTGAGTGTGAGATTAGTTTTTTGTGTCTCCTTATCTGAGAAAGGATATAATTACATTGGAAGCAGTTCAGAGATATTTCATTTCACGGTTTCTGGGGTGAAAGGCTTATATTATGAAGGCTTTAACAGGTTACTCTTGGAATGAGAGAAAACTGCATACAAGACCTTGAGAAGAATGGATCAGGTATATACCCACTGGATGTTTGCATAGCCTAAATTTGCTGTCATTGTCATAGAACCTCTACAGTGTGGAGGCAGGACACTCCGTCCATTAAGTCCACACTGACCCACCAAGCGACATCCCACCTGGACGTGCCCCCCAATCTTATCCATGTAAGCCTTCATTTCCCATAACTAACCCTCCTAACCTACGCATCCCTGGGCACTATTGAAATTCCACTATAAACTGCACATCTTTGGACTGTGGCAGGAAACTGGAGCACTGGGAGAAAACCCACACAGGCAGGGGGAGAATGTTCAAACTCCACATAGAGGTTCACCCGAGGTTGGAATTGGACCCAGCTCCTTGGTGATGTGAGGCAGCAGTGCTACCCACAGATCCATCATACTCCTCCGTTAGTTCTGTTAGTAACTTGTGGCGGACTAAAGAAATCTGCCTGACTTGTTCTTATCACTGAACCTGACCCAGTCTGAGACCTTTATCATCGGCGACGTCACCAACCTGGTTACATTTAAAATTTGTTGTGAGCAGTGGAAGAGTGGGAATGGAAAAGGAAAGAGTGACACACTCCATCCTCAGTCACATCTGGAGTGAGAATAAAATCACAAAGTGGGGATTCATTCAAGTGGGAATTCTCTTTCCCAGAAGTTTGGGATGGCAGAATCTTTATATTATATCGAGGCTAGCTTCGTCTGATTTTCCATAGACAGGTGAATCAGGGATAATGGTGCATGGAGAGAAACGTGTAGCTGCGACCACAATGAGATGAGCCACGACCTTATTTACTGGTGGAGTAGTGTCAAAGGACCGAAAGGCCCGCTCTTGTCCCTCACCACTGTCTTCTAAAGTTCCATTCAGCCCTTTGGAACTGCTACACAGTGGCAGATCGAGGCCACTCCGATGGTTAGGTGCAGTTTTGGAAATGTACTTGGAAAATCCAGGCTGGGTCAGGAAGAGACACACACCCCTATACCCTGTTCCCAGGCTTCCCCTCTCCGCAACGTCTGCTTCAGATGTGGGTCGTGTTACAGACCCAGATTTACTGTGAATACAGACCCCATACCCCACCCAGCGTTAACTCAAACAAATCCTCTGCTCACCCAAATGTAGCATTACACAACACAACTTCGGGGAAAATAACCAGTTACTTTGCAAAAGCATATCATGTGAAATCAATAAATAGGAACAACAGTAGGCTATTCGGCCCCTCAAGATTTCCCTGTCATTTAATACGAACATGGCTGATTTACTCCAGGTCTAACTCCATTTTCTTGCCGACTCCTTGTATCCCTCCACACCTCTCTGGGTTAGGGAATTCCAGGCATTCACTACCTTCTGAGAGAAGACATCATTTTGTATCTCAGATAGAAATTGATATTTCATATTCGGTATCTATGTCCTCGAGTTCGAGACTCCACTCAGGACTGGTAACAACTTCTCAACATCTACATTCTCAAATCCCTTCTGTGTCTTGTAATTTTCAGCAGTATCACTCTTCATTCATTTAAACCCCAATGAATAATCGCCTCACCATTTTAGAGATTCTCAATATCACAGCCCTTTCATCCCTGGAAGCCAGCTAATGTACCAACCTGGTTACTTGCTGCACCAGCATGCTGACTTTATGTTTCATACACAGGAACACTCCAATCCCTTTGTACTGTTCTTTTTCTGGAAGCGCTCTCCATTAAATAACAGCCTGCCTTTTGATTCTCAGTGTCATCCTCAAACTCAGATGTATATTGCACTCAGCTCCCTCCTTCAGACTATCAGTATAGAGTGTAAATAACTGATGCCATCGGACTGATAGCTGTGGTCCTCCAGCAGATACACCTTTATCATGAAGATTCATTTATCCTGACTCTCCGATTGCTTTGTGCTAACCAATCATTGTGAGAGGCGATTTCGGTTCAAACAATTAAAATGTGCATGACCCTAAAAACTAAGGGGAATAGAGCCATAGGGGTTGTGGTAAAACAGGCCTCTCTATAATAAAGGACAAGACATGCTTCTTTTGTAAGAACATTTTGTATACTCAAAAGTGGGATAATTTAAATTGTGCAAATGCTGACATTTTGTGAGCAGAGTAAAAAAACAAGTCCTTGATTGATGAGACCACTAACACAGACAGAGAAGAATAAGTCCTTGACTGATAAGACTGCAGGATAGAAAAACAACTCAAGAGACATCTGCTACAGATTGATAAGACCACTAACACAGACAGAAAAGAATAAGTCCTTGACCGATAAGTCTACAGGGTAATAAAAAAACAACTCGCGCTGCAGACTTTGTGATAAAGGGTGCAGAATGAAAAAAATACTGACGGTTTAGAATGTGAACCTCGTGACTCTTTCGAGCCAAAGAGGGGAGGGAGTTGTGCTGTATATAATGAGAAACTTTGTAAACCTCAGGGCGCCTTTTCTCAGAAGGGTGCCCAACTCTGCAGACTTGCTAATAAAACTTTGTTTTCCTGAATTTGTCTAGAGCGATTATTGAGAAGCGATTTTCGTTTCTAACAATCATCATCACATGTTAATACATTTTCCATCATCCTACGAGCTTCTGTCTTGTGTAATAACTTTTGTTCTGTAATACCTTGAGGAAAATCTCTAGAAAGTCTGGTTTCTACCAGATCTCCTTTATCAAGTCCGCTTGTTGCATTCTCAGACATCTCCAGAAATACTTTGCATGATTTTACAGGGCAACGTATAATTTCCCTTTCACCAAACCACTCTGAACCTGCGTGAAGCTTTTCTAAATGTCCATGCTGGCAAGGTTTTCCAAATTATGCTCATCCCAGCTGCTTTCCTTTGGCCCCATTCCATACCCACACAACCCTCTGTGTAAAAACACTGCTCCTGCGTGCCTTGTAAATTTTCCCTCTTTCACCTTAAACCTATGCCTTCTACAGCTGAATTCCCCCATCCCGTGGAAAAGACCTTGGCTACTCACCCTATCCATACCTCTCATGATTTTAGAAACTTCTATAATGTCATCCCTCAACCCTCCACCCAATACTAACTTTAAGAACAAGCATTTAAAGATAAATACTGCAAATTTGAAACTATAGTAAACATGAGAGATAAACAATACTTCGATCAAACTTCACACTGTGATTTGTTTTTCCTCCCTATTACAAAATTAAGGCAGCATGAAACTCTTACTAGTGCCAATAAGAAGCCAAGCACTCGATAGCCTTTGTCTAAACGAGGTGATGATCCCGACAGTGAAAACATATTTATGGCCAGATCTTTATAATACCACAGAGTCAACATTCTCCCTCCTGGCCTCCCTATGACCTTGCGTGATTGTGTCTTCTTTATCTTACACTCAATAGAGAGAACCCCTTTCCCGATTCACACCTTAATTTAAACCCATTTTATATCATCTTATCATTCATCACTGCTAAAAGCCGGTTTATCTTTACCACGCCCTCTTTTCCCTGTCACCGATCTCCCACCTCTGGAAAGCTATTAAAAAGCCAAGTTTCCAATGCTTTTCAGTTATGAAGAAGTGTCACACTGGGCTTGAAATGCTAACGCTGTTTCACTGTCTCTGCAGATGCTAACAGACCTGCTGAGTTTCTCCAGAAATGAATAGGCACAGAAAAATTTTCACAAAACAAATAACTATGGATACTTGTAATAAAAATAACAAAATTGCTTGAGAAACTGAGAGCTTTGTAGAGGGTCACTGGACCTGAAAGTTTAACACTGCATTCATTCCAGAAGATGCTGCAACATCTTCAGCAATTTCTTCAGCAATTTCTGTTTTTGAACAATTTCCAAAGAAGTATGTCAAAGATGTTCAAACATCCTGTCTAACATGGAGAGCCATACACTGGGGACTGAACAATAACGCATGGTGACAAGTTCCTTGACTCTGAAACTACATAAGTCTGGCATTACTGACACTACAGAGTTCTTAATCACGGTCAGGGATAAAAACAGAGGGAGACACATTCACTTCAAATACAGAAGTTGACATTGTGGAAGAGAAATGATTTCGATCATTACTTTAAATAGATTGAATTAAAGTAACAAATTAGAGGCGTGACACTAGGGAGAGGCCCTCAGCAGAATGAGAATATAAAAATGCAAGTGTTACCGCATCAGAAACCAGGTGAGGTACAGAATACAGGGCTGATGGGTGAATGGGTCTCGGTGTGAACTGGGGGACAGACAGTAGAATTGAATTGTACATATTGCAACTCAAACTGGGTTATCATTTGATGCTGTAGACCACAGCAGCAGCAGAAGCAGAACTGTATTCAACGACAATCTGTAACATTATCCCGAGGATAATTCATCAGTCTACCATTACCATCAAACCGATCCATGGTTCAGTGATGAGTGTGGGTGAACATTGCAGGGTCGGAATCACGTGGACCTAAACCTGTTGACAACCCATTAAAGCTACCACACTTAACTGGTTAAATTCCGACCAGCAGAACTAATGTCTGATGGAGAGGGGAAATGATCCCAAGACTAACAGATCAGATCTAAGTTCTGTGCGTCTTGCCAAATCCAAACATAGATGTCGATGGAATATGAAACAATTTGCTGGAGGAGAGGACTCCACAAATATCCTCATCCTAAATATCGGAACAGCTCTGTACGTCAGTGAAAAAAGTCAAGGATGTGGTGTCTGCACTAACCTCAGCCAGACGGGTTGAATGGATGATCCACCTCACACTCATCATGATTCCCACAGAATCGCAGATACCAGTCTTCAAGCAATTCGATTTGCTGTATAGTCATAAAGAAACAGCTGAAAACAGTAGATACGACAAAGGCAATCGGCCCTGACACCATCTCTGCAACAGGACTGAAGACTTGTGCTGCACAACAAGCCGTGTCCCTGGGGAAGGTGTTTCATTCCAGCTCCAACTCTGACATCTCCCTTATAACGTGGAAAATTCCTCAACTATGTCCAGTCCCCGAAGAGGAGAATAATTACAATCTGACCAATTACCACCCCCTCAGCCCCATGACGACAGTCACATTGGTTAGAATACTTTTTGACAGAGCTGTCAAGTAGCACCGAAATAATCAGGTCAGTGTGGGTTTCCGATAGGTCCCCATGTGAAGATGGTGCTGTAATGAACATATGATTGGATTATGAATCCAGACCAGGCCAATGCTCTGGCAGCTGGTGGAAGTTAAAAATAATTAATAAAATATCGAGACCTAAAATCTGGTGTCATTAATAGTGATCTTGTGTCTAATGTTGATTGTAAACATCAATCTCCTTCCCCAATGTACTTTCAGGAAGTGAATCTCCCGTGCTTTCTTGGTCTGGCCTAAAAGTGACTCCAGACACACAGACATGGTCTCTGAATCGGTCACGTGAGACACTGAATTGTATCGAACGACTCTGAGGTCTTAAAGGATAAGACCTGACAGAACATCTGGCATCAATCTCGTTATCAGAAAAGGGAATGGGAAGTACTATCCTGTTGTCCCTGCATAGACATCTTTCCTAACATCTGAGATCTTGTGACAACATTTACAGAGCTTTCCCACAGACTGCACAGAAACATCGGGAGAGGAGGAGGTCATTCAGCACATTGAGCTTTTCCCATGCTATTTCATGGGCGAACATCTCCTCAATGCAGTTTTCCCCACACAATGTTCATATCTCAAAATATGTTTTAACATTATGAAATACAGTGCCTTCGGCCCATCAATATATAGGGAGTTCTTTGATAACGCTTGTTTATTAAGTACGATGTGAGTGCAATACGATTCGTGAACTGTTTTCTACAAAGTGAACTATCATCCCTGCTTCCAATCTGTCATACCCTGTCAGAGTGTTATATATCTCACTGAGATCTCCACTCATTTTCCTAAAGCCCATGGAATACAGGCCCAGTCACCCCAAATTCTGCTCCCACAACTAACCTGTCATCCCAGAGATCAGTCTGGTCATCCTTCACTGCACTCCCTCAATGTCAGGTTTGCCCTTTATTAGGTAAGGACACCAAAACTGCACACAACACTGCACAATGTTCGAGATGGGGTCCCACCAAGACCCTGTTCAGTTGCAGTAAATGACCCTTACTCCTGTATTCTAATCCCTTGAAATGAAGGTGAATAAATCACTTATCTTCCTACCTGCTTTCTGCTCCTGCAATATTGCTTTCAGTGACTGGTGTACAGGGAGATCCAGATTCTTTTCACTGTTACAGCTCCCCACTTGCTGGGTCTATGTACACTGTATACAGCATGCCAATGCCATTCCCAGTATTGACTTCCGTGTTCAGAACTCACTAACCTACATGGACTCGGATAGCTTCGCAGAAATAAACAAAAATGCAGCTAAAGTTCATTTATAGATCATCATTTTCAACCAATCCTTTTTCAAATGATAGGATGCCATTCTATTGTTCCCATCAAAGTACACAACCTCTCATCTCTCCCATTGCTCACCATCTACCACGTATTTGCCCAGTCACTCCACTTGTCTCAATCACCTTGGAGCCTTTCTTACAACCTCCTCATCCACTCAGAAGCTGACATCATTTAGTACTGTCAGCAGACTTGGGAATATTGCAATTGAGCCCCACAACCAAAGATATGATGTGTATTGGGAATAGCTGGATGTCAAATCTCGATCCCTCTTATATCCTCCAAGCCTTCCATTCAAAAAAACATGGTTTTATTCCTACTCACTGTTTCCTGCCAGCTCTCCCATTCTAAAACCATGACCATATATTAGCCCCAGTCCCACTGGATTCGAATTTGCACAAAAGGCTTGGGGCTTTATCAAAAATCTTTCTGATTCCAGTCGTATTGCGTTGATACCGTCTCCATAATTTTGCTAAAAGCCACTTTCTCAAATATGATTCCTATTTCATAAACCTCTCGTGACTTTGTCTATGCCCATTAATTTCAGAACAATATTTTCTCTAAAACGTTTTAGTTGCTAATTTTATTCTATTCCCTTTTTCTCACCAGACTAAAGTTCCCTAGTATTGCGAGGAAATCTTATTTTTGGTTTTTTTCTGTGAATGCATAACTGAAGTATTTGCTCCATTGATCTGCTATTTCCCTGTCCTCAATTATCTGGTATCAGACTGTAAGGAAGCTGCACCTTTTTCTCTTAATTTTGCCATTAATGTATTTTCAGAAGATACTACAAGTTCACTCATATACTCTGTGATAAGATATTCTTCAGAAACCCATCAATTCCTATCTTGAGCTACTGAATGATTGACCTTCCACAGCCATACAATCACAGAAGCACAGACTCTGTACGATCAGAAATACAGCACGGTCTACAGTAGCCCCACTTTCCAACACAAAACCCGTCGCTGTAAATCTTATGGCATTTCAAGTGCACAACCATGTATTTTGTAATGGTTTTGAGGTTACCATGACAATTCCCCTCTCACGAAGTGCATCCCAGACCCAACATACTTTGGGTAAAAAACAGTTCTCAAATCCTCACTAAGTCTGAAAACCTTTACTTTAAAAGTGTGTCCCTTTGACTAAAAGGACCAGCTGCTGTCTACCCACCCCGTCCATGTCCCTCGTAATCTTATTCTCCTGATTCACGTCCCCCTTAGCCTTCTCTGCTCCAAACTAAACAACCCGAGCTTATCCAAGCTCTCTCCATAGCTGATATGCTCCATCACAGGGAACATCCTGGTGAATCTCCTCTGCAACCCCTCCAGTGCAATCACATCCTTCCTGTAATGTAGCTCCCAGAACTACACACAGTATTCCATCTTGGCTAACGAAAGTTCCACATAGCTCTTATAATCTATGCTTCAATGTGTGAAGGCTGTGTTTACGCTCCAGTCCGCTTTCTCAAATTGTGTGCTACCCTGTTCAGCTACATTCAGGGATGTGTGGAGAAGCACCCTCTGAGCTTCCCAGTGTGCCGCCATTCATTGAGTCCTCCCCTGCCTGGTTCCTTCTTCCAAAGTGCATGACCTCATATTTATCAGGGTTACAGTCCACCTGCCATTGATGTGACCATCTCACCATTCCATCTGTATCTTCCTGTAACATAAGGCCTTCCTCCTCACTGCCAACTAACCGGCCAAACTTTGTATCAAACACAAACTTACTTATGACACCCCCCCCCCCACCCCTCGTCCATATTCACAGCTGAAACCTTTATGATAATGTTTAAAATCACAAAACATCAGCTTATTTATTTGAGAGGCTAGTGTCCAATGGTGTACCACGGGGATCAGTTCTGTGTCCCTCAATATTTGTGATTCAGAGTTGTTGGTGTTGGACTGGGGTGGACAAAGTTAAAAATTGCATAACACCAGGTTATTCTCCAAAAGGTTTATTTGGAGGCACGAGCTTTCGAAGTGCTGTGTCTTCATCAGGTGGTTGTGCGCTTTGATGAAGCACTTCGAAAGCTAGTGCCACCGAATAAAGCTTTTGGAGAATAACCTGGTGTTATGCAATTTTTAACTTTGTCCACCCCCGTCCAACACCAACACCTCCGAATCACAAATATTAAGAAACACAGCACTGATCCTTGTGGTACACCACTGGACACTAGCCTCCAAACACAAACAGCCTTCTACCACCACCCTCTGTCTCCTACCACTAAAGTTGATTTGGTTGCAACTTGGCAAATCACGAATGAGTCCTACCTGTTCCCTGGTTATTTTGTTCCGCTGGATAATCTCTCGAATATTTGGAGATTCTCACTCACTTGCGTGCCAGTAGGCTTCCCTGCACCTGTGTTAATTAGTCCCCTCCAAGTGATGAATTTCTTCCTTATTGCAGATTTAAATGGCCTGTTCCAGATCCTGCCATTATTTGCCTTTAATGTGGAATAGACAGCGAGGGGAGAGTTCTGTTCATTTCCAACTTGTCATATGTTTTGTGAATTTTCAAAATTTCACTGTGACCCAGCTCTCATTCTTTGAAACTCTAGAGAACACAGGCCGGGTTTCCTCATCAGGCAATCTCACCATCTAAGGGATTAATCTGGAGAATGTTTTTTTGAGATTCGCTCACCAAAACTGTGCACAATACTCCAGGTATAGTCCTATCAACACGCTGTGAAACTGCTTCAACATGTCTTTACATCAATGCTCTGACTCTCTTAAATGAAGGCAAACCAAACTTTAACTTTCCACTTACATATCTTCCTCCAAATTCCCTTCAAATTCATTCAATTTACGGACTCATTGAGAAACTCTTGCGAAAATCAAACATCTGCAACTTCTACTGGTTCCCCATTATCTATGTTATAAGAAACAACTGCAAACAATTCCGAAGTTTATCAAGTACGATTTCTCTATCAGAAATGCATGCTGATTTTCTCCATTGTTGATGTTAATTTCTAAAATCAAAAATATCATCCTGTGTAATAGATTTCAACAGTTTCCCTACAGATGTCGATTAATTGGTCTGCAGTTCTCCACACTATGTCTTCTTCCTTTTGTAGCTGTTTGGATCCCTTCCATTCGTCGATAGTGCTTGGATCATGTTTATCCGCAATAGTTTCTGTCCTCTGCAGAATGTAAAGGAAAACATCGACAGTGCAATTAATACTACTGTTGGGGATTCATTTCTGACGTTTTGATGAGACGTACATCTGTTTCGTTAGACTTAGCAATGCTCAATACAGCTACATCTTCAAGTACTACCTTGTTACTGATTTGAATTGACTTTTTGTCTTAAGCTTCAGAAGGCCGATATGGTCACTTGGAATTACTGGGTGATTTCCTGGATATTACTCCATGGAGACAGATGCAAAGTAACTGGTTATTTTCTTGGCCATTTCCCTGTTCTCCACAATGAACTCTCCTCTTCCAATTACAAATTTCCACACTTGACCTTGCTTTTATTTTGTTTCCTTTGAAATATAGATCGTTGATTTATGCAGTCTTTGTGTTCCTGTTTATTAGCAGGTATGCTCGCTTTTTGGTTTCCTTATCAGTTTCATGTCCTTCCTTTTCTGGATTCTAAACTTCTGAGAATTCACGGGTTTTCACAATATTTGGAATTCTTCTGAAGTCACTTCCTGTGATTAATAAATTTTCTAATTAGTGATGTTAACCATCATTGAGTCACTTTCTCACTTTTTGGTGTTTGTACAGGAAATAAATAGACGTATTTTTCAGACTTTGCAGTATTTCTAAAACCTCCTGATCCTGACCAGATATATCCAGGAACACTGCAGGAGGATAGATAAGAAATTGCGGGACCCCTGGTTGGTTCTTTTCCATTATCGCTGGTCAGGTCCCAGATGACTGGAGGGTAGCGAATGCTGTGCCCTTATTCAAGGAAGGCTACAAAGGTAAAACTGGGAACGAAAGACCAGCAAACCTAAAATCTAGTGGATAAGTTACTTGAGAAGATTCGGAGAGATTGGATATACATGCATTTGGAAAGACAGGATGTGATTCGGAGTATGATTAGAATGGTGCTGGAAAAGCAGAGAAGACCAGGCAGCTTCCGAGGAGCAGGAAAATGGATGTTTCGGGCAAAAGCCCTTCATGAAATTCAGCACGTATTTGTGCATGGGAGATCATGACTCGTAAATTGGTTGGAGTTCTTTGATGAAGTGACCAGCAACGTTGAGGAGGGCAGGATGGTATACATAGTCTATATGGATTCCAGTAAGGCCTCAATAAGGTTCCGCATGTTCCGCTGCTCTGAAAGGTGAGATCACATGGAATTGAGGGGGAGGTGGCAAATTAGGTACAAAATTGGCTTGGTGGTAGGAAGCAGAGGGTGATACAGGAAGAATGCTGGTCAGACTGGAGGCCTGTGACTAGTGGAATGCCTCAGGGGATGGTGCTGGGATCACTGCATATCACAGATGTCTATGATTTAGATGATAATGTACAGGCATGATTTGTAAGTTTGAAGACGACACGAAAATAAGCAGTCTCATGGCGAGTGAGGAAGGTTATCATAAATTTCAGAAATTTCAGCAGTATTTTGATCAGCTGGGGAAGTGGGTTGAGAAATGGCAAATGGATTTTAAAAAAGTGTAAGTTCTTGCATTTTAGAAAATCAAATCAAGGTTGGAGTTTCATGGTGAATGGTTGGGTCTTTAGGAGTGTAGTGGAACAGAAGGACCTTGGAATTCAGGTGTATGGTTCTCTGGAAGTTGATTCAGAAGTAGACAGTGCAGTGAAGAAAGCTTTTGGTACATTGGCCTTAATCAGTGTATTTCACTGAGTATCAAAATTAGGGGTTCTGGATTAGTGGTGCTGGAAGAGCACAGCAGTTCAGGCAGCATCCAAATAGCTGCGAAATCGACGTTTCGGGCAAAAGCCCTTCATCAGGAATAAAGGCAGTGAACCCGAAGCGTGGAGAGATAAGCTAGAGGATGGTGGGGGTGGGGAGAAAGCAGCATAGAGTACAATGGGTGAGTGGGGGAGGGGATGAAGGTGATAGGTCAAGGAGGAGATAGTGGAGTGGATAGGTGGAAAAGAAGATAGGCAGGTAGGACAAGTCCGGGCAAGTCAAGCAGACAGTTGCTGAGCTGGAAGTTTAGAACTAGGGTGAGGTGGGGGAAGGGGAAATGAGGAAAATGTTGAAGTCTACGTTGATGCCCTGGGGTTGAAGTGTTCCGAGGCGGAAGATGAGGCGTTCTTCCTCCAGGCGTCTGGTGGTGAGGGAGCGGTGGTGAAGGAGGCCCAGGACCTCCATGTCCTCGGCAGATTGGGAGGGGGAGTTGAAATGTTGGGCCACGGGGCTGTGTGGTTGATTGGTGCGGGTGTCCCAGAGATGTTCCCTAAAGCGCTCTGCTAGGAGGCGCCCAGTCTCCCCAATGTAGAGGAGACCGCATCGGGAGCAACGGATACAATAAATGATATTAGTGGATGTGCAAGTAAAACTTTCATGAATGTGGAAGGCTCCTTTCGGGCCTTGGATAGAGGTGAGGGAGGAGGCGTGGGCGCAGGTTTTACAGTTCCTGGGGTGGCAGAGGAAAGTCCCAGGATTGGAGGGTGGGTTGTTTGGGGGCGTGGACCTGACCAGGTAGTCATGGAGGGAACGGTCTTTGCGGAAGGTGGAAAGGGGTGGGGAGGGAAATATATCCCTGGTAGTGGGGTCTGTTTGGAGGTGTCAGAAATGTCGGCGGATGATTTGGTTTATGCGAAGGTTTGTAGGGTGGAAGGTGAGCACCAGGGGCGTTCTGTCCTTGTTACAGTTGGAGGGGTGAGGTCTGAGGGCGGAGGTGCAGGATGTGGACGACATGCGTTGGAGGGCATCTTTAACCACGTGGGAAGGGAATTTGCGGTCTCTAAAGCAGGAGGCCATCTGGTGTGTTCTGTGGTGGAACATGGTGGCACAGTGGTTAGCACTGCTGCCTCACAGCGCCAGAGACCCGGGTTCAGTTCCCGCCTCAGGCGACTGACTGTGTGGAGATTGCACGTTCTCCCCGTGTCTGCGTTGGTTTCCTCCGGGTGCTCCGGTTTCCTCCCACAGTCCAAAGATGTGCAGGTTAGGTGAATTGGCCATGCTAAATTGCCCATAGTGTTAGATAAGGGGTAAATGTAGGGGTATGGGTGGGTGGCGAGTCGGTGTGGACTTGTTGGGCTGAAGGGCCTGTTTCCACACTGTAAGTAATCTAATCTAATCTGGAACTGGTCCTCCTGGGAACAGATCCGGCGGAGGAATTGGGAATACGGGATGGCATTTTTGCAAGAGGTAGGGTGGGAAGACTTGTAATCCAGGTAGCTGTGGGAGTCGGTGGGTTTGTAAAAATGTCAGTGTCAAGTCGGTCGTCATTAATGGAGATGGAGAGCTCCAGGAAGGGGAGGGAGCTGTCAGAGATGGTCCAGGTAAATTTAAGGTCGGGGTGGAATGTGTTGGGGAGCCTTCCACATCCATCAAAGTTTTACTTGTACATCCACTAATATCATTTATTGTATCTGTTGCTCCCGATGCGGTCTCCTCGACATTGGGGAGACTGGGCGCCTCCTAGCAGAGCGCTTTAGGGAACATCTCCGGGACACCCGCACCAATCAACCAAACCGTCCCGTGGCCCAACATTTCAACTCCCCCTGCCACTCTGCCGAGGACATGGAGGTCCTGGGCCTCTTTCACCGCCGCTCCCTCACCACCAGACGCCTGGAGGAAGAACGCCTCATCTTCCGCCTCGGAACACTTCAACCCCAGGGGATCAATGTAGACTTCAACAGTTTCCTCATTTCTCCTTCCCCCACCTCACCCTAGTTCTAAACTTCCAGCTCAGTAACTGTCCGCTTGACTTGCCCGGACTTGTCCTACCTGCCTATCTTCTTTTCCACCTATCCACTCCACCCTCTCCTCCTTGACCAATCACCTTCATCCCCTCCCCCACACACCCATTGTACTCTATGCTGCTTTCTCCCCACCCCCACCCTCCTCTAGCTTATCTCTCCACGCTTCAGGCTCACTGCCTTTATTCCTGATGGAGGGCTTTTGCCAGAAACGTCGATTTCGAAGCTATTTGGATGCTGCCTGAACTGCTGTGGTCTTCCAGCAGCACTAATCCGGAATCTGGTTTCCAGCATCTGGAGTCATTGTTTTTACCTCATCAAAATTAGGGAGTTATGTTGCAGTTATACAGGACGCTGCTGAGGCAGTATTGGTAGCGTTATGTTCAGTTTTGTTCACTTTGCTATACTCGGTTATTGAAGATGTTCAACGCTGAGCTTGACTGATCTTTGCTGGATAGGAGAGTCAATGTTTATTGGAAACAGACCAGATACGGATAGTTAGACACAATCGGATTAGTTATGAGCAGTCTGAATGGTGCAGCCAAAAGAACAATTGCTGCCCCACCCCATACACTGTGCCCTCAATCCACACTTGAGTCTGTTACAGAATGTACTGCTGCACCTACTCCATGTGTTGTTCCCTCTATCTCCCCCTCAAGGCTATCACAGAGATATACTGCTCTCCCTAACTCCTTGTGTGTTCCCTCAATACAGCCCTCGCAGCTGTTACAGAGATATACTGCTGCCCCTACCCTATGTGTGTTCGCTCAATCCACCCCTCGATGCTGTTACAAGGTAGGGGACCACCTTGTATCAGTCAGGCAGGATTCATTAAAATGAGACGGGAGGAGAACATTCTGCCCCTCGAAGAAGTTATACAGGAATAGAGAATGAAGTAATTCAGCTCGTTGAGTTACGTTACACAGCCCAGGAGGAGACGATTCAACCCAACTTAGGTGCTACACAGGAACGGGGAAGCTGTCACTAACAGGAAATAGAGAGTAGAGGTAAATATTTATTTTCAGGTTGCAAAACTGTAACTAATGCACTGCTGTAGAGATCACTGTGAGATCATCAATGACAAATAATCTCTATCAAAGATCTGGTGGAAGGGAACTGAATGGCGCAAAGCTCAATTAGCGCATCACCAAGATGATCATTCAAGATGTCGTCAAATGGAGGTACTGAGTCTGCAATGTGATACAGACAGGGAAGGTTAGTGAGCAAACCTTCAGCAGAAAGAACATAAGGTGAGTTGTCTACTGTGTCACGAAGGATAAAACAATGGTGAACAATTTAAATGGAGAGAGATTGCAGAACTCTGTGATACTGGCCGTTTCCATGTTCCTGGGACATGAATCATATGAAATCAGTCTGCAGATGCAGCAAGTGATTTGGAAGGTAAGTGGAATGATGCTGTTTCTGGCAAAGGTTATCACGTTTAATGAGAAATGTTTTACTACATCTGTACGGGGCATTGCTGAGACCACATCGGATACACTGTGTGCAGTTTTGATCGCCTAAACTTAAGAAAAGCGATATAATCCTTTCAAAAGATTTTCATAGATGTTTCCCTTCACTCATTCCTGGAAGGAAGGTCTTTTGTTATGGGGGATTATAATTTTGATTTGAGATGAGAAATCTTCTTGAACCATAGATGACTTTCTAAAATGTGTTTCAGCTGGATGCATATTTCCTCTTGTTATAGAGTTTAAAGCTAGAGAACAAACTTAAGAATAAGATGTATTGATATCAACACACGTATTATATAGACATCGACCGATAGTTACAAATTACACAGACGCATATAAACATGTCATCAGCTGTTAAAGCAGGGACTCTTTTTTCCTAATGAAAGACACTGTGTACAACAACAGGGATGATGCACCTTCATATCGACCATTATCATCCGTTCCAGAGAATGCTCCAGGAGAGCACACATGGCCCAGTTTGATGTTCAGTTGACATTATTGTTCAACACAGAGAGGGAGAAAAATGTTCCCTGCCTGAGAAGCAGAGCTGATTGATCCCTCTCTCTTACTTTGTCAACCCAATAGCAAAATGTGAGACAATAAAATCCCTGAGTTATCTTCACCACTCGTGAAGGATTCCTGGTGAGGACTCATTGGAATCTCTTCACTGCTGGAAGCAAAGGTAGTTCAGCCAAATCCAACTGTTCCACAAATAAATCCCAATACCAGCAGCTTGTGTGAGCAGAATAATTTCAAAGGCAGAAGAACATTTTGGACACTATCGTTTACTATTTGTTGTGAGTTCAACTTCCTGAATTTCACATTTTTCTCAAAAATGACCCAGTCCGAGTCCTATACAATTGGTCATAACACTAAACTGGCTACTTTTAAAGTTTTTGTAATCAGTGGAGGAGTGGGACTGGAAAAGGACACAGTGACCCTCTAACATTTATCGGAACGCTATTTAGAAATTCTTATTGGACTGTTTATGTGGGAATTCCCTTTATCAAACATTTGTAGTGCCTGGATGATTGCATTTGGTCAACGTTGTGCTGTATTCAAACATTTGACAGACAAGTTCATGCAGGAAAATTGTATACAGGCAGAAAAGTGCTGCTGAAACCACAATCAGAGCAGCTATGATCTTAGTGTCTTGTGGAACAGTGACAACGTGTCTAATGACCCACTCCTGCTCCTCAGTCCTATGTTCCTATGTTCAATTCAGCCCCTCAAAACTCCTGCACTGGTACTGACGGGGGCATCTTGCTCCAAATACATGGTCCACCGTAACACAGGATCTCATTCATTCCCTCCAGGCTGTCACACATCGTTTGGTGTGGATTGGAAAATGTTACTTCAAAACCCAGGCTGGGTTCGAAAGACAACTCTGGTCTCTTTACAGAGTGTCTCCTCTCTGCATCTTGTGCTTCATTTGTTTGTCATGGTATAGATCCAGATTCATTGTGAATTCAGCCCCAAGACCTCACTAAGAGATGACTCATAAAGTACATAGCTCTCTCTGATTGCAACGTTCAATAACAGAACGTGCAGGAAAATTGCAACCATTAACGTTATTATTACAGAATATGGAACAGGATCAGGTAGTTCGGATAATCAAGCCATTGTATACGATCATGACCGATCTGTTGTTCATATTAACTCATCTTTAATGTCCAATTATTCACATCCTCTCAGCTCTCTTACAGGTCAAAAATTCATCCACCTCCTTTTTAAAATACTTTCAGTGATGTAGCTTCCCTAGCTCTCGAGAAAAGATAATTCCTGACATTCACTACCCTCTGTGAAAGGAAAACACTCCCCACACAGACATTGTCACCTGTTGATATGAACAAGGGGGGAACACAGGGGCTCAGCAAATAGTGAAGAGCCTTGATATCAAGGCAGTATTTGACTGAGAATGTCATTTGAGCTGAATGGGAATCAGGTGTCCCCTCCCCACTGGCTGGGGTCTTTCAGAGCACAAAGGAAGATGCCTGTTTGGGCGCCCGAAAATCTCAGTCCCAGGACATCTCTTCAGGAGATCATCAGGGTAGCTTCCTCAGCATAAACATCTTCAGCTGCTTCATCAATGTCTTTCGCCAACATAAGACCGGAGGTGGGGATGGTCACTGAGGGTTACACAATGTTCAGAACATTTTGTCTCCCATCAGCTCCTGATGCAGCCTGTCTCCGTATTCAGGAAGACCCGGACAGCATTCAGGCTTGTGCTGTTAAAGTGTCGGTAACATTCATGTAACAGTGCTGTCAGACACAGTTAAAAGAGGAGCTCATTCAACATCTCAAGCTGGTTACATACAGAAATGTGGAAGCCATTCAGCTCATTGAAACTACTGAACAAGAAGAGGGGAAGCCCATTCAATACTCCTGCTTGTTCCACAGGAAGAGAAAGGGTCTGGTCAGTACAAGGAGTTATTAAACCGGATCAGGTAGAGTCCAATCAGAGCCTTGAATTTGTTTCATGGGACCTGGAGGAGGCCATTCAGACCCACGAGATTGTTATACATGAACAGGAGGGTGTCACTGATGCTCCAATACAACAAACCAATGGAGCAGAGACTGCACTCATGAATGGCTGTACGAGGTTCCTCGTGGGTCCATCGCCAGTGGAACATCTGCTACTTTAACGTGGTTTGCTAGCAGTGAGGAGGGAAGCCAGATGTATTGTATCAAGTCTCAAAGAGGCATCTTCCATCTCTGAGTAGACAGATCTATGTTCTCCATGGAGGTCAGAAGATGATGGGAATAGTTAACTGTTTTAGAGTGAAGGCATTGTGGCTGCTGTCAGGATTTTGGATAACGTGATGTTTAATGTAGGAGCACACACCAAATGCACTATATTCAAAGTCTGACTCTCTCGCTCTCTCTCTCGCTCTCTCTCTCTCTATCGATATAGGGAGTGGGGATGAGGTGAGGGGAACGTCCTCAGAGGCTCTTGTAACCCGAGTAAAAACAAGCCATTGATTTTATCACCGTATCAATATCTGTTTAGAACATCATGAGAGACTGTCCATTATCCTTTAGTTTCAATGCAATCATCTTTTATTCTCTCACAGCGCTAAAGATTAATCGTCATTCACCCCTCATTTTACCACCATCCCAGGGATTAGTCTGGTGAAAAACCTTTGCACTCTATCTGTGGCAGGACGATTATTTCTTATAAGGGAAAGAAGATCTGTCCACAATTTCCCAATACTGCCTCAACAACACTCTCAGGTTTTATCACAATAATTCCTTTTCCTCACTGAGACATCTCCTTTACTTTCTTATGGCGTAAGAAGCCTTTCCTTCTAGCTACACTGCCTCTGACCTGGAATTTAAAAGTTCCTTACATCTATATGTGAGCATCAATACAGCCAACACCAGAGGTGCTACGGGAGATGGACATCACACTCAGGGAATAGGCTAAGAAAGAATACACTTGAAATAAGGAATGGTCACCCACCTGTATGGGAATGAGCTGTAGGAATATGGGAAACTATCCTTCCCTCACAGGTCAGGCCAGCCTATTAAGCCTATCTTGAACTGAATGGCTGGTTCAGCTGTTCCACAGGACAGTAAAGAGTAAAACACATTGCTGTGGGTTTGCAGTCACACAGAGACCTGATCAGGGAAGGATGACCCATTGCCTTCACGAAAGGACATGAGGCAAGCTGGTGGGCTTTTTATACTTAATGATGATGGTTTCACTTCAAAGCCACAAATTTCATTCATATTAACAGATTATTATGCTGTGGCTCTAGATCATGAGTCAATGACTTGAGCACCATGAATTATCTTCCCGTCAGACAGTTGCTATGAAGAGAACAAGTTAAACATTTCAAGTGTAATTATGTTGTGATTGACATGTGGTTAGAAGGGGCTTGAAACAGGTGATTCCGGATTTAACAGAGACTCAAATGATGGTTTACTCAGAAGGTGCCCTGCGGCTGAGGAGGAGATGGAGATATCACGAAGGTGATACTGGACAGAATAAGCGAATGGGGAGGATATGGAGATACCGATCTGTGCAGGGACAGAAGGATTATGGAGTTTTAGAGTTTCTCCTCGCATACTGGTGAGTCATTTGAAAGTAGTAATCTGCTCATTATAATTTCTAAGGAATGGGATTTTTTCATTGGAGCTGAAAACAATGACTTCCACCTTTCCCAATTTCAATAACGTGAACAACAGTTCAGTTTAACCTGTTTTAATAGACGGTTAGAATGACTTACCAGGAACACCAACTATAGCGAGGATGGGATAGTAACCAGCTTGAATAACAATCAGTACATCATATATCCGCCATTCTAATAATACCCAAGGTTTGGAAAGCCAGTAAAGACTAGATGAAAAACCCCTGTCCATGTTGGATCATTCCAGTCTAATGCTCTCAGATTCTGATATCTCCTCCCTGTCTCTCTGGCGCTGCTGATCCCTGTACTGTCGGCAATGTTCCCACTCATACTATGGGATAACACATTGAACTGAATCCTTAATTAATAAAAGAGGCAAGCCCTCAAGTGACATATTTAGGATCCACGGAGACTGACATTATTTCCAGTCACAGAACAAATAGCTGCAGCCAACACCTTTCAATTCAATATTGTTTAATTAAAATTCAAAATAAGGATTAACATTTACACAGTCTGGATTGGATATGCGAGGGTAACTGAGGGAATGAATGTTGAGTCTGGTAGATTAATTGTGTGTAACCATTCAGTCTGCATTGGATATGAAAGTAATGCCAGAGGTTTATCGGAACACTAACATGTTTCTCTGCTTATAAATGGAAACATAGACCCTGTAACTACTGCTGAGGCAAGACAATGTCAGTAAGAGATTGAGAGAAATTTTATAGATCATGATCTGGAGACAATATGTACCTAAGACAGTGTGGGGTTACAACAGACAGACAGCATTGATATGTTAACAGAGAATTGTACCTAAGTGACAATGGGGACTCCAGATGATGGAGAATTCAGTGTAGATAAAGCATGATAGTGGAGAAGGCACAGAAGGTCAGGCAGCAACCGAGGAGCAAGACAGTAAACGTTTCAGGCAGGGCCCTTCTTCAGAACTGCGAAGGGGCAAAGGGGCTGAGAGATAAATGGGTGGTGGGGTGAGGCTAGGGGAAAGGTTGGTGATAGGTGGGCGAAGCTAGGAGGTGATAGTGAGAGGTCGGTGGGGAGTTGGAGCGGATAGGTGGGAAGGAAGATGGACAGGTAGTTTCCCACGAGAGGGCGGATCTGAGTCGGAGGGTCGGATCTGGGATCTGGGTCGTCGAGGGGAGATTTGCAAATTAGTCAGTTCAATGTTCATGCCGTGTGTTTGTCGGATCCCGAGGCAGAAGATGAGGTGTTCCTGGCGACATCCTGGTATATCTATTCTGAACCCTCTTCAGCTTAATAATCTCCTTCCAATAACAGAACTGAACACAGTACTGCAAAAGAGGCTTCATCAATGTCCTGCACTATCTCAGCATTACTTCTCAATTTCTAACCCCAAATGTCTGAGCAATGAAGTAGCCTTAAACAGCTTGTCTATAAGTGCCACAAACTTCTGTGAATTCAATCGGCACCTGTGGGTCCCTCTTTTCTACAACACTACCAACGCACTACTATTCATTGCATGAGCCCCCGCTTTTTATTTGACAAAAATGCAATACCTCGCATTTATCCATATTAAAGTTGAACTGCCACACCTCAGCCCAGTGAGTGATATTACTGCCCCCTCACCCTCCTGCTTCAGGTTTAAAAGACCCTCCCCTCTCCAGAAGGCCTATATCATAGGCCTTGAGTTTTCCAATGATCAAAGCTTGATTTGCTTTGTGCAAGCTGAGGGAGGAGAGGGTAAGGAGAGGCTGGGAAGTAAACCGATGCCTTGTATCACTTAATCATTTCAGGAAGAGGGAAGACACATGTCAGAGGTTGGAAACAGTGGCCAGTGTTTTTGGCCAGAAATTGTGCTCTTTCCTATTCTCTGGTGTTCAGTTTTGATATCTATTCGAGATCCCTCACATTGCAGAGTGTTTCTGCAAGATTTCTTGCTCTAATATTGCAGATTACAGATAATAGCCATTTAAGATGGAAATCATAGCCAAGCAATTAAAGAAGTTGCTTGGCAAAGCACGTACACTCATCATCTTATAGTTGAGGCTAATACATTTTATTTATTTAACAATGAAATCTATTGCCTGACTTTTTCAGTAATGTTAATCAGAATGTAATAAATCCATATAAAGCTGAAAACTGACACTTAAAATTCTGGGCATGGTTTAAGTCTTGTGTGGTGGATAGCACCCCTGCCCCGGGGCAGAGGTCTGGATTCGATTCCCTTCCATGAACTGTGGTAGTGTCACTTTCTCTGGAACAGATGGTCTCGATTATGTTGTGGGGGTGTGTCACAGTATGTTCAAATAAAGCTGATGAACAAACACACAGGAGAATCATGTTGCAGCTTTAGGGGCTATTGTTGAGCGGTGGTAGTGTCCTGACCTCTGACCTAAAGGTTCACATCCCACAGAGATTTTTCATTATATGTCTTAGCACGTGGATTAAAATGATTTTTGAAACGTGACTTGATGGAGTCCATGCAAGGACTGCACAAAACACTACATAGGACAAACAGGAAGACAGCTAACGATCCACATCCATGAACACCAACAAACCACGAAACGACACGATCGGCTATCCTTAGTAGCCACACACACAGATGACAAGCAACATGAGTTCGACTGGAACAACACTACTATTATAGGACAAGCCAAACAGAGAACAGCCAGGGAAATCCTAAATGCATGGCACTCATCCACAGATTCTATCAACAAACACATCAGCTTGGACCCAATATACCGGCCACTGCAGCGGATAGCTGGAACTGACAACCAGAAGCGGCAGAGATAAACCACTATAAATGCTGGAGGAAACATCACAGAAGGGCTTTACAGGAGGCACCCAAGCACTGAGGATGTCACCTAGAGAGGGTACGAAACGTCTGCAACATAAATTCCAGCTCGGTGAACTGAACCACAACAGATATACACAGAATCACAGACAAACCAACCTGCACCACCACGTAGTCTTTTGTCAGTAAACCAGTGTACACAGTCACACACACACAACCCTTCACCACCAAGTTGTTTCCTGCTATTGATCAGATATATACAGAAACACACACACACAATCCCCCTCTACAACTCTGTCTCCTGCCATTTAACAGAAATATACAGCAATGGACACTCACAACCGTCTAACAACACGCTGTCTCCTGCAATTCAACTGATATATAAATAAAACACACATGTACACAACCATCCATCGCCACCCTGTCTCAAATTATTAAACAGGGATACACTGAAACACATCCACACCAACCCGCAACAATATCTGTCTCTTGTTATTAAACAGTTATTGACAGAAACACAAGCACACAACCTTCACCACGAGCCGGTCTCCTGCCATTAAACAGATATATGCAGAAAAACACACACAACCCTCCATCATCACGCTGTCTCCTTCAATTAAATAGATATATACAGAAACACACACGCACAACCCTCCATCAAAACTCTGTTTCCTGCCATTAATCAAATATCCAATGAAACACACAACACAACCCTCCACCACCACGTTGTCTCCCGCTATTAAGCAGTTTTTTACAGAGAAGGACACACACGCATACACACACACATAACCCTCCACTAACACCCTAACTACAGTCAATAAACAGATACACACAGAAAAACACACAAAACTCTAAATCACCTTCCTGTCTCCTGCCATGAAACAAATATAACAGAAACACACACACAAAACACTCCATGTCTGCTTTGTGTTCTGTGATTAAACAGAAATACACAGGAACACACACACACACAAAATCATCCACGACCACACTGTCTCCTGCCATTAAACAGATATAAACAGAAACACACACATACAACCCTCCACGACCATTCGTTCTCCTGCCATTACACAGAAACACACACACACACACTCACATACACAATAGTCCACCATCACACACTCTCCGGCAATTAAACAGGAATAAACAGAAACATACACACATCTCGACACCATCCCCCTGTCTCCTGCCATTAACCTGACATACACAGAAACACACACACAACCCTTCACCACCACAGTGTTTTCTGCCATTAAACAGATATGCATGGAAACACACACACATGCACACACAACGCTTGTCACCCAAATTTGTTCCCTGCCATTAAACAGACATATACAGAAACACACACACACAAAACCCTTCACCAAAACATTGTTTTCTGCCAGTAAACAGATATACACATAAACACACACACACACACAACCCTCCATCGCTGCCCTGCCTCCCACCATTAAACAGAGATATGCAGAAATACATACACACCAACCTGCACCAATATCTGTCTCCTGTTATTAAACAGATATAGACAGAAACACAAGTACACAACCTCCCACCACCACCCTGTCTTCTGCCATAAAACAAACATATGCAGAAACACACACACAAAACCCTCCACCACACCCTGTTTCCTGCCATTAATCAGATATACACAGAAACACACAAACACAATCCTCCACTAACACCCTGCCACCTGTCAATAACAGATAAACACAGAAATACACACAAAACTAAACGACCTCTGTCTCCTTCCATTAAACAGATATACATAGGAACACGCACACACAAGCCTCCACGATCATCCTGTCTGCTGCCATTACACAGATATACACAGAACCAAACACACACACATGCACACACACTCTCTCTCCAGCGATTAAGCAGGTATAACTAGAAACGCACACACATCTCGACACCATCACCCTGTCCCCTGCCATTAAACAGACATACACAGGAACACACACACACACACACACGCACAACCCTTGACACCCAATTTCTTTCCCGTCATTAAGCAGATATACACAGAAACAAACACACAACCCTCCATGACCACCCTGTCTCCTGCAATTAAACAGATACATACAGAAATCCACACACAAAACTCTAGCAACACCCTGTCTCTGGCAGAAACACTCACTGACCATCTTCCATCACCACACTGTCTCCTGCTATTCAACAGAAATTTACAGAAACATGCAGACAACCCTTCACCACTACCCTGTCTCCTGTCATTAAACAGATATACACAGGAACATACACACACCACCCTGTTCTCGTCATTAAACAGATATGCACTGAAACACACACACATACCCAACCCTCCACCACCACCCTGTCTCCTGTCATTAAACTGAGAAACACAGAAACACAGACCCATACATCGCTCTAGCACCACCTTGTCTCCTGTAATTAAACAGATATGCAATGAAACACACATATATCTCTCCACCATCACCCTGTCCCCAGCACTTAAATAGATATACGCAGAAACACACACACGCACAACCCTTCCAAGACCACCCTGTCCCCAGCACTTAAACAGACATACACAGAAACACACACACAACCCTCCATCACCACCCTGTCTCCTGCCACTGAGCAGATATACACAGAAATGCACACACACATCCCTCGATCACCACCCTGTCTCCTGGCATTAAACAGATATACACAGAAACACACAAACCTTCCAAGAACATCCTGTCTCCTGCCAGTAAGCACATAGACACAGAAACACAGACACAGTACATTCCACCACCACACTGTCCCTTGCCATTAAATAGATTTACGCCGAAACACTCACACATCAGCCTCCTCTACCACCGTGTCCTGCAATTAAACCGATATATGCAGAAACATACACACATATTTCAAGTACCACCCTGTCTCCTGTCATTAAACAGTTATACACAGAAACACGGACACACACTATCCTCCACCACCAACCTGTCTCCATCCCTTAAATAGATGTATACAGAAACACACTCACACAACAATCCACGAGAACCCTGTCTCCTGCTATTAAACAGGTACACACAGATATACGCACACAACCCTCCATCACCACCCTGCTTCCTGCTATTAAACAGGTACACACAGAAATACACACACAATCCTCCATCACCACCCTGTCTCCTGCTATTAAACAGGTACACACAGAAATACACACACAATCCTCCATCACCATTCTCTCCTGCCATTAAACAGATATACACAGAAACACACACACATGCAGAACCCTCCACCACCAGCCTGTTTGCTGCCATTAATCAGATAGACACATAAACACACACACACCTCCCCAATCACACACTCTCCGGTGATTAAACAGATCTAAACAGAACCCACACATCTCGACACCAACACCCTGACTCCTGCCATTAAACAGACATACACAAACACACGTACACACACACACACACACACACACACACACACACACACACACACACACACACACACACACACACACACGACACACAACCCTTCAACAGCAATTTGTTTCCTGTCATTAAGCAATTAAACAGATATTTACAGAAACGTATAGACAACCCTCCACCACCACCTGGTCTCTTGTCATTAAACAGATATACACAGAAACACGCACACCCATTCCTCCAACACCACCCTGTCTCCTGACATTAAACAGAAATGCACTGAAACACACACATCCCTCCACCATCACCGTGTTTCCTGCCTTTAATAAGATATACACAGGTACACACACTCAAGACACTTCACCACCACCAATCTGTCTCCAGCCCTTAAATAGATATTAACAGAAACACACACTCACACAACCCTCCAAGACCACCATGTCTCCTGCCATTGAGCAGATATACACAGAAATGCAGACATGCATTACACTCAACCACCTCCCTGTCTCCTGCCATTAAACAGATATACACAGAAACACACATACAACCTTCCACGAACATCCTACCTACGCACAAACCTCCAACACCACCTTGTTCTCTTGCCATTGAGCAGGTATATGCAGAAATACACACACACACAACCCTCGACCACCACCCTTTCTCCTGCCAATATCCAGATATACACAGAAACACACACACAATCCTCCAACACCACCTTGTTCTCTTGCCATTGAGCAGGTATATGCAGAAATACACACACACACAACCCTCGACCACCACCCTTTCTCCTGCCAATATCCAGATATACACAGAAACACACACACAATCCTCCAACACCACCTTGTTCTCCTGCCATTGAGCAGAGATATACAGAAATACACACACATACACAACCCTCCACCACTACCCTGTCTCCAGCTCTTAAACAGATCTACCAGATATACACACACACAAACCTCCAGGACCACCCTGTCTCCTTCCCATAAACAGATACACACAACAACACAGACACAAATCCCTCCACCAAATCCCTGTCTCCTGAAATTAAACATATTTACACAGAAACGCACACACCATCCTCCTCCACCACCCTGTCCCCTGCAAATAAACAGATATAGACAGAAACATGCACGCATACCTTCAGCACCACCCTGTCTCAGGTCATTAATCAGTTATATACAGAAACACACACACAACCCTCCAACACCACCCTGTTCTCCTGCTGTTGAGTATATATAAACAGAAATACATGCACACAAACCCTCGCCCTCTACCCTGTCTACTGCCATTAAACAGATATACACCGAAACACGTGCACCCAATTCCTCCAACAGACCTTGTCTCCTGCATTTTAACATATATTCACACAAACACACAGACACACCACCCTCCTCCACCACCCTGTCTCCAGCAATTAAACAGATATATACAGAAACATAAATGCATATCTTCAGCACCACCCTGTCTCCTGCCATTAAACATTCATACACAGAAACACACACGCACACACACGCACACACAACCATTGACCACCAATTTGTTTCCTGTCATTAAGCAGAAACACAACCTCCACAACCATCCTGTCTACATTCATTACACAGTTATATACAGAAACACACACTCACCAACCTCCAAAACCACCCTGTCTCCTGCAATTAAACAGATATTTACAGAAACATGCAAGCAATCCTCCACCACACTGTCTCCTGTCATTGAACAGATATACACAAAAACACACACACACCACCACGACCACTCTCTCGCCTATCATTAAACAGATATACGCAGAAACACACACACACCACCTTCCACCACAACCCTGTCTCCTGCCATTAAACAGATATACATAGAAATACACACACAGCGGCACGAAGGCACATTGTTTTCTGCCATTAAGCAGATATGTGCAGGTAAACATGAACAACCATCAACCGCCATCATGTCTCCTACCATGAAACAGATGTACTCAGAAACAAACACATACCAGCCTCCACCACCAGCCTGTCTCCTGCAATTAAACAGATAAAAACAGAAACACACACATAGAGAACCCTCCACCACCACCCTGTTTGCTTCCATAAATCAATTATACACAGAAACACACACACAACCTTCCACAACCATCCTGTCTCCTGCAATTAAACAGATATACACAGAAACACGCACACACGATATTACACCACCAAGTTGTTTTCTACCATCGATCAGATGTACCCAGAAACACACACAACCCTCCACTACGACCCTGTCACCCGCTATTAAACCGATGTATGCAGAAACACACACACACAACCCTCCACCACCACCTTATTTCCTGCCATTCAGCAGATTTTCACACAAACACACATACCATACTCCACCACCACCCTGTATCCTGCAATTAAACAGGTATACACAGAAACACACACTTAAAACTTCAACCCCAGCCTGTCTCCAGCCAGTAAACAGATATACACAGAAACACATACAACCTTCCACGAACACCCTGCCTCCTGACCTTAAACAGACATACGCAGAAACACACATACATACACAACCCTCCACCCCCACCCTGACTCCTGCCAGTAAGCACATAGATATAGAAACAAGTACAGTCTACCCTCCACCATCACCCTGTCTCCTACCAGTAAGCACATAGACACAGAAACTCAGAAAATATACTCTCCACGACCACCCTGCCCCCTGCCATGAAACAGATATACGCAGAAACTGACAAACGCACACAAGCACACGCAACACTCCATGAACACCCTGCCTCCAGCCATTGGTCAGATATACACAAACACACACACACACACACCAAACTGTCTCGTGTCATTAACCACATATACACAGAAACACACACACACACACACACACACACACACACACTCACTCAAACCTTCTTGACCACCCTGTCTCCTGTCATCAAACAGTTATACACTTCCACGAAATTTACAGCTCGGGGAACGGCAGTTACGATGCGATTCGGCAAGATTTAGGAAGCGTAGGATGGGGAAGGAATCTGCAGGGGATGGGCATATCAGGAATGTGGAGCTTATTCAAGGGAAACCTCCTGAGTGTCCTAGATAAGTATGTACCTGTCAACAGGCTCTCCCTGTAGAGCGCGGGAGCCGTGGTTTACGAAGGACGTGGAATCTCTGGTCAAGAGGAAGAGGGAGGCTTATGTTAGGATGAGATGTGAAAACTCAGAGCCAGGAGGAGACATGAGAAGCTGTTGGCGGATAGGATCAGGGTAAACCCTAAGGCTTTCTATAGGTATTTAAGGAATAAAAGAATGACAAGAGCAAGATAAGGTCCAATCAAGGATATTAATGGGAAGTTGTGTGTGGAGTCAGAGGAGATAGGGGAAGCACTAATTTAATATTTTTCGACTGTATTCACTCTAGAAAACGATAATTTTGCCGAGGAGAATACTGAGATCCAGGGAACTAGACTAGGTGGGATTATACTCGATACTCTGACCAATAAAGGAAAGCATACCAAACGCCTTCTTCACTATCTTATCTACCTGCGACTCCACTATCAAGGAACTATGAACCTGCACTCCAAAGTCTCTTTGTTCAGCAACACTCCCTAGGACCTTACCATTAAGTGTATAAGTCCTGTGAGGATTTGCTTTTCCAAAATGAAGCACCTCACATTTATCTAAATTAATCTCCATCTGCCATTCCTCACTGCATTGACCCATCTGATAAACAGGAGACATTGAGGTCTGCAGCTTCTGGCGATTAGAGTTGAGAGTGTAGTGCTGGAAAAGCACAGCAGGTAAGGCAGCATCCGAGAAGCAGGAAAGTGACGTTTCGGGCAGGAGCCCTGCATCAGGAATGAGGCTGGGAGACTTGGGGGTGGAGAGATAAATGGGAAGGGGGTGAGATTTGGGTGAAGGTAGCTGAGAGTGCAATAGGTGTTTGGAGATGGGGTAAGAGTTCTAGGTCAAAGAGGAGGGTGGAGCAGATTGGTGGGAAGGAAGATTGACAGGTGGGACAGGTCATGAGGGTGCTGCTGAGCTGGAAGGTTGGAACAGCGGTAAGTGGGGAAGGGGAAATGAGGAAACTGGTGAAGTCCACATTGATGTCATGGGTTTGGAGGGTCCCAAGGCAAAAGAAAAAGCGTTCTTCCTCCAGGCGTCGGGTGGTGAGGGAATGGCGGTTGGAGGAGGCCCAGGACCTGCATGTTTTTGGCAGAGTGGGTGGGGGAGTTGAAATGTTTGGCAACAAGTCGTTGGGTTGATTTTCAGCTATCCTGGAGACTTTTTGTGAAGTGCGCTGTGAGAAGGCGCCCAGTCTCCTCATCTCCCGTACATTGAGGACATGGGACAATTTCTCACAGAGCAGGTTAGAGAACACCTCCGGACACTGGCACCACTCAACCCCACCGCCCTGTTAGGCAGGATTAGAACCTTTGTGGGCAAGCCCCAATGAATTTCTAACCCACCGTCTAAACCACACGACTACAACTACATGCTTACAGAGGTTACAGAGCTAAGGAGGATTGTAGGGACTGGAAAAGGTTTCACAGTTTATGAGTGCAGCGGGGACTGGAGGAAAATACCAAAATAGGGAGGGTTTACGTTTGAAGGATTCTGCAGAAAGATTTTACAGGGTTACTGCAGGATTCTTGACAGTGAGGAGTAGCAGAAATATCTTGGGTCAATGTCCAGGGATCCTTCACAGTTGCGAACCACGTTGTTAAGGTTGTTAAGAAAGCCAATGATGTGTCGGCTTTCGTTTGCAGGGGCCTTGAGTTTAAGAGCTGTGAGGTTATGTTGCAGCTCGATACATCCTGTTGTTAGACCACAATTAGAATATCGTGTTCAGTTCTGTTTGCCTCATTACAGGAAAAATGTGGATGTTTTGGAGAGGTTGCAGAGGAGATTTATCAGGATGTTACCTGGTCTGGAGGGGAGGCCTAACGAAGAAAGGTTGAGGAATCCTGGGCTTTTAATTTTGGAATGAAAAAGGATGAGAAGTGACTTGATAGAGGTACGAGATTATGAGAGGCAGACATAAGGTGGGTGGCCTGAGATTTTTCCCAGTGCGAAAATGGCTATAACTAGGAGCCAGAATTGTAAGGTAATTGGAGGAAGGTTGAGGGGAGATGTCAGAGGTAGCTTCTTTACACAGAGTGTGGTGGGTGAGTGGAATGTATTGCCAGTGTGGGTGGTAGAGTCAGATACATTCGGGACATTTAAGTAATATTTAGATAGACACATGAATGATAGCAAAATGAATTTCTCAAAATGGAGACCTGTGACCAATGGTGTTCCACAGGGATCCGTGCTGGGACCACTGTTGCTTGTGATACATATCAATAATTTGGTGGAAGGTATTGGTTCCTTGATTAGCAGGTTGCAGATGAGACTAAGATTGGTGGAGTAGCAGATAGAGAAGGGGACTGTCAGAGAACACAGCAGAATATAGATAGATTGGAGAGGCGGGCTGGGAAATGGCAGATGGAGTTCAATCCAGACAAATGCGAGGTGATGCATTTCGGATGATCTAATTGGAAAGTGAACTATACAGTAAATGGAAAAGTCCTGGGGGAAATTGATGTACACTGAGATCTCGGTATTCAGGCCCATTGCTCTTTAAACTTGGCAACGCAGGACAGTAAATTGGTCACGGCGGCATATGGCATGCTTTCCTTTATTCGAAGGGGTATCGTGTACAAAAGTTGGCAGGTCACGTTACAGTTGTATATGACTTTGATTGGTCACATTTATAATATTACATACAGTTTTGGTCGCCACATTACCAAAAGGAGGTGCATGCTTTGGAGAGGGTGCAGAGGATGTTCACCAGGAAGTTGCCTGGTATAGAGGGCGCTAACAATAAGGAGAGATTGAATATTTTCGGATTATTTTCATTAGAAAGATGAAGGTTTACTGGGGACCTGATTGAGGTCTGCAAAATCATGTGAGGTATAGACAGGATGGATAGCAAGAAGCTTTTTTCCCCAGAGTGCGGAACTCAATTACTAGGGGTCATGAGTTCAAAGCGAGAGGGGAAAGGTTTAGGGCAGATAGGCTGGAAAGATCTTTATGCAGAGGGTGATGGGGACAGGGGACGCGTGGCCAGCAGAGGTGGTACAGGCGGGAACGATAATGTCACTTAAGATGTATCCAGACAGATGCATGAATGGGGAGGGAGCAAAGGGGTACATATCCTCACAAAATAGGCGACAGGTTTCGACAGAGGATCTGGATTGGTGGAGGCTTAGAGGACTGTAGAGCCTGTTCCTGTGCTGTGATTTTCTTTGTTCCTTGAATGGTTTGCAGGTAAGATTGATCTTAGAGACGGATAAAAGATGGACACAATATTGAGGGCTGAAGGGCCTGTACTATGCTGTACTATGCTGTACTGTTCTATGTTCTAAATAGGGAGGGTTACAATGACAGGAAGAGGTTTTGGGAGGCTAGAAAGGATGGTATCTGAATCAATAGATACATTAGGGAGGTTTACGAGGATTGTCCGTGGTAACAGAGACAGCAATGGTCTGATCTGTTGCAGACGACCCCGGGACTGGGAGGGTGGTGGGGACTGGAGGTGGTTTCACAGGGAGGGAAGACGATAGAGCCACAGGGTGTTACAGAAATTTGGAGAGCTGTCGGGTCTGCAGGAGATCGTGGATATGGGGATGTTGGGAGGGATTGGCAGTTTACAGGGAGAAGGAAGTTGGTAGGATGGAGCGGTTTACACAGACAGGGAGAGTTTTCGGTGAATGGAGCAGATGACAGACATAAAGTGGGTTGTACAGACTGGAGGACCAAACAGAGATATGGAGGGTAGTCGTGACTGAAGATGTATATTCCTTCTGCAGATTATTTAGATATGAAGGGTGTGGACACTGACAGATATTGCAGAAGGGCAGTAACTTTGGTTGGAGACAGTTTCACAGATAAGGGAGCATTTGTAACCTTCTCCAGTTTGGTAAAAGTGGGAAGGTGACATTTACACAGGTAGGGGTGTAAGAGCTGGAGAAGATTATGGAGATGGGTAACTGGATGGAGATACAGGAGGAGTTCACATTGATAGGTTGTGTGTTAGCGATGGGATGACGTTACACAGATAGTGAGTCTTGTCAGAACTGTATCGAGAGAATCATAGGCTTTCAGTGGATTCTCCAGATGGGGAGTGGTGAAGGGACCTGTGAGGATTGTAAAGTCTCCACCGAGTAATCGTGTCTTTAGGACTGGAAGAGATTACGTAGATACAGACACATTGAAGACAATATGTGCCTCCTTCTTTTTATTGAACAGAGCGTCAATATCCCCCATCAGACAGGGATCCCTAAACCTGCCAGCTTTTCCCTTCACTCAATCAGAGACATATTGGATTCTTGAGATCACACTTTTGAAAGCCTCCCATTTGCCAGTCATTCCTTTTCTTTCACACAGACTCACCCAGTTGATGGGAGCATGATGTGGTGGAGCCGGTGTTGGACTGGGATGAACAACCTTAAAAATCTCACAAAACCAGCTTACAGTCCAAAATGTGTATTTGGAAGCTCTAGATGTCAGAGCTCTGCTTCATCAGGTGGAGCACAATCGTAAGGCACAGAATTATACCAACAGGATAGCAGGGTCATGCAATGTAATACCAAACACATTTAGTTTCAGTTTTCATCTTTAAGAATGATTACCTGCACTTCAAAACCTGGTGCTTCGAAATAAACCTGTTGGACTATAACCTGGTGTTGTGTGATTTTTAATTCACCCAATCAACCTCTGCTCGATCCTGCCAAATGGCCCCAAAAGTGGCCCTACTCCAGTTTAAGACCTTAATATATGGACCTGTCTGAGTTTTGTCAATAACTATGTTAAACTAAGACAGCTGTGGTCACTGGACATAAAGTGCTCTCCGACTGCCACTTCAGTCACTTGCCCGACCCCGTTTTCTGAGGGGAGATCTCGTTTGAAGCCGCCTGAGTAGAGTGCAGCCATCTACATATTGATCTTGGAATCTTTCTTGGACACATTTGATAAATTACACCCCATATGGGCCTTTTACACACTGGGTGGTCCAGTCAATACAGGGGAAGTTAAAATCTCCAACTAATACTGCCCTATTATTTCTTTCGGTACCTGCAATCTCTCTTCACATCTGCTCCTCTAGTACCCGTTGGCTATTTGGGGGTCCAGAACAATATCCCAGCAGACTGACCATCCTTTTTTAGTTTGTAATGTCTTAACATATGGCCTCATTAGATCACCCCGAAAGAATATCCTCACTAAGCACTGTTGTTATGTCCTCCCTTATCAAAAGGACAACTCCCCTCCTCACTTACTTGTCCTTCTGTCCCGTCTGTAGCTTCTGTATCCTGGAACACTGAGCTGCCAGTCCTGCCCTTCGCTCAGCCATGTTTCTTTTATGTCTATAATATCCAAGTACCCGTAGCCAATCCATGCTCTGAGCGCATCTGCCTTACCAGTCAGGCCTTGGGCATTGAAATAAATGCGCGTTAAATCAAAAGTCTTTTCCCTCCCTTGACTGTGCCCCTCGATATCCTGGATAGAAAACTTGCTCTTGAAGGTTGATGCATTTTTCACTTGGCTGGTCAATGGGCCTTCTCTTACTCAGAGTCCAAAACCATGCCAAACTAGTTTAAACCCACTGCGATAAAACAAGTAAATCACCCCCAGGGATACTGATGTCCCTCCGGTTCAAGTCAAACCCGCCCCCCCTTGTTCTGGTAAAGGAGGAGATTGCTGGAACCCTCGTGGATATATTTAATAGTTTCCTGGCTACGGGTGAAGTGCAGAATGACTGGAGGATAACTAACGTGGTTCCTTTATTCAGAAAGGGAAGCAGGGATAGGCCAGGTAATTACAGAGCAGATATTCTGACAGCAGGGAGAGGGAACTTATTGGACACAATTCTGAGGGACAGAATGAATCAGTATTTGGAAAGGTAGAAATCGATTATGGATACTCACCACGGATTTGGTAGAGAAAGATCCTCTCCCAAATTCAGCTGAGATTTTTGTTTGAAATTATGATTGCGTATTTTGATGAGGGCAGTGCAGAAGATGTGTGTTACATGGAATTCATTAAGGCATTTGACAAGGTCCCACATGGAACGCTGGTCCAACAGACCAATGGGATCCAAGGCAATTTGGCAACCTGGATGCACAACGGTGGAGGGTAAGTTTTGTGTTTGAAATTCTTTCAAAAGCGGGTGTACCACAGGGATCTGGGCAGCAACCATTGCTGGTTATTATAGAACATAGAATATAGAAAGGTACAGCACAGAACAGGCCCTTAGGCCCACGAAGTTGTGCCGAGTCTTAGTCCTAATGTAAAATATAGTAACTTAACCTATGCACCCCCAACTCTTTCCTATCCATGTGCTTGTCCAGCAGTCGCGAAAGTGTCCCCAATGACTCTCCTTCCACCAGCTCAGCCGGCAACACATTCCATGCATTCACAACTCTCTGCGTAAAGAACCTACCTCAGATGTCTCCATTATACCTTCCTCCTAATATCTTCAAACTATGACTTCTCGTACCAGTCAATCCTGCCCTGGGGAAAAGTCTCTGGCTATTGACTCTATCTATTACTCTAATTATTTTGAACACTATTATGTACATTAATAACTCGATGTGAAAGCACAAGGTATCATTTGTAAGTTTGCAGATGACATAAAAGGTGAGGCTGTTGTCCACCGTGAGGGGGATGGTCTCAGGCTACAATCTGAAGGTTGAGGACAGAACAGGTGGTGAGAGAGGAGGGGTATTGGAGTTTCTGATCAGTGAAAACATTACGGCATTAATTAGACAGGATATTCCTGGGGATCACCCAGTGAAGATATAATGGTGCAACGGAGAAATGAGAATGGGTTATCAGTTTGATATGACTGTACTACAGGCCCCCAACAGTCAGCGAGAATTTGAGCAGCAAATATGACGGGAGAACTCAGATATCTGTAAGAATGATAGGGCTGTAATGGTCAGGGATTTTAACCTTCCAAACCTAGACTCGGACTGCTAGAGTGTTCAGAGCTTCGATGCGAGGAATTTGTTCGGCATGTACAAGAAAGCTGTCCCAGTCCAAATGTAAATGGTCGGACTGCAGGAAGAGGTAAAACCTGACCTCGCCTTGGGAAACAAAGTAGTGAAAGGGACTGAGTGGTTAGTGGGGCAACAAATTGACAAAATGATCACAATTGTATTAGTTGGAAAATAGCGATGGAAAAGGACAAACCTGGTCCACAAGTTAAAATCAAAACTGGCCTTTCCTCAATTCAGATGTTATTACTCAAGAGCTTTTAAGAATTGATTGTGGAAGCTATGTGCAGGTAAAGGGACGTCAGGAAGGTGGGAAGCTTTTAAAAGGGAGTTAAAATGAGAGTTCAGAGCCATCATATTCCTGTTGGTGTGAATAACAATGCTGACACAAGTAGGATGACTTGAGGGTATTGAGGTTCTGGTCAACAAAAAGGGGACACATATCACATATCGCCAGCTGGATTAAGTGGAATCCATTGAAGAACATTGTGGATGGAGTAATTCACTTAAGAGCGAAATCAGGAGGGCACAAAGGGGACCACAAAAAGCGTTGGCAGATCAGGCTGAGGAAAATCCAAAGAGATTCTACAAGTATATTAACAATAGAAGATTAACTAGGGGCAGAGTATGGCTCCTTGAAGATGAATGGAGCATTCCAAGTGTGGAACCACAGGAGATGGGTGAGATCCTAACCAAAAATATCATGTTTGAACTTACTGTGGAGAAGGACAGGGGATGTCAGAGAAATAAATAGTGAGGTCTTCACAAGACCCCACATAACAGGAGGTACTGGAGGTTTTTAAATGCATATAAGGGAGACAATTCCATAGGAACTAATCAAGCACATCCCAGGATATTGTGCGAAGCACAGGAAGAAATTGTGTGTCGCATAAAGAGATTTTTCTATCACTGACAGCCACGGGTGATGAGCAGGGAGCCTGGAGGGCCTAATGTTGTGCCAGTGTTTAGGAAAGGCTGCGAGGGAAAGCCAGGGAGATAAAGACCAATTAGCTTAATGTCAGTGGAGCGTACATTGTTGGATACGATTCTGCGGGACAGGAGTTACATGCATTTGCAACGGCAAGGATTGATTACGGATAGTCATCACAGCTTTGGAGTACTGCATAGAATTCTGATCATCCGGATTGAAGAAGCATTTCCTGAAACTGTAAATGGAGCAAATATTGAAGAAGATGTTACTGATACTGGAGGGTTTGACAGAATCGGAGAGGCTGGATATGCTGGCAAGCAACATGGGGGGATGTGATCGATTTGGCAGACCAGGCTAAGGAGAATGCAAATAATATTCTACAGCATACAACTACACAAAAACAACTGGACAGACACTAGGGTTCCTCAAAGATCAGTGAGGCCATCCAAGTGTAGACACACAGGAATTGGGCGAGGGCCTAAATGAGCATTTCATGTCAGAACGTACTGTGGACAAAGACTAGGAAACAAAGGGAAGAAAAAGTATTGGCTTGTAAAGAGTCCCCATTACAGAAGAGGTGGCGCTGGAAGTCTTAGAACACAAAGGGAGAGAAATCCCTAGATACTGAACAAAGGTATCCCAGAACATTGTGGCAAAGTAGTGGCAGGGACACGAGCAGAAATATTTATATCATTGTCTTTCGCATTTCCATTGGGTGGAGGTGGCTGAGGGGTGACCTTATCAAGGTTTAGAAAACCATAAGGGTTACAGGTAAGTTGATTAGCCAACGTCTTTACCCCAGGGTAGTGGGGTCCATAACTAGATGGGATTGAACTGCAGAAAGAGAAGGTGTTTGCAATTCTGGAAAGTGTAAAAATCGGTAAGTCCACTGGGCCAGATGGGATTTATCCTTGGATTTTCTGGGAAGCCAGGAAGGAGATTGCTGAGACTTTGGCTTTGATCTTTGTGTCATCATTGTCTACGGGAATAGTGCCAGAAGCCTGGAGGACAACCAATGTTGTCACCTTGTCCAAGAAAGGGAATAGAGACCTGTGAGCCTTACTTTGATTCTGGGTAAAGTGCTGGGAAGGTGTGTAAAAGCTAGCATTTATAACCATCTGGAGATGAATAAGTTGATGAGGGATAGTCAGCACGCTTTTGTGAAGGGTCGGTCATGCCTCACAAACCTTATTGACTTCTTTGAGGTGACCAAACAGGTGGATGTGGGTAAAGCAGATCTTGGCAGTGCAGATGAGCAGAGAGATCACTGTGTCCATGCACATATATCCTTGAAAGTTGCCACCCAGGTTGATAGGGTTGTTAAGAAGGCATTCAGCATGTGAGCTTTTATTGGTACAGGGATGGAGTTTCAGAACCATGAGATAATACTGCAGTTGTACAAAACTCTGGTGCAGCCACATCTGGAGAGTTGCCTCTGGTTCATATCACCACATTAGATGAAAGATGTGAAAGATTTGGAAAGGGTTCCAAGGAGATTTACTAGGATGTTACCTGGTACGGAGGGAAGGAGTTCATAACCTTCAGTTATGAGGAAGGCTGAGGGACTTGAATCTGTTTTTGTTCGAGAGAAGACATGTGAGGCCAATTGATTGAGACATACAAGATAATCAGGGGGTGAGATGGGTTGGACAGTGAGAGCCTTTTCCCTCGGAAGGCGATGCCTAGCACGAGGGGAGATAGCTTTAAATTGAGCTAGATATTAATATTATTAATTAATAGATATGGGACAGATGCCAGTGGTACTCAGAATAGTCACGGAATGGAATGCATTGCCTGCAACAGTAGTAGACTCACCAACCTTAAGGGCATTTAAACGGTCCTTGGATAGGCATGTGGTTGAGAATGGATTAGGGAAGGTTAGATGGACTTCTGATTGGTTCCACAGGATGGCGCAACATTGAGGGCCGAAGGGCCTGTACCACGCTGCCATGTTCTATGTTCTGTATTCTAGAGGGGATAATTATGAGATGGGAGAGAAAAAACTTAAAAGGGTTTGGAGGAAAAAAATTTCCAAACAGAGGATGGTGCAGTTACAGAATGAGCTTCCAGGGGACGTGGGAGAGAAAAGTACAATAAGAACTTGGGAAAGACATTTGGGCAGGTACATGGAGAGGAGAAGGTTTGAAGGGATATGGATCAAATGCAGGGAAATGCGACCCATTCAGTGACTCTGGACAGCATGGACTAGTTGGACCAAAGAACCGTTTCTGTGCAGCATGGCTCTACCTCCAGTTATTGGCATGTTATAGACACTGAAGAAAGTTACAGATACAGAGATTTTATTCTGGAATGCAGTACGTTTCAAATATGTGGAGGGACTATTGGGAAAGGAGGAGGTTACAGGGACAGGAAATGTTATTGGAGTTAAAAATTATTGAAGACGCTGGTCCGCAATCTTGCCACAGATACAATGTTGCAGAGTAGTGAGTCTCAGAACAACATAACTGACAGTAGGGGCAGTGACTGAGCCTGGGGTGTGCCTGTACTATATTCCCCCTCCAGCACTGTATCTATGTTATCTTTTGTGAGCCGATGTTTGAAGCTCTCTCATTCCTCTCTTCTCTGTTCACTGTGAGTGATCTTACCTCACTGCAGGATCGATTGAAGACTCCAGGTCGCCCTGCCCTTTGTCTCTCTGGCTAACCAACGATATTCAATGTGGTGATGGACGAGACACCCTGTAGTTGGGAAGTCGACTGATCAGGAAATGCCTGAGTACCGACAGGAGGCAGAGAAATAGACAGAATGGGAAATTACACTGATGCAGTGAGGGTTACACAGGGAGAATAGCACCGAATCCCAGAGAGATCTGGAAAATCCCAGTCTCCATCCCTGGCCTGTGCTGTTGCGTCCCTCTGGATTGGAGGATTCTGTTAGCTCAGGATCTGAAGTAGCTGCAAAAGCGAGAGACGCTGACAGAGGCAGCAATTAGACCCTCACAGTGAGGGATACCACATGGAGACAGTCTGAGTGATATCAGCAGAGTGCTGGAAGATTTCATAATGAAACAATTATGTCGGAAGAACAGGTTCAGGTTCCTGATGCACTGGTATCAGTGTTCAGCAATGAGCAACATTTGAGCGGGTGAAGTAATGGCCTAGTGGTATTATTGTTAGAGCATATATCTAAAACATCACCCAATATTCACTGGAGACAGGTTTGAATCCCACCATCGGAAGTGGTGGAATTTGCAATCAATACTTTTTTATAAATTGCAATTAACAATCCATTAATAAGTACGAAACTATTGCTGATGTCCAAAATAACGTTGGTTCATCAAAAAGACACTTGGGGACATCTGCCCATCCTCACGTGATCTGCACGACATACTCACAGCAAAGTGATTGCCTTTCGATTACCCTCTGAAATGGCCGAGCAAGTTACTCAGCTCAAGGGCAGCTAGGGCTGGGCAAGAAAGGCTGGTCAGCCAGAGAAACCCATACCCCATACCTGATTTAAAATATAATCCATTAGGATGGTCCCACTGGAACTGGGCTGGAACCGGTGTCCCGGCCAATCATGTTAGTAGACTTATGGACTGGGCTTTAAACTGACAGAGAGGATGCAGGGACAGGGTTCAGGTGAAAGGAGCTTTCCAAATCCAAAAGGAAAAGGTGAAGCATCGGAACAACATGGGGATGTGGCTGAAGACAAGCAGAAAGGAACAGGAAGGGACAGAGTTTAACTAAAACTCTACATCAGGGAATCGGTTTGTGATAGGAAATGTATGTTTTTTTTGGAATGGACAAAGTCTCTGCAATAAGGTAGATGGATTCGTGACAGAGATAACAGAGAGTTAGACTTCAGGGTGACGTGGTTACAGGGTGAACAAAAGGTGGGCATAAATATTCAATGATTTGCAACCTTGCGGGAATTCAGGCAAAAAAGGACATTGCTATCAATAATGGATACAAAGACATTACAGAGAAAGCATTTGGCCGCAGATCATGGAGTAGAGTCAGTCTGAATGTAAATTCAGGCTATTACTTGCCAAGGTCACAAGCAGCAGAACAGTTTTAGCCACCGAACAGCATTTCATTGCTCATCGCTGCATTAAACAGGAACTCATTGGAAGTTTTAATAAAGGCATAATGACAATTTAGTGAAACTTCAAAATTCATATAATCTGGGACAATCACACTGACAACAGTGATATTGGAAGGGGAGTTCGGGCAATTGTTTTCAGTGTTTCTTTGAATAACATAGTTACAGCCCTAGCCAGTTGCACAATGTCAGATCGACCGTTGTGTGATGAAATGTAGTGAATGCGAAATGTCACCTGGAGAGATCCTCCGGGAAATTGTGATAAAGTGCAGTTTTAAGCAATATAAAATGTTAAAGTGAATCACAGAAAGGACAAGCTACAATTATAATCAAAAATAGCCAATTACATGAGTTTAAGAGGAGAACTGACAAAGGTAAATAGGCTAAAAAGACTGAAACGTGTGTGTAAATGAACAGTGGAAAACATTTGAAGGAACAGTGTAAAACACTCAAGAAAGGGACATTCCATTGAAACAGACAAAACCTCAACGAGAAACCCACACCTGTCCCTCACTCAGGACAAAATCGAGTATGAGGTTGAGAAGATCACCAAAAAGTATTTAAAATCCGGAAGTGAGAGTGTGTTTTAGAAGTAAGAGTTAAAGGGATTGCAAAGGCTTTGCTAGCAGGAGGGGGGCCGTGGGAAGGGGAATCAATGTCAGGGTTTAATGACACGTCAGGAACAGGGAAGGGGAAGGTGCTGGAGGTGGTGAGAGTGTTACAGAGAGTGGTCAGGGTCTGAACAGTGTTACAAAGCCAGTACGGATTGTTGCAGTTGGAGGGGTTTGCAGAGTTAGGAAGGAACTCTGAGTGCGAGCAGCAGCTAAGGTAAGACTGTTTGTTTTAAAAGTACTTACCGGTAGCGGGCAGCGGTGGTTTTTTTCACTCTCTCTTCACAGAAAGAGCGGGAGCAGTAGGGGGAAGTGACGACGACCAGAGAGGCAGCCGGGAAGGAAAGCAGTGAGTATAAATACTCACCCTTCGACGCTAACGGTCATTTTGAGTGCGAGCAGCAGCTAAGGTAAGACTGTTTGTTTTAAAAGTACTTACCGGTAGCGGGCAGCGGTGGTTTTTTTCACTCTCTCTTCACAGAAAGAGCGGGAGCAGTAGGGGGAAGTGACGACGACCAGAGAGGCAGCCGGGAAGGAAAGCAGTGAGTATAAATACTCACCCTTCGACGCTAACGGTCATTTTGAGTGCGAGCAGCAGCTAAGGTAAGACTGTTTGTTTTAAAAGTACTTACCGGTAGCGGGCAGCGGTGGTTTTTTTCACTCTCTCTTCACAGAAAGAGCGGGAGCAGTAGGGGGAAGTGACGACGACCAGAGAGGCAGCCGGGAAGGAAAGCAGTGAGTATAAATACTCACCCTTCGACGCTAACGGTCATTTTGAGTGCGAGCAGCAGCTAAGGTAAGACTGTTTGTTTTAAAAGTACTTACCGGTAGCGGGCAGCGGTGGTTTTTTTCACTCTCTCTTCACAGAAAGAGCGGGAGCAGTAGGGGGAAGTGACGACGACCAGAGAGGCAGCCGGGAAGGAAAGCAGTGAGTATAAATACTCACCCTTCGACGCTAACGGTCATTTTGAGTGCGAGCAGCAGCTAAGGTAAGACTGTTTGTTTTAAAAGTACTTACCGGTAGCGGGCAGCGGTGGTTTTTTTCACTCTCTCTTCACAGAAAGAGCGGGAGCAGTAGGGGGAAGTGACGACGACCAGAGAGGCAGCCGAGACCCGGAAGCAGGTAGAGCGTAAGCTTACCTGGGTAGGTTTGTTTCCCCTTTAAAAGCGCACAGCTGAAGAACCCGAGGCACTACGGAGGTAGTGCCTCCCTCCCGCCCTCCTCCTCTAACCTAATAATAAGATCCGTTGTGGTAAGGAGGTAAGTGCCGAATTTTGCTTGTTGTATTCTTTAGACCCAGTTTTTTTTAAATAAAGGTTAGCTTTAGAGGGATGGCAGTGAAGGCAGTGCAATGTTCCTCCTGCAACATGTATGAGGTGAGGGATGCCATGGACATCCCTGCTGATTACACTTGCAGGAAGTGCACCCATCTCCAGCTCCTCCAAGACCGTGTTAGGGAACTGGAGCTGGAGTTGGATGAACTTCGGATCATTCGGGAGGCAGAGGGGGTCATAGATCGGAGCTATAGGGAAGTAGTAACTCCAAAGATGGCAGATAGATGGGTGACAGTGAGGGGGACTGGGAGGAAGCAGCCAGTGCAGGGACCCCCTGTGGTCGTTCCCCTCAAGAACAAGTATACCGTTTTGGATACTTGTGGGGGGGACGACTTACCAGGGGTAAGTAACGGGGCTCAGGCCTCTGGCACGGAGCCTGTCCCCGCTACTCAGAAGGGAAGGGTGGAGAAGAGCAGAGCAATAATAATTGGGGACTCGATAGTTCGGGGCACAGATAGGCGGTTTTGTGGGAACGAGAGAGACTCACGTTTGGTATGTTGCCTCCCAGGTGCAAGGGTACGTGATGTCTCTGATCGTGTTTTCCGGGTCCTTAAGGGGGAGGGGGAGCAGCCTGAAGTCGTGGTCCATATTGGCACCAATGACATAGGTAGGAGTGCTGAGGATGTTAGACAGGCTTTTAGGGAGCTAGGTTGGAAGCTCAGAGTTAGAACGAACAGAGTTGTTGTCTCTGGTTTGTTACCCGTGCCACGTGATAGAGAGTCGAGGAATAGGGAGAGAGAAGAGTTAAATGCGTGGCTACAGGGATGGTGCAGGAGGGAGGGATTTCGGTATTTGGATAACTGGGGTTCTTTCTGGGGAAGGTGGGACCTCTATAGACAGGATGGTCTGCACCTGAACCTGAGGGGCACCAGTATCCTTGGGGGGAGGTTTGCTAGTGCTCTTGGGGGGGGTTTAAACTAACTCTGCAGGGGCATGGGAACCCAGACTGTAACTTTAGGGTGCAGGACCTGGAGTGTAGGGAGGGTAGGAATATGGTATCAATCTTAAAGGATCGTGCCTGTAAACAGAAGAGTGGCTTGAAGTGTGTATACTTTAATGCCAGAAGTATACGAAATAAGGTAGGTGAACTCGCAGCGTGGGTTGGTACCTGGGACTTCGATGTTGTGGCTATTACGGAGACATGGCTAGATCAGGGACAGGATTGGCTGTTGCAGGTTCCAGGGTTTAAATGTTTTAGTAGGGTTAGAGGTGGGGGTAAAAGAGGGGGGTGTGTGGCTTTGCTTGTCAAAGATAGTATTACAGCGGTGGAAAGGAAGATGGATGAAGATTTGCCATCTGAGGTAGTTTGGGTTGAGGTTAGGAATAGGAGAGGTGAGGTCACCCTGTTAGGAGTCTTTTACAGGCCTCCTAATAGTCCTAGAATCGTTGAAGAAAGGATTGCGAAGATGATTCAGGAGAAGAGTGACAGTAATAGGGTGATTGTTATGGGAGACTTTAACTTTCCTGATATTGATTGGGAAAGCTATAGCTCAAGTTCGTTAGATGGGTCAGTGTTTGTGCAATGTGTGCAGGAGAGTTTCCTGACACAATATGTAGATAAGCCAACAAGAGGTGAGGCCATACTGGATTTGGTTCTGGGTAACGAACCAGGCCAGGTATTAGAACTAGAGGTAGGTGAGCACTTTGGGGACAGTGACCACAATTCGGTGATTTTTACTCTAGTGATGGAGAGGGATAAGTGTGTACTACAGGGAAAGAGTTATAGCTGGGGGCAGGGAAATTATGATGCGTTGAGGCATGACTTAGGATGTGTGGATTGGAAAAGTAGATTCCAAGGCAAGAGCGTAATTGATATGTGGAACTTGTTCAAGGAGCAACTATTGAGTGTCCTTGATAAGTACGTACCTATCAGGCAGGGAGGAAAGGGTCGTGTGAAGGAGCCGTGGTTTAATAAGGAGTTGGAATCCCTTGTTAAATGGAAGAGGGCGGCCTTTGTAAAGATGAGGCGTGAAGGTTCAATAGGGGCGATTGAGAGTTATAAGGTAGCCCGGAAGGACCTGAAGAGAGAGCTAAGAGCAGCAAGGAGGGGACATGAAAGGTCCTTAGTTGGTAGGATTAGGGAAAACCCTAAGGCTTTCTATAGGTATGTTAGGAATAAAAGAATGACTAGGGAAGGAATAGGTCCAATCAAGGATAGTAATGGGAAGTTGCGTGTGGAGGCTGAAGAGATTGGGGAGGCGCTGAATGAATACTTTTCGTCAGTATTCACTCAGGAACAGGACATTGTTGTCGATATGAATACTGAGGCACGAATAAGTAGAATGGATGGCTTTGAGATATGTAGAGAAGAGGTGTTGGAAATTCTGGCAAGGGTGAAAATAGATAAGTCCCCTGGGCCTGATTGCATTTATCCTAGGATTCTCTGGGAAGCAAGGGAGGAGATTGCAGAGCCATTGGCCTTGATTTTTGTGTCCTCTTTGTCTACAGGAGTAGTGCCAGAGGACTGGAGGCTAGCAAACGTGGTTCCCTTGTTCAAGAAGGGGAGTAGGGATAATCCTAGTAACTATAGGCCAGTGAGTCTCACTTCTGTTGTGGGCAAAGTCTTAGAGAGAATTATAAGGGATAGGATTTATGCACATCTGGATAAGAATGATGTGATCAAGGATAGTCAGCATGGTTTTGTGAAGGGCAGGTCGTGCCTCACAAACCTTATTGAATTCTTTGAGAAGGTGACGAAGGAGGTAGATGAGGGGAAAGCGGTAGATGTAGTATATATGGATTTTAGTAAGGCGTTTGATAAGGTCCCCCATGGTAGGCTACTGCAGAAAATACAGAGATATGGCATTGAGGGTGAGTTGGAGGTTTGGATTAGGAATTGGCTCTCTGGAAGAAGACAGAGGGTAGGAGTTGATGGCAAAGGTTCATCTTGGAGTGCCGTCACTAGTGGTGTTCCGCAAGGATCTGTTTTGGGACCATTGCTGTTTGTCATTTTTATAAATGACCTGGAGGAAGGGTTAGAAGGTTGGGTGAGCAAGTTTGCGGATGATACGAAAGTCGGAGGAGTTGTAGACAGTGAGGAAGGATATGGCAGGTTACAGCGGGATATAGAGAAGCTGCAGAGCTGGGCAGAAAGGTGGCAAATGGAGTTCAATGTAGCTAAGTGTGAAGTGATTCACTTTGGTAAGAGTAATAAAAAGATGGATTACTGGGCTAATGGTAGACTACTTGGTAGTGTGGAAGAGCAGAGGGATCTTGGTGTCCATGTACACAGATCTCTGAAAGTTGCCACCCAGGTAAATAGTGCAGTGAAGAAGGCATATGGCGTACTGGCTTTTATTGGGAGAGCAATTGAGTTCCGGAGTCCTGAGGTCATGCTGCAGTTGTATAAGACTCTGGTGCGGCCGCATCTGGAATATTGTGTGCAGTTTTGGTCGCCATACTATAGGAAGGATGTGGAGGCACTGGAACGGGTGCAGAGGAGGTTTACCAGGATGTTGCCTGGTATGGTAGGAAAATCCTATGAGGAAAGGCTGAGGCACTTGGGGTTGTTTTCTTTGGAGAAAAGAAGGTTTAGGGGTGATTTGATAGAGGTGTACAAGATGATTAGGGGGTTAGATAGGGTTGACAGTGAGAACCTTTTTCCGCGTATGGAGTCAGCTATTACAAGGGGGCATAGCTTTAAATTAAGGGGGGGTAGATATAGGACTGATGTTAGGGGTAGGTTCTTCACTCAGCGAGTCGTAAGATCATGGAATGCCCTGCCAGTAGCAGTAGTGGACTCTCCCTCTTTATGGGTATTTAAGCGGGCATTGGATAGGTATATGGAGGATAGTGGGTTAGTGTAGGTTAGGTGGGCTTTGATCGGCGCAACATCGAGGGCCGAAGGGCCTGTACTGCGCTGTATTGTTCTATGTTCTATGTTCTATATGTATTTTTATTTATTTATTCAAGAGATGTGGTTGTCACTGCCTGGACTAACATTCTTTGACCCCACTGCTAATTACCCAGAGGGTAGCTCAGAGTCAGCCATATTGCTGTGGGTCTGGAGTCAAATGTTGGCCAGACCAGGTTAGAATATTTGATGTCCTTGCCTAAAGCAGCTAAGTTAACCATATGAGTTCTTCCAACTGATCAGCAATACTTTTATGGTGGCTTCACCAATGTCTTGTACAGATACAACATGACATCCCAACTCTTACTCTCAATGCTCTGCCCAATGAAGGTAAGCATCCCAAACACCAGCCTGTTTGCTTGTGACACAACTTTCAAAGAACTGTGTACCTGCGTCCCTATGTCACTGATTGACAACACTACCAAGGGCCTGAACATTAACTGTATAAGTCCCACCCTGGTTTGTTTCACCAAAATGGAACACCTCACCTTTATCTAATTAAACTCCATCTACTATTCTTCAGCCCACTGTCCCAGCAGTACGGTTCATCCTGTTGTATCACAGATAACCTTCTCCACTGACCACTTTACCACCAATTTCAGTGTCACCCAAGAAGCTTACTTACCAGGAAACCAATATTCCCATCCAAACCATTTATCCAAATGACCAACAACAGTGGACCCACTCCACCGCTGGTCACGTGCGTCCAGTCAGAAAAACAACATGTCTCCCATCGCCCTCTGTCTCCTACCATCAAGCCCAATTTTGTATCCAGTTGACTAGCTCCTCCTGAATGCTATATCCTTTTACATTGATCATAGCTTATTACCCACGTTACCATACGGAACGTAGAACACAGAATAGTACAGCACAGGACCCTTCGGCCATGAGGCCATGCCAACCTTTTTTCCAACTGTAAGATCAAACTAATCGACATAACAGTCATTTTACTATCATTCATGTGCCGACCCAAGAGTCTATTAAATTTTACTACCACCGTTGTCAATGCATTCCAACGACATACCATTCTTTCCTTTCTCTATCCTACCATTCTCTATCCTTTTATCCATCCTCCATTGACCTTAAAATTATACCCCCTTGTAATAGTCATTTATGCAACAGGAGAACAAGTCCCTCACTATTCACTTTCTGTGCCTCTGATCATCTTGTTCACCTCTACTAAGTCGCCCCCGCACCCGTCTTCACTCCAAAGAGCAATGCCTCACAAACCTTCCCTCAACCTTTCTTCATAAGAAATGCCCTCCATTCCAGACAGCATCCTGGTAAATCTCCTGTGTACGCTCTCTAAAACTTGCACAACCTTCCTGTAAAGTGGGGACCAGAACTGAACACAATAGTCCAAGTGTGGTCTCACCAGGCTGCTATAATGATGCAGTAAAACCTCACGGCTCTTAAAATCAATCCACTTGCTCAGGAAAGCCAACACAACATATGCCTTTTTAACAACTCTATCAATGTGCGTGGCAACTTTGAGGGATCTATGCACGTGGACCCCATGATCTCTCTGTTCTTCCACACTACCAAGTATTCTGCCTTTCACCTTGTATTCTGCATTCAAATGCAACCTTCCAGAATGAATCACTTCACACTTTTCCAGATTGAACGCCATGTGCCACTTCCAGCCCAGCTCTTCCTTCTGTCAATATTCCATTGCAACCTACAACAGCCCTCTACATTACCCACCAATTCACCAGCCTTCATTGACAAACTTACTAACCCACTCTCAAACATCCACATGCACGTCATTTATGAAAATCACAAAGAGCAGGGTCCCAGAGCCGATTGTTACAGAACACCACTGGTCACTGAACTTCAGGATCAATACTGTCCATCTGCTGCCATACTCTGTCTACTCTGGGCCATCCAATCCTGTATCCAGACAGATAGATTTCCCTGTTTCCCATGCCTCCTCATTTTCTGAATGAGCCATCAACATATTCTGCCATATCCTCAAAGGATTCATTTTGAGGCAAGACCTGCCCCTCACAAATCCATGCTGACTGTCTCTAATTTTTAACTATGGTTTTCCAAGTAGTCATATATCCTGTCTTTAGAGTCCTCTCCAATAATCTGCACATTACAAACACTGGACCAAATCTGTAATTCCCAGGATTCTACCTCCTTAACATGGCCAGGACTCCAAAAGTCTTCCCTCCTCTGCCATGCTCCCCAGAGATAGGGACGAATATCAGAACAGGAGGATTTTGCAGACATTAGGAGGTTTGCAGGTTCAAAAGGAGGCTTCAGTAATTATGAGTTTTCATGATGATGAAGGCATTTGAGGATAGAGGGAGGGAGGATTGTAGGGAATTAAGAGGTTTCAGAGTTTAGGTGTTTTGTTAGGGCTGCAAGTGGTTACTGAGTTGGGGAGGGTGTAAGCACTGGTAGATATTACATAAACATGTGGTTTTGGTTGCAATGGCAGGAAGAGGATGCAGGAAGCGGGAGAGTATGGGGTCTGAACGAGGTTACACAAATGGGAAGAGTTTTCAGGAGTGGAGGTGTTTACAGAGATATCAATGGTCTGATCTGGAGCAGAGGACCCAGACTGGGCGGGATGTGGGTAGGGGAGGTAGTTTCACAGGGTGGGAGTACCTTTGAACCACAGGAGCTTACAGAAATGTGGAGGGCTACAGGGATGACAGGGGTTCATGAAGTTTGGAAATTTGGGAGGGATGGAGACGTTTACAGGGATAAGGATGTTTGTAGGACAGGGCTGGATCACAGACAGGGAGTGTTTTATGGAGCTGAGCCGATTACAGAGATAAAGATATTTGTATCGACTGGACGAACAAACAGAGATATGCAGGGTATCGTGACTGAAGATGGTTATAGATATAGGAAGGCTTAGGTTCTGCAGGTTGTTTAGACATGGAGGATGTGGAATCTGGAATATTTTTCAGAGATTACTGCAGGAAGTTTGGTTGGAGACAGTTTCACAGATAAGGGAGCACAGCACTAACAGGAGGAGGTTGTAGAGGAGGGTGATGTTTACACAGATGGGGGTATAAGAGTTGGACAAGGTTATGGAGATGGGTAGATGGTGGAGACAGTGGAGCAGCTAATATTGACGGGGGATGATAGTGACAGGAAAGTGTTAAATAGATACTGGATTTTGTAGAAACTTGATTGGGAGAGTCACAGGCATGGAGTGAGTTCGACAGATCAGGATTACTGCAGAGACTGGAGAGGATTACACTGATAGGGATACTGGTCGGGTCTCCCCAGACTGTTGGTGTTTAGGGACTGGAAGAGATTTGGTAGATAGGGAGGGATGTAAGAGCTGCAGGAGCTTATGGAGAGTTGAAGAGTTGGAGCAGTTCACAGAGGGAGGTTTCTCAGATAGGAGTAGGTCACAGATAGTGAGGGTTGTGTGGTCTGAGAAAGTGAAAGAGAGGGAGAGTTTTCAGGTCTGGAAGAGATTACACTGACAGGAACCGTTGAAGAGAGTGAAGCAAAAATGCATGGAGAAGGTTACACAGATAGGGAGGTGAGGAGGGACTGAAGGTGAATACACAGACATGGAGGGTTATATTGTTAGACAGAGCTGAGAGGGATAGGGACTGGTGTAGTGATTTACACAGATAGGGAAGGTTGTGTTTTGGTGAAGGTTACACTGATAAAGACAGTGTCAGGGAGTGTTTCATGGACTACAGAGGAGCTCAGAGAGAATGTATTATGGGGAGTGGAGGAGATTGCAGACACAGAGATGACTGTCCAGTTGAAAGGAGCTTCTACAGACCCTCAGTGTTGTAAGGCTGGAGGGAGGTTACAATAATGAGAGAGACCAAGACTTAATTACTTCACTGATATAGAGCAAGTCTCAGCACATAACTGTCAAAGGGAAGTTGAGACAATTCAAATGAGTTTCAGAGATCTGAATGTTCATGGGAGTTTCAGGAGGGAACAGTGATTGGGAGTGGTGTAACAAATGGCAATAGTTATAGGTAGGGTTCTAAGAACAGGAAGAGGTGACAGATATATCGATCTTTGTAAGGACTGGAGAAGCTTACATTGGAAAGGAGTGTCTTAGAGACTGGAGGAGGTTACAGTGTTAAGAAGAATACTGGGGATGAGGCAAGGTTCAAGAGACAGGGATGGTTGGCAGGAGTGGACAAAAATCTGAACAGAATCTCCACAACCTGGAACCAGGCCATTCGGCCCAACCAGTCCATTCCAAACCCCTGAAGAGCATCTGACCCAGACCCACCCCGCTACCTATCCATTAAACCCTGCATTTCTCATGGTTAACTCATCTAAACCACACTTTACGATCATCAATCCGCCGATCGTGCAACGTTTGGATTGTGGGATGAAACTAGAGCGCCCAGGAAAACCCACACAGTCGGAGGGAGAACATGCAAAGTCCACACAGACAGTCGCCCAAGGCTGGAATCGAAGCCAGGTCCCAGGCGCAGTGAGGCTGCAGTGTTAACCACTGAGCCATCCCTGTGTTATACAGAGCACTGCAGACATTAGACCAGGTTCCAAAGTTCACAAGGGTTTATTGGAAAAGAAGGAATATATAGTCAGGAATAGGACAAGGTTACATAGATGGTGTCCATGAGAGGGACTGGAGGAGGTTTACGCAATAGGGAGGGCTGTGGAATCTCCAGGCAATAAGAGGTAGGGGCGGTTGGGGAGACTGAATGAAGTTAGTACTACTCAGAGATGTACACACTGGGTGAAGTTCCAGAGTTAGCAAAGATTCTATGGACTGGCTGAGGTTATAGACAGAGGCAGTTGTGTGAATGAACGTTGTTACAACAATTGAGAGGAGGTTTCAGACACATGAATGGTTTTAGTGGCTGCAGGATGTTCGAGAGCGAGAAAGGCTAGTACTGACTGGAGGTGGTCAGAGGTAAGGAACATTGTAGAGAAGGGAGTTTGTTACAGAGACAGAGAGGTATGGAAAGAGAGGGCAAGGTTACAGATATTGGGACAGTTCAAGTGGCTTCAGAACGTTACACAAAGGGAGGGTTGGCAGGAAACGCTACAGAACTGAAGGACTCTGTACATAAAGGGAGGTGAAATGGATGGTGGAAGGTTAGAAGTAATGGGATGCTGTAGGACAGGATAGAGGAGTGCTGTGGGGACTGGAGAAGGTTAGAGTGACATCATGTGCTGGAGAGGCTGGAGGAAAGTACGCAGATGGGGAGGTCAGTAAGGGCTGGATGTTACAGACAGATTGGGCTGTAGGTGCTGGACAAGATGGCAAACATAAGGATTTTTGTAATGTTTTGGCGATGCTGGTCATAGCACTAGGTTTCAAAGTCATTTTAGAAAAAGAATAGTGCCAAAGTGAAGATGCCAAATTTGGGGAAGCCCCGTAATCGTTCTAATCTGACTGTCACTGGGCATTCTCACTATCAGGAGACAGGGTCTGGCAAACACAGACACGGAGGAACTATTTGCAGTTACGTTCACATTCGGAAAGAGGAAGTATGTTAAAGTGATACAGTGAGAATTCAGGGCCGGTGTGATCCCTGAACAGCAAATACTGGTCAAGCAATACTGTCAGCTGGATAAAGGAGGTATGGAACGATGGAAACAGGCGAAGCTCTTCAGAAATATCAAGTGTGCAAGGGGGTCCTTAAAAATGAGTAGCAAAGAATGGCCATGAAATATCCTCAGTAAAATACTGTTAAGGAAAGGTCACAAGGTATTTTATGAGTGTAGTTTGAGGAAGAGGATTCCCAGCTAAAGAGTGGGGCCTGTTAGAAACCAAAGGGACAAACTGTGCATGGAGCCAGAGGAAGTAGTTGAGGTCTTCAATGAATACTTCCCATCTGTATTCACACAGGAGAAAGACATTGTAGCCACGGACTTCATTTTGGATGGTGAGGTTCTATAACATGGTACGATCAATAACGAGGAGATATTAAATGTTTTCTTTGGCGTAAAGTTGGAGATAATTCCCAGTGCCCAATGAAATGTATCCAAGGCTGCTATGGGAGGTAAGGGAGGAGATTGCTGGGTCCCTAGTGGATATATTTAATACTTTGCTGGCCACAGGTGAAGTGCCGAATGACTGGAGGATCGCTAATGTGGTTCCTTTATTCAGGAAGGAGGAGAAAGTGAGGACTGCAGATTCTGGAAGAAGGGCTGATGCCCGAAACGTCGATTCTCCTGCTCCTTTGATGCTGCTTGACCCGCTGCGCTTTTCCAGCAACGCATTTTCATCTTTATTCAGGAAGGGCAACAGTGGTAGGCCAGGGAATGACAGAACAGGGAGTCTGACAGCAGGGGGAGGGACATTATTGGAATCAATTCTGAGGATGAATCAACACTTGAAAAGGCAGTGATCAACTCAGCTTAGTCATCACGGATTGAGTAGAGGAAGATACTGTCAGTGGAATTCAGATTTTGAAGTGGTGTCTAAGAATATTGATGAGGGCAGTGCAGATCATGTTGTTTACATGGACTTGAATAAGGCCTTTGACAAGGTCCGTCATGGAAGGCTGATCCAAAGGTAAAGAGCCATTGGGATCCAAGGCAGGTTGGCAAATTGGATGTAAAATTAGCGGATAGACGTCTTTGTGTTTGAAATTCTTTCACCAGCGGGTGTACCACAGGGATCTGTGCAGGAACCTCTGTTGTTTATGATGTACATTAATGACTTGGATGTGAAAGCGGAAGGTGTCATTAATTGGTTTCCAGATGCCATGAAAGGGGAGGGTGTTGTCCACAGTGAGGGAGATGGTCTCAGGCTGCAGTCCGATGTCAATCAGATGATAATCTGAGCAGAGCTTATTTCTGATCTATGAGAGGTAATAACTTGTGGGAGGTATGATAAGCAACGGACAGACACAATGAATGGTCAGTCCTTGCGGCGTACTGAGGAACACAGGGACCTTGGTGGATAAGTCCATTGATCTCTGAAGGGGTCAGCACAGGTAGACAGGGTGGGCAAGACACCTGAACTGGGAGCGGGAGGGAGACCCATATCTTGATGGGGTAAATCACTAGAGCTGCTTGAGAGGATATAAACTAGTCTGGCAGGGTATTGGACCTTAAACAGTTGTAAGGTTAGATCGAAGATTGAGGCTGGCACACAAGTTAAAGAGAGTGATTTCAATAGACAAGGCAGGCAAGAACATAGCAGGGAATGGGGGGAAACTGATGATTAAACTGCATTTATTTCATTGCAAGGAGCCTGGCAGCTAAGGAAGATGAACTCAGGACATGGATTGGAACATGGGACTGGGATATTATAGTTATTACAGAAACAAAGCTGAGGGAGGGGCAGAACTGGCAGCTCATTGTTTCAAGGTAGAGATGCTATAGGAAGCATCGAAGGGGAGGCAAGAGAGGACACGTGGTAGTGGGTTTTGATTGCATGAATCATCACAGCAGTACTTAGAGAGGATATTCCTGAAGCATCGCCCAATGAAACTATGTGGAACTCAGAATTAAGAACGTGTCATCACTTTGATACAATTGTCCTACTAACCCCGAATAACCAGTGGCAAATTGAGGAACAAGTATGTCGAGAGATCTCAAATATCAATCAGAATAATAGGTCTGTAATTTTAGGGATTTTTTTACACTTTCCAAACTTAGATTGGGACTGCCAGTGTTCAGCGTTTGCAAGGGATGAATTTGTTAATTGCGTTTCAAAAAACTCCCAGTCAATATATGAACGGCCTAAAAAGAGAAAGGGACAAATCCTGACCACTCCTTGGGAAACAAGATCAGGAAAGGGACAGAGGTGTCAGTGGGAAGGCATTTTGCGAAAGTGACCACAGTTCTACTAGTTTGCAAATAGCTCTGGAAAAGGACAGGCCTGATCCAGAAGTTCAGTTTATAAAACGGGGCCACCCCAATCTTGATAGTATTAGCGAGGTACTTTCAAAAGGTGACAGGGGAGTGTATTTGCAGGGAAAGGGAACTCTGGCAAGTGAGAATATTTTAAAAATGAGATAATTTGAGCGTTCAGCGCCAACATGTTCCTGTTTTTTGTGTAGGTCAATGCTGACAGCATTTGGGAATGCTGGCTGTCTATTGAGGGTCTGGTCACGGAAAAGGGGGCAAATGTCAGGTATAGCCAGCTGGATCAAGGGGATCCTTGAGAATCATAGGGACTGTAGGAATACACTTTGGGTAGAAATCAGTAATGCAGAAAAGATATATGAAAAAGCCTCGGCAGAGAAGGATAAGGAGAATCCAAAAGTGATTGTATAAAATATTAAAAGTAAACGAGTACCTCAGGCCAAAATTGGGGCCCTTAAATATCAATGAGGCAATTCATGTGTGGAACTGCAGGATATTTCCTAAGACCCTAAACACATTTTTCACTCCAGAACTTACTGTGGACAAAGACTGGGGAACTCAGGGAACAAGAGTAATAGGTTAGACCACAATTGGATTTCTCTGCAATTCCAGTCTCCCTGCTATATGAATGATGTTGTGAAACTAAAAAGAGCTCATAAAAGATTTACAAAATGTTGCCCGGGTTTCTGCTGAATAAGCTGGGGTTATTTTCAGTGGAGCATCGGAGACTGAGGGGTGACCGGACAGAGGTTTATATAAACATGACGGACATGGATTGGGTAAACAGTCAAGGTCTTTTCCCAGGGGTTGGGGAGTACAAAACTAGAGGGCATAGGTTTAAGGTTAGAGGGGAAAGGTTTAATAGGGACTGAAGGGATAGCTTTTTCATGCACATGGTGATGTGTGTATGGAATGAGCTGAGAGAGAAAGTAACAGAGACTGATATTATGACAACATTTATAAGGTATCTGGATGGGAACATGAATAACAAGGGTTTTGAGGTACATGGGCCAAATGCTGATAAATAGGAGGGATGTGCTAGATCTTCTGGTCAGCATAGATACGTTGGACCGAAGGCTCTGCTTCCATGGTATCCATCTCTATGACTTGAAAAGAGTGTATGTTTTAGAAGAGGTGGTGCTGGAGGTTTTAAAACACAAAGGTATGGAAAGCCCTCGGACCTCATTAAGTGTATCACAGGACATTGTGGGATGCTAGGGAAGAAATGGTGGAGCCCCGAGCAAAGGTATTTGTACCATTGACAACCAAGTGTGAGGTGCTGGAAGGCTGGAGGGTGGCATAGTGGACAGTGAAGGAGGTTTACTCAGATTACAAATGGACCTTGATAATATGGGTGAATGGGCTGAAAAACCGTAGATGGTATTCAATCTGAATAAATGCAACGAATACATTTAGTACAACAAACAAGGGTAGAACTTATACAATTAATGTTAGGGGCCTCAGTTCGTGTTTTAATGCAGAGGGACCTCCAGGTTCAGGGAAATAATTCTTGAAGTTTGTATCACAGGATGGATAAGACAATGCTTGGTATGTTTGACTGTTGCTGAGTCTATTGATTGGAGGTTTTGGGACGTCATGTTGAGATTGTATGGATATTGGTGAGGCCTCTTCTGCAATACTCCATGCAAGTTGTGGCCGCCCAGTTATAGGGAGGATATTATTAAGCTGCACGGGTTCAGACGAGATTAACCAGGATGTTGCTGGGTATGGAAGGCTCGAGATTGAAAAATGGCTGGATAGGCTGAGTCCTTTTTATGAAAAAAATTAGATATATAGACCAATTTAATGGTAGGTGCCTTTTCCTCAGGGTGTGGGATTCTCAAGAGGAGAGACCACATTTTTAAAGTTAGAAGAGAGAGATTTAAAAAAAAAGGCATGGGGGCAAATTGTCACACAGAGGGTGGTTTGAGTGTAGAATGAACTTCCAGAGGAAGGGGTGCATGTGGGTACAATTACAACGTTTAAAATACATTTGCATGAGTATGTGAGCAGGAATGGTTTGGAGGGATTTGGGCCAGCAAGAGGCAGCTGGGATAAGTTTAGTTTGAGATTATGGTGGGTATCAAGTGAAGGGTCAGCTTCCATTCTTTATGGCTCTATGACAAGGATATGGGTTAATTCCATTATTTAAGAAAAGCTACAATAGAAAACCAGGGAACTAAAGACCAATTAGCCTAATGGTGGGTAAGTTGTAGATGTGATCCTGCCAGACAGGAGTCACATTCATTTGGAAAAGGCAAGGATTGATGAAAGATAGTCAGCACGGCTTTGTGCAGACAAAGTCAGGTCTCATTAACTTGATACTTTTGTTGAAGTGGTGGCCATACATTGTCTACACTAAAGTCAGCAGGGTCTTTGACAGGATTTAGCAAGATATACTGGTTCATAAGATTAGTTCACATGGGATCAGGGGGAACTAGCCAACTGGATGCAAAATTGGCTTGACAATAGGAGACAGAGGGCGGTGAGAAAGGGTTGCTGTTCAGACTGGAGTCCTGTGACCAGCGGTGTGCCAGAAGGTTCAGGGCTGGGTCCACTGATATGCATCACCTACACAAACGATTTGATTGAGAATATAGGAGTCATTGTTAATAAGTTTGTAGATGATCAAATTAATGGTGTAGTGGGCAGTGAGTACAGTTATCGAATACAGTGAATACACTGACCAACTGGGCAAGTGGACCAGGGAATGAAAGATGGAGTTTAATTCAGGTTTTGGATTTTGTTAAGACAAACCAGGGATGAATGACACAGTTAATGGGAGGGCCCCGGCCAGTGTTGTCGAACAGTGAGAGACCAAGGGGTACAGTCACAGATGGACAGGTTGGCAAAAGTGGCATTTAGGACACTTGCCGTCATTGTCCAGCGCTTTGTTAGATACGTTGGAGATATTTGTAACATTGTCCTAAATAGTTCTCTTGGGCAGAGGAGGCTACGGAGTGACGTTATAAAGTTTTACAAAACCATACAGCTCCTAAGAATGGTGAATAGCCAAGGGGAAGTGAATCTAAAACTAGAGGCTATAAACGGGAGGTGAGAGAGCAAAGATTTAAAGAGGGAGCTGAGGGGCAACGTTATCCACAGAGGATGGTGCATAGACGGAATGGACTGCCTGAGGTACATGGGAGAAACAAGAATAATTACAACATGGAAAAGACATTTGGGCAGGAACATGGAGAGGTACATGGAGAGGAGAAGGTCAGAAGAGAAAAGAGCCAAATGCAGGCAAATGAGACTCGTTCGGTATAGGAAACCTGGGCAGCATTGAGGAGTTGGACCACAGATTCTGTTTCCGTGCTGTATGACTCTGTATGCAGTTAAAGAGGATTAGAGTACCGAAATAAAGCATGTTGTAGACACTGAAGCACTTTACAGCAATAGGGATGGTAATCTAGAATGCAGTACCTTTCAAATATGCAGGGGGAGTACAGGGAAGGGAGGAGGTTACAGGGACAGGAACTGTTCTAGGAGTTACAAATTATTGAAGACACTGGTGCACAAGCCATGCCACAGATACAGTGTTACAGGTACTGAGTCTTAGTGCAGTGTTGGAGGGAGAACACAGAAGAGAAAGATCCCATGCAGCATTCCAAACGTCTTGTGGGAGGCCTGCTTTAACCTCTGTTGTACTGATGCTCACTAAGACAGCAGAGGCCTGGATTGATAGCTCTGAACTCCCGATGTTGTCTCACAACGTAAGTTAAAGTAGATGTGGTGATTGAGCCTGGGGTGTGTCTGTACAATGCTCCCCCTCCAGCACTGCATCTGTGTCATGTCTTGTTTGCCGGTGTTTGGAGCCCACTCATTGCTCCCTGCTCTGTGCACTGTGAGTGATCTCACCTCACTGCAGGATTTATTGAAGGCTCCAGATCTCTCTTCCCTTTGTCTCTTTGGCTGACCAAACATCTTCAATGTGGTGACAGACGAGACACCAAGCAGTTGGGAAGTCTATTGAGCCAGGAACTTCCCGAGTACCTACAGGAGAGAGGGAAATAGACAGAATGGGACATTAGACAGAATGGGACATTAGACTGATGCAGTGAGGGTTACACAAGGCGAATGGTACTGAGTCCCACAGAGATCTGGAAAATCCCAAACTCCATCCCTGCTCTGTGTTGCTGTGTCTTTCTGGAGGTAGAAATCTGTTGACCCAGGATCTAGACTAACTGCAAGAGCAGGAAGCACTGACAGAGACTGCAATTAGACCCACACCGTGAGAGATACGACATAGAGAGATACCGAGTGATATCACTAGAGTGCTGGAAGGTATTGGGATCACAGAATCATGGGTTTAGCTTCATGATGCACTGGTTTCAGGGATGAGCAACCAGTGAGCAGGTGAAGTGATGCCCTAGTGGTATTATTGCTAGAGCATGTATCCCAAACCACAGCTAATGTTCAGGGGAGACAGATTTGAATCCCACCACAGAAATAGGGAATTTCAAATGAATAATTTCAAAAATAGTAAGTAAGAATCCATAAGTAAGTATGAAACCATTGCTGATGTACAAAAATCCCAAACACTTGTCCTTTAGATAAGGACATCTGCCCATCCTCACGTGGTCGGCACGACATACCCACAGCAAAGTGCTTGCCTCTCAATTACCCTCTTAAATGGCCGAGCAAGTTACTCAGCTCAAGGGCAGCTCGGGCTGGGCAAGAAAGGCTGGTCAGCCAGAGACACCCACATCCCATAACTGATTTAATAAATCGTCCATTAGGATGGTCCCACTGGAACTGGGTTGGGAGCAGTGTCCTGGCCAATCATGTCGGTAGGTTTATGGACAGGGCTTTAAACTGACAGAGAGGATGCAGGGCCAGGGTTCAGGTGAAAGGAGCTTTCCAAATCCAAAAAGAAAAGGTGAAGCACCGGAACAGCATGGGAATGTGGCTAAAGACAAGCAGAAAGGAACAGGATGGGACAAAGTTTAACTAAAACTGTACATCAGGGAATCGGTTTGTGACAGGAAATTGTGGGAAAGAGTAAAATATGACTTTTTTCTGGAATTGACGAATTCTCATCAATAAGGTAGATGGATTTGTGATGCAGTGATAAGAAGAGATTTCGTCACCAGGGAGACGTGGTTACAGGGCGAACAAAAGGTGAAACATAAATATTCAATGTTTCACAATCTTGTGGAAACTCAGGCAAAATCAGTAACGCTAACAATAATGGATAACAAAGGCATTACAGAGAAAGCATTTGGCCGCAGATCATGAAGTAGAGTCAGTCTGAATGTAAATTCTGGCTACTACTTGCCAAGGACACAAGCAGCAGAACAGTTTTTAGCCACCGAACAGTATTTCATTGCTCATCACTGCATTGAACAGGAACTCAATGGAATTTTTAACTAAGGCATTGTGATAATTTTGGGAAACTTCAATTTTCGCATAACCTGGGACAGTCAGATGGACAACTGTGATATTGGAAGAGGAGTTCCAAGAATTTTTTTTCAGTGTTGTTTTGAATAACACATTGGGCAACTGGCTAGGAATGTAACGATCTCAGATTGACCGTTGTGCGATGAAACTTAGTGAATGAGTCATATCACCTTAAGAGATCATCTAGGAAATTGTGCTAAGTGCAGTTTTAAGAAATATAATGTAAAGAGACTCACAGAAAGGACAAGTTACAACTAGAAATGAAAATAGCCAATTACTTGTGTTTGAGCAGACAAGTGACCAAGGTAAACAGGCTAAACAGACTGAAATATGTGTCTGTAAATGAACAGTGGAAAACATTTGAAGGAACAGTGTAAAACACTCAACAAAAGGAAATTCCATTGAAACAGACAAAACCTCAGCAAGAAATTCCCACTGGTCCCTCACTCAGGACAGAATGCATCATATTAGATTATCAGGCTGAGAGGATCACCAAATTCTGCAATAAGGGAGTGTTTAGGTGTAATTTTTAAAGGAATTACAAAGGGTCGTCTAGCAGGAGGAAGTCAGATGGAAGGGGTACAATTGTCAGGGCTTATTGTCACAAAAGGAACAGGGAGAGATGAAGGGGATGGAGGTGGTGAGTGTTACAGAGAGTGGTCAGGGCCTGAACGTTGTTACAAGGTCAGTACGGATTGCTGCAGCTGGAGGGGTTTGCAGAGGTAGGGAGCGCCATGGGTATTTTTAGTTATTTATTCATGGGATGTGCGTGTCACTGCCTGGACTAGCATTCTTTGCCCCCACTGGTAATTACCCAGACGGCAGTTCAGAGTCAGCCAAATTGCTGTGGGTCTGGAGTCACATGTAGGCCAGACAAGGATAGAATGTCAGTGGTCTTCCCTAAAGCAGGTAAGTGAACCAGGTGAGTTCTTCCTACTGATCAACAATGTTTTTTATGGAGGCCTCACCGATGTTTTATACAGAATAAACATGATATCCCAACTCCGACTCTCAATGCTCTAACCAATGAGGGTAACCATCCCAAACACCTGCTTCACCAGCCTGTCTACCTGTGACACTACTTTCAAAGAACTGTGTACCTACATCCCTGGGTCTGATTGACCACACCACCCAGGGCCCAAGCATTAACTTTACAAGTCCCACCCTGACTTGTTTTACCAAAATGGCACACTTCACATTTATCAAATTAAACTCCATCTGCTATTCTTCAGCCCACTATCCCAGCTGTACTGTTCATCCTGTAGAATCACAGATAACCTTCTTCACTGTCCACTTTACCACAAATTTCAGTATAACTCAAAAACAAAATCTTACTTTCCAGGATACCAATATTCCCATCCAAACCATTAGTCCAAATGACAAACAACAGGGGACCCACTGCACCGCTGGTCACATGCATCCAGTCAGAAAAACAATATGTCTCTCATCACCCTCTGTCTCCTACCATCAAGCCCGGTTTTGTATCCAGTTCCCTCACTCCTCCTGAATGCCATATCCGTTTACATTGATCTGAGCTCATTACCCACTTTACCATACGGAACAAAGAACACAGGACAGTGCAGCACCAGACCCTTCGGTCATGATGCCATGCCAATATTTTATCCAAACGTAAGATCAAACTAACCTACACACCCTTCATTTTATTATCCATGTGCCTATCCAGAAATATATTTAATGTCCCTAATGCGTCTAACTTTACTGCCACCTCTGGCAGTGCATTCCACTCGCCCACCACTCTGTATGTAACGAACCTACCTCTGAAATCTCCCCTTAAATACTCGCTAATCACCTTAAAATTACACCCCCTTGTAATAGCTATTTATGTCAGGGTAAAAAAAATGTCTCTCACTATTTACTCTTTCTGTGCCTCTCATCATCTGGTTCACTTCTGCCAAGTCATCCTCACACGTCTTCACTCCAATGAGAAAAGCCTTAGCTCCCTCAACCTTTCTTCATAAGACATGCCCTCCAGTACAGGCAGCATCCTGGTAAATCTCCTCTTTACCCTCTCTAAAGCTTCCACATCCATCCTGTAATGAAGAGACCAGAACTGAACACAATATTACCAGTGGGGTCCAGACAGGGCTCTATAGAGCTACAGCATAACCTCGCAGCTTTAAAACTCGATCCCCCAGCTAATGAAATCCAACACAATATATTCCTTCTTAACAAGCCTATCATCTTGGGTGGCAAACTTTGAGGGATCTCTGGACCTGTTACCCAAGATCCTTCTGTTCCTCCACAATGCCAAAGATCCTGCCTTTAACATTGCATTCTGTATTCAAATTCAATCTTTCAAAATGAATGACTTCACACTTTTCCAGATTGACTTCCATCTGCCACTTGTCAGCCCAGCTCTGCATCCTGTCATTGCCCCGTTGCAAACAACAACAGTCCTCCACACTATTCACCACTCCACCAACGCTTGTGTCATTGGCAAACTTACTAACTCACTCTTCCACTCACACATCCAAGTCATTCATAAACTCACAAAGAGCAGAGGTCCTCGCACCTCTCCCTGCAGAACAACACTGGTCACTGAGCTCGAGGATGAATGCTTTTCATCTGTAATCACCCTCTGTCTTCTGGGGGCCATTAATTCCATGTCCAGAAAGAGAGGTTTCCCGGCAACCCATGTCTCTGTACTTTCTGAATTGAGCCTAAAAGGTATTTTGTCACATTCTCAAAAGTTTCAATAAGATTTATACGGCATGATCAGCCCCTTACAAAGCCATGCTGACTATCTGTAATCAAACTATGGTTTGCCAAGGAATTATAAATCCTGTCTCGGAGTCCTCTCCAATAATCTGCACACCACAGACATAAGACTGACAGGTCTGTAATTCCCAGGATTCCATTTCCTCAACAAGGGAATAAAATTTGCAACTCTCTAATCATCTGGTCCGACTCCAGTGAACAGTGAGGGTGCAAAGGTCATCGCCAAAGTGCAACAATCACTTCCCTCGCTTCGTGCAGTAACTTTGGGCACATCCAATCTGGTTCAGCGGACCTATCTATCCTTATCTTTTACAAAATTCTCAGCATATCCTCATTCTTAACATCAATCTGTTCACGTATATCAGCCTGTTTCAGGCTGTCCTCACAAATGTCCCTCTCAGCAGTGAATACTGAGGCATAGGATTCATTGAGGTCCTTCCCAACCTCCTCCGACTTCAGGCACTAGTTCCCTCCATTATCCCTGACAGGCCCGACTCTCACTCTGGCCATCCTCTTGTTCCTCACTTAAGTGGAGACTGCCTTACGGTTTTCCTTAATCCTTCCCAACAATGATTTTTCATATCTCCTTCTAGCTGTCCTAAGTCCACTCCTAAGTTCCTTCCTGGTACTTTCGAGAATCCCTACAGTATAGAAACAGGCCATTTGGTCCAACACCTCCATATCAACCCTGCAAACAGTATCCCACCCAGACTCATTCCCCCACCCTATTACTCCCCAATTGCCCTGACTAATGCGCCACACCTAAACATCCGTGAATATTATGGGTAATTTATCTTGGCTGAGTCACCTGACATGCACATCCTTGGGATGTGGGGGGAAACCGGAGCACCTGGAGGAAACCCACGCAGACACGTGAAGAATGTGCAAACTCCACACAGACAGTCGCCTGAGGCTGGAATCAAAATGGAGTCCGTGGTGCTATGAGGTAGCAGTGCTAACCACTGAGCCATCGTTCTGCTCTATGTTACCCTCGAAAAAGCTTTCTGACCCTTGCTTCCTCAACCTAAAATAAGCTTCCTTCTTCCTCTTGACAAGATGTTCGAAATCCCTTCGAACCATGTTAAATGCTTTGCTGTCCATGTGGACAATATTCACTGGTCTGCCTTCATCGATCTCTTGGCTACCTCCTCAAAGAGTGAATCCGATTTGTGAAACACGGTTTTCCACTCACAAAGCCATGCTGACTATCTCTAATCAGCCCTTGCCTTTGTTAATATATGTGGTACCGTTTTCTCACAATCTCCTCCAACAACTTCCCTACCACTGGGCTCACTGGGCTGTAATTTCCTGGCTTTTCCCTGCAGCTCTTAAGTGATGGAACAGCATTATCCTCCCTCCAGTCTTCCGGCACCGCACTGCATCTGTTGATAATATAAATATTTCTATTAGGGGCAGTGCAATTTCTTCCCTAGATTTCCACAATATTCTAGGATGCACCTAATGAGCTACTGAGGATTGATCTAACTTTATTTGTTTTAAGATTCCAGCACTTTCTCTTCTCTGTTGAGGATTCTTTCTAAGACATCACTATTTACTTCCCCATTTTCCCTAACTTCCATGTCTTTCGCCACAGTAAATACTGACAACACTATTTTGTCTAATATCTCACCCACCTCCTCTGGTTCCACACATAGGCGAACTTATTCATATTTCAGAGGCCCTATTCTCTACCAAGTTACTCATTAGCCCTTATTGAAATTTGTGTAAAGGCTTCTGATAATTCAAAGACACCATTTCCCCTGTACCACTACACCCCTTCTATACCCATTCAATTCAGCCATTTATATTCACACAAACCAATTAAATCCAACAGGCTCAAAAACAAAGTCTTTTTTATAAAATGTGTTTCTAAGTGGCCAGTTATTTTATTTTAAAATATCCTTTCGAACAATTTTAATATGCTCCCGACTTAATGTCAGGCTAACACTATTTGGTTTCAGACTGGCAGGAGAAAGGGTTATGGGAGTTCTTGTTCATCAATCTAAAAAGGTTAGCTTCCAAGGTCAGCATGTAATAGAGAAGTCAAATCAAATGCTGGCATTTATTACAAAGGGAATGGAGTCTAAAAATAGGCAGATCTAGCTAAAATTAGGCATGGTTCAAGTCAGACAATACCTCGAATATTATGAACAGTTTGAGTGCCCGAAGGAAAGATACTGTCGCATTGGAGGCAGGTCAGAGAAGGGTCACTCGGCTGATCCTGGGAATGGAGGGATTTTCTCGTGAGAATAGGTGAAGTAGATTGAGGTTGAACCCATTGAAGTTTAGATAATGAGAGAGAAATGGAATGAACCATCCAAGATTCTGAGGGTCTCTGATCGGGCAGATGCTGTGAAGTTAGAAAATAGAACAGTAGAGCACAGCAACAGGCCCTTCGGCCTACCATGGCTGTGCTGTGCAAGATGCTATTCTAACACATACCATCTGCCTGCACATGGTCCATATCCCGTATCCTTGTTCATGTTTCTGTCTAAATGCCACTTTGAAACTTTATTCACATTCTGTTGCTACGACATCCCTCGGTAACCTCCACTCTCTATATTAAAAAAAACTTGTCATACACATCTCGTTTAAACGTCCTCTGTACCTGGTCTCCTGTCAGCCTCTGATACTCTCGCAAAACAATCCAACTTTGTTTAATTTCCTCTTACACCTAACACACCATGAAAAACCTAACACAGGCAACGTGCTGATAAACCCCTTTTGTACCCTCTCCAAAGTCTCCCCATAATTCCTATTGCGTGGAGATGAGAACAGCACACAGTACTGCAAATGTGGCTAAGCAGAAGTTTAATACAATTACAACATCAGATGCCAACCACTATACCCAACGTTGTGACCGATGAAGGCCAGTGTTCTATTTGTTTTCTTTCCTGTCTGAAACACTTCTGTTGTCATTTTCAGGGAGTTAATGTCTTGCACCAAGATCTTTCTATTTATCAACTTCCCTCAGTGTCCTTAATTTCCGCTTGAATCTGACATCACCTCACACTTGTCCAGATTAAACTCAATTTGCCATTTCTCTGCACATCTTTCCAACTGATCTGTCAAGCTCTGCAACCTTGGACATTCTTGTTCGTTAACCCCATCTCCACCAATTTTCATTTCACCTCCAATAATTATCTTTGTCATTTCCCTTCGTTTCAGTTGTGTGAGAATCTGGAACCAGAGACCATAAAATCCCATCAAGGGCTTACCTATTTAAGATGGAGATGAGGAGGAATGTCTTCACTCAGAGGGTAGTGACTCTGTGGGAATTCCTGACTGGAGGGGGCTGTCGAGGCTGGGTCATTAAGAATATTTACAGCAGAGATGGTCAGATGTTAATGAATCAGGGAAACAAGGGCTTGGGGAAAAGGCAGGAAAGTAGAGTTGAAGAGTATCAGGTCAGCCATGATCAGATTGAAAGGCAGAGCATCCTCAATGGGCCAAATGGTCTAATTTCACTCCTACTTCTCATGGTCCTAGCTCAAACTGAGCATCTACATTACAACATTGTGGGTCTCTGCTCAAAAAAACACCTTTAGATTAGGATTTTTAGATATTTATTATTACACAGTATTTGATCTATAATAGACAATTTTGTTGATGGCTCCTTGATATGATGTTCGAGAAAACCATCTCGTAATCAATCCAGGATTCCATCCATTATAGCCCTGAAATTCATTAGTTATCCAGTCGGGATGGAGACCACCGTCACCCACAGTAACTATACTGCCCTTGCTCCAAGTATATTCAGTGTCCTGATCATAACCATCTTTTCATTACCATCATTTTCTGGTGCCCATAAAATAATTCCTGCTAACGGTTGTTGCTGCTTGCTCCACCCAAACAGACTCCAACATTTGATCTTCAGATCCATATGACTGTCTCATTAATGCATTAACCTCATCCTTTCTTCACAACTTGTTGCCTTTTTGTATAGATCCCAACAACCCTTCAATATTCCCTTCCCAGCGATGGTGATTCTGCAGCTACATCTCCGGAATGACAGTTCCATCATATTTGTTCACTGTCTTTCCTTCTCCCTTATGGCGAATACAGGGAGTCATTCCTCAGTAGTGGGGGTTTGAACAGATGGATAAAGGTTACAGAGATAGGGAGGCTTACAGGGACACAAGGATGTTAGAGTTAAACAGAGTACATCTGATCAAGTGAGGGGTTGGAACAGTTTACATAGACATGCACGTTTTTAGGCAGTACTAAGATACACAGGCTTTAGTTAATGCAAGAATGGGAAGCTTAATGGGACTGGAAGACCGAAGAAAGTTACGGACAGTAGTGGTGGCTGCAGATATTAACAGATTACAGAGAGACTTGCAGATTAGAGAGACTGTGGGCATCAGATTCTGACAGACATTGTAGGAACTGGAGTAGCCTTGGCAAACGGGCAGTTTGCAGTTATAGAAGGTGCTGAAGGGACTGGAAGCAGGAAAAGGTGTGGGGAAGGTTGTGGAGGCAGCTTGTGGTTTGAGATACGGATGGCTACAGAGACTGCAGGGGATCATACAGAGAGAGAGTGTTCTAAGAGCAGGAGAAAGTAGCAGAAATAGAGAAAGTGCAGAGCCTGAAGAAGGTTCGGCAATCAGGAGGTTTCAAGGTGCAGGATAATGTTACAAAAACAGGGGCAATTGTAGGGATTGGAGGACCATACAAATATAGGGAGAGCTTTTGACACTGCAGGATATATTACAGACATGGGGAGAGTTTCACAACTAAAGGGAGTTAGAAACACCAGGAGGCTTTGAGGTTATTGGAGCAGCTTTGACTGCTCCAGGGAGAGATGTGGAGGCTGGAACAGGAGACAAATTTAGGGAGGGTTTTATGAATCAGGAGGACTTTTCAGAAAAACGGAGGGATATAGGGATGGGACATGGTGAGAGTCGGTGAGAATTACGGAAGCTCATGAAGGTAACGGAAATAAATAGTGTAGTCACATGGGGACGACGTTAAAGATATAAAGATATGTAGTGACTGAAGCAGATTACATGCACAAGGAGGGGAGTAGGGACCAGCAGAATTTACAGAGATTGAGTGCGCTTTAGAGAGGAAGAGTTTATCATCATCATGAGGATTATAGAGACAAAGTTCCATGATAGGGACGGTTGAACTGGAAGGTTTCTACAGACATGGAGGATGTTATCAGGTGGAGGGGTTCCTGAAGTCAGGGGTTCCTTGGGAGATTACACGGATAGTGAGATTCTCAGGTAGGAGCCTGACATAGTTTCAAAGACAGGGAGGTATTTAGATCTGGAAGGGATTACACAGATCGGGACAGCTCAATGGAGTGAATAATTTTTCACAGACAAGGAAGACTTGGAGGAGCTGGAGACGTTTACCCAGATAGGAAAGGATGGAGAGGTTAAAGGCAAATACATTTACATGGAGGGCAGTATTGGTAGGAGGGGCTTACAGGGATAAACAGGACTCTCGGGGTTAACCAGGATGAAGGAATTTAGTTTCTACTGGAGATGTATAGGGATTATGTTGTTAGGGATTGGAGAACCTGACAGAGATAGAGAGCATTGTGGGGACTAGAAGAGATTCCAAACAGAGGAAAGATGATCGGGAATGGAGGATATTACAGGGATCACTAATACAGCATGGGTCAAGATTGATACCTGGGACCACCTGGGTTGTCTCAGTGAGGACCATACATCAGAGGGGAAAGAAATGTCCTCACAAGATAGTGGGATTGAAGCCTCAAATATAGCTGTTCCTTGCCCAGCAGTGTCCCCACTCCCAGACCATACAGAACCTCATCACCTCAGGACATATCACACCCACAGCTTCCAACTTCATAGTCCGGGAACTCTGCACTGCCCGGTTCTACCTCCTTCCCAAGATCCACAAGCCTGACCACCCTGGCCGACTCATTGTCTCAGCATGCTCCTGCCCCACTGAACTCATCTCTACCTACCTCGACACTATCCTATCCCTCCAGTCCAGGAACTCCTCACATACGTTCGAGACACCACCCACGCCCTACACCATCTCAAAGACTTCCGTTTTCCTGGCCCCCAACGCCTTATCTTAACCATGGATATCCAATCCCTGTGCACCTCCATCCGCCATGACTTGGGCCTCCAAGCCCTCTGTTTGTTCCTCTCCAGACGTCCCCAACAGTAACCTTCAACCGATACTCTCATTCGTTTGGCTGAATTGGTCCTCATCCTTAACAATTTCTCCTTTGAATCCTCCCACTTCCTCCAGACCAAAGAGGTAGCCATGGGCACACGTATGGGTTCCAACTATGCCTGTCTCTTTGTTGGCTACGTAGAGCAGTTGATCTTCCGTAATTACACCGGCACCACTCCCCACCTCTTCCTCCGCTACATTGATGACTGCATTGGCGCCACCTTGTGCTCCCGCGAGGAGGTTGAGCAATTCATCAACTTCACCAACACATTCCACCCTGAAATTAAAGTTACCTGGACCATCTCTGACACCTCTCTCCCCTTCCTGGACCTCTCCATCTCCATTAATGACGACCGACTTGACACTGACATTTTTTACAAACCCACCGACTCCCACAGCTACCTGGATTACACCTCTTCCCACCCTACCTCTTGCAAAAATGCCATCCCGTATTCCCAATTCCTCCGCCTCCGCCGAATCTGTTCCCAGGAGGACCAGTTCCACCACAGAACACACCAGATGGCCTCCTTCTTTAGAGACCGCAATTTCACTTCCCACGTGGTTAAAGATGCCCTCCAATGCATCGCATCCACATCCCGCACCTCTGCCCTCAGACCCCACCCCTCCAACCGAAACAAGGGCAGAACGCCCCTGGTGCTCACCTTCCACCCTAACAACCTACGCATAAACCAAATCAGCCACCGACATTTCTGCCACCTCCAAACAGACCCCACTACCAGGGATATATTTCCCTCTCCACCCCTTTCCGCAAAAACCGTGCCCTCTGCAACTACCTCGTCAGGTCCACGCCCCCAATCAACCCACCCTCCAATCCTGGCACTTACCCCTGCTACCGCAGGAACTGTAAAACCTGCGCCCACACCTCCTCCCTCACCTCCATCCAAGGCCTTAAAGGAGCCTTCCACATCCATGAAAGTTTTACTTGCACATCCACTAATATCATTTATTGTATCCGTTGCTCCCGATGCGGTCTCCTCTACATTGGGGAGACTGGGCGCCTCCTAGCAGAGCAGTTTAGGGAACATCTCCAGGACACCCGCACCAATCAACCAAACCGCCCCGTGGCCCAACATTTCAACTCCCCCTCCCACTCTGCTGAGGACATTGAGGTCCTGGGCCTCCTTCACCGCCGCTCCCTCACCACCAGACGCCTGGAGGAAGAACGCCTCATCTTCCGCCTCGGAACACTTCAACCCCAGGGCATCAATGTGAACTTCAACAGTTTCCTCATTTCCCCTTCCCCCACCTCACCTTAGTTCTAAACTTCTAGCTCAGTAACTGTCCCCTTGACTTGCCCGGACTTGTCCTACCTGCCTATCTTCTTTTCCACCTAACCACTCCATCCCCTCCTCCTTGACCTATCACCTTCATCTCCTCTCCCACTCACCCATTGTACTCTGTGCTACTCTCTCCCCACCCCCACCCTCCTCTAGTTTATCTCTCCACGCTTCAGGTTCACTGCCTTTATTCCCGATGAAGAGCATTTGTCCGAAATGTCGATTTCGCTGCTCGTTGGATGCTGCCTGAACTGCTGTGCTCTTCCAGCACCACTAATGTAGTATTTGGTTTTCAGCATCTGCAGTCAATGTTTTTACCTCGCAGTAATACCACTCGGCCATCAGCTCCCTCCTGTGATATTCATTATTTGTTGTTTTCAGTTCTCAAGAAATATGTTCTGCATTAATTTTGAACTCTGTAAAAGCATCCACAGTGAACACAAAAACCCACCTCCAGTCATGATGTTTGAGTCTGGATGACTCAGTCAGACTGGCTAATGAGGTGGAGTTACGCATTTTAATATCTGGCAGTTTCGGCTGGCGTTGGGCTGCTCTCATTCCTTCTGCGATGAAATGAAGAAATGACAGTCGATACTCCCCACTAAATCTCTAAATTCAATTGCACCGCAACCAAAGTAATTTATTTTAATTCAAAAATGTTTCAGTGAAAGACATTCCAGGAAGCTCACCACCACCTGTCTCAGTTTAATGGGAAATGGGATCAATTTTGAGCGCCTACTGTCCCAGTGGAAAAGGCCACTGGTTTAAGCCCTTGAACAGGTTATCAGCTGATCTGAGTTTTCAATCTTATTCTTTGACAGATTGCAACATGTTTTGCACAAGGGGGCATGCAGACAGGGCAAACTTCAATTATATTCAACACAAGAAAAGGCAATTCCATTTAAATGAGGCAGATTAATTGAGATCAGGCCTCAGGTGAGGATACAAATCAGTCAAGTTTGGATTTTTCAGAGACCATCAAGATTGTCCATTCAATTACTGAAGTTTGTCTCAGTATTGCTTTCCCAATCAAACTATTTCAATGCATTATGACACCTCTGGAGGTGGGACAGTTCCAGGCCTTCTGGCTCAAAGTTGGAGACACTACCACAGAATCACAAGAGCACTGTGTTTTAGGCTGAGTGACTGGTGGGTTAATTTGCCCAATTATTTTACTAATCCGGAAGATGCTGTTACCATCCTAATGCTGGGAAATAAGCAAGGTATTAAGGGGAGCAAAGATGTTACAACAGTATCTCTGACAAGGGACAAAATATCTTCCATCTGTTGTTTTGTTCATCCTTCGATAGTTTGAAATTTTTAAACTTTCTTGTCTACCATCATCTTTGCAGTTTTGTACATCTTTTCTTTCAATTTGATGTCACTCATAATTCCCTCAGCTATGCACCGCTGTTCATCGTGCATTTCTTTTACAAGTTAATATATATTGTTGAGAATAATAAAATAACTGAATATATTCTTCTGCTTTGACATTCTAACTAGAGTCCCATTCCAGTTTAGCGAACTACTACCTTATCCCCTTGTCACTGCCTTTAAGTTTAGATACTAGTTGAAGAGTCAAATTCCTCACCCTAAAGCTAAATTCTATCATGCTGCATTGCATCTTACCAAAAGGGTCTTTTACTTTGAGCTCATTATTCAATCATATTATCAGGTCTAAAATAGCTGTTCCATGATTGGTTCTCGAGCATCTGTTCTGTAAAATTGCACAGAGCAGTCTACCTCAAACTGCTTCAGAAGGTAGCATAAGCTGAGTGCACAATACTATTTTAACTAACAGTGAACCCTCTGAATTCCAGGATTCTGTTAGATCCCCAAAATTACTCATAGCAAGGAATCCCTACGTTGTGGAAACACGCCCTTCAGCCCAACAAATCCACACCAACCCTGCAAAGAGTATCCCAACCAAACCTATTCCTCAATGTTTACCCCTGATTAATGCGCTGAAACTGTGCATCGCTGGACACTATGGCAATTTAGCATAACCAATTCACCTAACCTGCAGTTCTTTGAATTGTGGGTTTGCAGCCCTGGTTCGCAGTTGCTTCGTGAAGTCTGAATGTTGTTGCCTCTATTAGTCCAACAGCACTGTCACTGACACAGGAGCTGTTCCCCCAGATCGGTTTGTGGCAGTCAGAGATCCTGCTACAACCTGCGCACATGCCAACCCAGTCATCTCAATCAGAAAGAATTAGTACAGCACAGATTAGAAGACAACTTGGATCACATTGTGCTTTTGAAATCGGAGGCCCCTCTTCAACCCATCACAACTGTGCTACCTTTTTAAAATAGGTATTTGGCTAGATCCCTGCTCTCACAGTAATACAAACAATTTCTTTTTGCAAGTATTCAAATTAATTTTGGAAATTAACAGCGAATCAGCTGTCACTTCCTTTGCAGCTGATCTCAGATCTTCTTTGAAACAGCAAAACCCAATGAGAACATTAAGGCATCCAATGTTTAAAAAAAATCACATGCTCAGTCACTGTAATATGATGAGTTTTGTTTTACATAATTCTTAGCAAAAGTTAATTTGAAGCAAAAAGGAGAACGCGAAGAGAAAGGTGAACCTCCTGTGGGTAACAAAGGCAGTCAAGAGCAGTACCCACAAGGAAAAGAATGACATAGCCGCGGATGACTAAAAACGGAGAAAACTGATCATGTAATTAAATTGACAAGAAACAAAAATGAATGACAAGAGTTGTACAGGTATATAAAAATGGAGTATCTAACGTCAGCATCGAACCCTTGGAGGTTCTGACTGTGGAATTGATCATGGGTACAGGGAAACAGCAGATAATTTAAACCGATATTTTACATTGATCTTCATGAAGGAGGATACCGTTATCATCCTAAAGGTAGCAAATAAGCAAGTTAATCATGAGTAGAAAAATGTTATAACAGTCTTTGTCACAAGGGACAAAGTATTGACCAACTAATAGGACTAATGGCAGACAGGACCTAATGGCCTGGATCAAACACTTTTAGGGCAACTGACTGCAGAGATATTCAAGGCATCAATTGGAATATTCCAGAATCAGGGGATACAGGAAAAATCCAGTGGATTGATGCACCTGTTCAAGAAGGGAAGGGAGACAGAAATCAGGAAACTATAGATTAGTTAGTTTAATGTCTGTGTTTGTAATATGGCAGAGTCGAATATTAAAGTAATAAATAGCAGGACATTTAGAAAAGCTTATCATTTAACATTGTAGACTGGGTTTTGTGAAAGAGACACTATGACAAATTTGCAACAGTTCATTTAGGAGATAACGAGCAGGGCTGATAAAGGGCAATCCAATGATGTTCTGTATTTGGGTTTTAAAAAATGCATATGATAAGGTGCTATAGAAAAGTTAATTGCATAATACAGGAGCTCACTGTGTCAGGGGTAACCTATTTGCATGGAGTGAGGATTGGTTAACCACACTGGCTGTTGCTGAGACCTCACTTGGAGTACTGTACACAATGTTAGCTCCCATATTTAATAAGGGATAAACCAGTATTGGAGACAATTCAAAAAAAATTCAGCTAGCCGCTTCAAGGATGAAAAGGTTGACCTATCAAGAATAGCTAAACAGGTTAGGTCATTATTCAATAGAATCTCGACAAACAGATTACATACAGTGTGGAAACAGGCACTTTGGCCCAACAAGTCCACACCGATCTGACGAAGCACAACCCACCCAGATCCATTCCCCAACATTCACCCCTTCACCTAACACTACAGGCAATTTAGCATTGCCAATTCACCTAACCTGCACTTTTTTTTGGATTGTGGGAGGATACCGGAGCACCCGGAGGAAACCCACGCAGACAACGTGCAAACTCCACACAGAGAGTCACCTGAGGCAGGAATTAAACCCAGGTCTTTGGCACTGTGAGATATCAGTGCTAACCACTGTGCCACCCACATAATATAAGGGGTGATCTTATGGAAACAAGGTTCTGAGGAGCTTGACAGGGTAGATGTTGACTCGATCTTCTAGCACCAATGAAGTCTCAAACTAAACATTACATAAGGGAACATTCATTTTGTAAAAAATGTAAAGAATTTTTTTCTCTCAGTGAATGGCTAGAATTTTCTAGCACCAAAAATTGTGAAAGTTAAATGTGGAAGGGGAATGGATCTGGTTGGGTTCGTCATCAGAGGGTCAGCTTGGCTTGTTGGGCTGAAGGGCCTGTTTCCACACAGTAGGGAATTTATGATTCTGTCTCAAATTATTCTAAAAGAGGGCAGATAGATTTTTGAAATATTGAGCAGTTGAGGGCTATGCGGATCAAGCATAAAAGAGGTGTTGAGGTCTGGGTTGGCCCAGCCATGATCTGATAGAATGGGGGAACAAGCCGAAGGGAATGAATGCCCTACTCCTGTTCTGATTCCTTGAGGCTCCATTTCATGCTTTTTTTATCTCCAAAGAAGAGTGTGATACAATGTGCTGAAGATCTCAGATGTTGTGAAAATGGTGTGTTTATGTACTGGATCATTTGGCATTGGTTCATCAATCACAGCTATACAGTCATGAGTAGGAAGGCAATTCCCTCCATGAATAAAGGAAATCTACTGCAGAGCTCACACAAAGGGATCCTTCCCCTCAGTGAACTCTCCCATCACATTATCCAACATATCAGCGAAAGCAGGACGCACAGTGCATGCTCGAGCCAACAAAGGGACCAGGGGTGATTGATGTCAGCACCGGACCAATGAAAGGACGGTGGGCGGAACTGGAGGACCAGGGGAGGTGGGTCCTCCAACCAATCAAAGTGAACTAGGCGCAGAACTAGACTAAACCACGTGGTTACCCTCGCGCGCAGCGGAGAGTCGCTGTAATGAATTTTCGGGAAGTTTTGGAGCGAAAGGATACGGTAAGGAAAGAAACAAATAAACAGAGGGAAACGGGAGAAAAACTGTATTGCTATGAGGGGAGAGGTTTTACAAGCATGTTGTGCACGTCGGAAAACACAAATTTGAACGTCCCAGTCCCGTGTTTGTAGTCAACGGGAAATTGCCTCAGCGCGGCTGCAAGCCTGAGTGAGTACCGCCATCTTTATTCGGGGCAACGATTCACTGGACACGTGCGCAGCCGCCATCTTTGTAGGGGGCAAGGTGCAGCCAGGCGCATGTGCAGCCTTTCTCTGGTACAGAGTCATTGGGCAGGATTTACACAGAGTACATTCAAACTCAGAGTAATGAATGTTTATTTCTGGATTTGTTTCGTCATTCATTTAAAGGACTTGCTATCGTAACTGAGTTTGCAGGTCATTCAAAATTGGAGGTATTGTGCATAGTGAAGAAGGTTACCTCAGGTTACAGTGAAATATTGATCAGATACGGATTAATTTTGATAAATGTGAGGTGCTGCATTTTGGAAAAGCAAGTCAAGGCAGGACTTATACACTAGGGGAAAGTGAAGACTGCAGATGCTGGAGATCAGAGCTCAAAAATGTGTTGCTGGAAAATCACAGCAGGTCAAGCAGCATCTAAAGATCAGGAGAATCGACATTGCGGGCATGAGCCCTTCTTCAGGATTGCTGAAGAAGGGCTCATGCCCGAAATGTCGATTATCCCGATCTTTGGATGCTGCCTGACCTGCTGTGATTTTCCAGCAATACGTTTTTCAGCCCAGGACTTATACACTGAATGGAAAGGCCCTGGAGACGTTTGCAGAACAAAGAGACCTTGGACTGCAGGTTCATAGTCCTTCCAAGTAAAGTTGCAGATAGATAGGATGATGAAGAAGGTGTTCAGTGTATTTTCCTTTATTGGCTAGAGCATTGAATATAGGATGTGGGATGTCATGTTGCTGTACAGGACATTAATTAGGCCACTTTTGGAATATTGTGTGCAATTCTGGCCTGCCTCCTATCAGAAGGGTGCTGTGAAACTTGAAAGGTTTCAAAAAAGACTTACAAGGATGTTGTTAGGGTTCGAGGATTTGAGCTACAGGATGAGGCATAAAAGGCTGGGGCTGTTTTCCCTGGAGTGCCATAGGCTGGGCGGTGATGTTATGGAGATTTATACAATCATGAGGAGCATGAACAGGGTAAATGAACAAGGTGTTTTCCCTGGAGTAGTGGTGTCCAAAAGTAGAGGACATTGCTTTAGGGTTAACGGGGCAAAAATTCAAAGGGGGCTAAAGGGCAACTCTTTCATGCAGTGGGTGGAATGAGCTGCCAGAGGAAGTGGTGGAGGCTAGTACAATTAAAACTTGTTGAAGGCATCTAAATAGACACATGATATGATTAGGAAGCGTTTACAGGGATATGGGCCAAGTGCTGGCAAATGGGAATAGACTAGGTTCGGATACCGGGTTGGCATGGATGAGTTAAACCGAAGGGTCTGTGTCGGTGCAATACGTCTCTATGACTGTGGGATCATAACAGCTTATACAGCTCTACTTCATCTCTGGGCTCCCTTATGAGCACTTTGCCAATATCTAGCTTGCTCAGTATCAAACAATGGGTGTATTTTTGGTCTGTTTAGTATTTTACGATTACTTTTACAGACATTTTTGTAAGTTAATTTTTCTCTGCCGCCCAGCCCCTGACGATGTGCTGCTTATTAATTTTCTTTCTGGAAAATCTTTGACACTCAAGAATTCTTTTTTCCAATAAGCAAGTGTATTTTCCTTCCATTTCGGACTATCAAATTCTGCACCATTTTCATTCCCTGTAATCTGTTTTGCACTGCCTGAAACATCAACTGTGTTTCTCCTTCCACAGATACCAGTGATTAATGCCAAAGCCCTGTTGCTTGTGGAGAGGGTGATGTTTGACTTTCTTGTACAGCTGCAGTTTGTGTGGTGAAGGTACTCCCACAATGTGATTAGGTAAGAGATATTACAGAGTATTCATTACAGCAACAGTGATGATTTGAAGATAATGTCCAAATCAAGAACAGTTTGTAGTTTTATCATCATGCTTATAATTTCACAAAAATATTATTGGGAACTTTAGACATAAGGTCAGAGACTGATGATATTAGGTCAGGTGACCAAAAGCATTGCCAAATAAGCAGGCTTTGAGGAATGTCTTAAAGGAGGAAAGCAGACCTGTGAGGTTTTGGCTGCGAATTTCAGAAAATGATGCTTTGGCAACTGTAAAAGCAGCCACACAGGTGAAGTAATGAATTAATAGATCATTGGGAGTCTCGAACAGTTTAGGTTGTCGAGGTCTTCACGGATGTGTGATGCGGCAAGCTAGGGATGATCACAATCAGGAATTAAATCAAGGGTCAGAATTTTAAATTGAGGGATGTGGGCCGGATGCTGGCAGGTGGGACGGAATTGGGTTGGAATATCTGGTTGGCATGGACGGGTTGGATTGAACGGTCTGATTCCATTCTGTACATCTCTGTGGCTCTATGTTGTTGATTATGAATAGGAGCCTTGCGATGGATCAACAAGTTTTGGTACGAGGGAGTACTTGGGCAGCAGAGATTTAGTTTTTCTTAAGATTACAGGGAGATTGAATGTGGGAAGCTGGCCAGGAGTGTGTTTGGATACTGACGTCTGGAGATAATACAAGGTGGATGACAGTATATGAGCTGAGACAAGGGTAGAATCAGCTAGAAATAGTGATCTTGGAGTGGGACTGGGCTGTCACCCTCACCTCACCTCTGAGATTCAGCTGGTTGTCAGGTTGTCAATCAGGGCCGTAACACAATCGGGAGCTGAGTGACCCTGGTGGAGCCTAAAATGAGTTTCACTCAGCTGGCTATTGCTGTGCAGATGCTGCTTGATACCCCTGTTGATGACATCTTCCATCACTTTACTGCTGATCGAGTGTGGACTGACAGATGGAAATTGCTTGGGTTGCATTGCCCTGTGTTTTTGTGC